>NC_135954.1:61672682-62031299 GCF_053455715.1 Rhinoraja longicauda | reverse complement strand
AAGCTTTTTTCTGGAATACTATCCAGTTATGGTCACCAGAGAGACAATAGCAAAGAACCTCAAGAGCCAAGTGTATTGGAGGAACTTGGGCTTTTCCACCTTGACCAGTGCTTGAATATTGATAATGTTAATGAATGTACTGTGTAAATCTGAAAATTGAGATTAAATTGAGAATGCAGAAGCAACTTTGACTTCTAATAACCCTTTAGGTGGGCATCATGTAGTTGAGCATCTGGATTAATACCACTAAGTATAAACCATGGAGGGGGGCGTGTGTGCTCTTTAGGAGTAGACACAACCGATTTGTCTTTGGTAGCCAGGTTATGTTTTACAGTTGTGTTTTCTGCAATAAAATATTCTACAGGCTAGACTTGTGTTTATAATTTTTTTGTACCAGTTTAATTCAAAACAATGCGTTGACTTTTTAACAATATTGTAGTACAGTTTTTATGCCAATAACATTTAAAAGACAATTGTAATTGGCTGGCATTAAGAAATAATGTTGGTCATATACTATTTAAGTACATATTTGCTACCTAAATAATAGGTTGGATAGGGCTTGCAGATAGTAGGTCTGTAGAGAATTAATTGTGGTGCAGTGCACTAACACATGAGATCTCTTTGGTAACACATTGCAGAATGATGATTCTGTAACTGACCAATTGCTCTGACTCTGGGCTTGCAATTGTGTCATGGGTGATGTGCAATGATCTAAACGGAGATATTGGATGTGTTTTTTTAAATATCTGGCCCTTTAGCCTTGTTATTGGGATCACTGACCATTAAAAAAACCTGTGGGCTTTCTTTTATCTTTATTTTAGTTAATATTTTAAATTTCATCAATCATTTGGTGTGCACTTAACTGAATATATTAGATTTTAAATATTTCTAAAACATCGGAAAAACAATTTAAATGCTACCTGAGAGTGTTGTTTGAGAATGACCAAGCAGGTCCATAGTTGGTGCAACCTGAGGCCTGGTTTCCATTTGCGAACTACTTTGTTTTGAATATCAGCAACGGCTGGGGCTCGGTCATGCTAACCATACACTCGTGGCTAGGAGGAGGGGTGGCAGCAAGAAATTATGAACATGGTTCAACATGGTCCAGCCCAGCTAAGGTCGTACTTGTGATAAGAGCATGTGTTTGTGTGATGCTGACCATAGAAGGCATTGTTGAGTTATTTGTACTTTGAATGGCGCAATGGAAGATTAGCTCAAGCACAAATTATTTTAATTTAAGAATATAGATGTTTTTGCAATGCAAGTAACATTGTAGAAATTCTATTTTTTAAGATTCAAGCACTTTGCTTTAGGAGTGATGTGTTCTGTAAACTTGCAGAAATTAACTTTTTTTCCTTCATGGGTTAATTTGTCTTAAAGGGATCACTTAAATTAAGATGCTGGAGTAACTCAGCAGGTCAGGCAGCATCTCAGGAGAGAAGGAATGGGTGACGTTTCGGGTCGAGACCCTTCGTCAGACTGAAGGGTCTCGACCCAAAACGTCACCCATTCCTTCTCTCCTGAGATGCTGCCTGACCAGCTGAGTTACTCCTGCATTTTGTGAAATAAATACCTTTGATTTGTACCAATATCTGCGGTTATTTTCTTCCACTTAAATTAAGATGGTATTTTATAGCTAAATCTTCTTTTCAGAATGTGAAATTTTGAAGGTGTGATGTTGAAATGACGTGTGTCAGAATTTAATTGTATCAGAGATATTTTTCAATGTATTTGTAAGCTTGGCTTTAGTTTTTCAAAACAATTTTTAGAAGTGCACTTCTGAGGTTATTTCTTCTAAAGGAACACAGAACAGTAAAGCACAGGAATAGGCCTTTCGTTCCATGGTACATATGCTGACCATGATTCCAAATTAAACTAATCCCACCTGCCTGCACATTATCCATATTCCTCCATCTGCCTGTGTGTGTGTTTGCATGCCTGTCCCTTATAGACAATAGGTGCAGGAGGAGGCCATTCGGCCCTTCGAGCCAGCATCGCCATTCAATGTGATCATGGCTGATCATTCTCAATCAGTGCCCCGTTCCTGCCTTCTCCCCATACTCCCTGACTCCACTATCCTTAAGAGCCCTATCTAGCTCTCTCTTGAATGCATTCAGAGAATTGGCCTCCACTGCCTTCTGAGGCAGAGAATTCCACAGATTCACAACTCTCTGACTGAAAAAGTTTTTCCTCATCTCATCTAAATGGCCTACCCCTTATTCTTAAATTGTGGCCCCTGGTTCTGGACTCCCGCAACATTGGGAACACGTTTCCTGCCTCTAACGTGTCCAACCCCTTAATAATCTTATACGTTTCGATAAGATCTCCTCTCATCCTTCTAAATTCCAGTGTATACAAGCCTAGTCACTCCAGTCTTTCAACATATGACAGTCCCGCCATTCCGGGAATTAACCTAGTAAACCTACGCTGCACGCCCTCAATAGCAAGAATATCCTTCCTCAAATTTGTAGACCAAAACTGCACACAGTACTCCAGGTGCGGTCTCACTAGGGCCCTGTACAACTGCAGAAGGACCTCTTTGCTCCTATACTCAACTTCTCTTGTTATGAAGGCCAACATTCCATTGCCTTTCTTCACTGCCTGCTATACCTGCATGCTTCCTTTCAGTGACTGATGCACTAGGACACCCAGATCTATTGTCACGATCATATCTGCTTCCAGCACCTCACTGGCAGTGAGTTCCAGGCACCTACCACAGTGTAGAAATAAAACGTCCTCTATATCACCTTTAAGTTTTGTCTCTCTAACTTTAAAGTTATGTCCTCAGCCCATCAAACTCTGTTGCAGTGGAAGCAATCCAGATTTGTCCACTCACATTGCACTGTAGAAGAGATTGGAGATGCTGGAATCTTGAGCAAAAAACAAAGTGCAAGGGGAACTCATCAGCTCTGACAACATACGTGGAGGGAAATGGGCAGGTGATTTTTAGGTCTTGGCCCTCCTTATAGTTGATGCTCTTTAATCTTGGTGAGCCTCTTTTGCACTCTCTCCAAATCCTCCTTTCTGTAGTGCTGTGATCAAAACTGTACACTATCTGAAAATGTTGTTGGATTATCATGTTGCTCGCAGAATCTGGGCTTTGCTATCAGTTGAGCCTGTTCCAACCAGGCAAGGTTTGACCTTCGCAGATATTATTAATCTGTTTATGAAGAGAAACGTAACCTTGTGTGAGCAGGGCACAGAGAAATTAGTATCTTATTGGTATCTGAGCTCCTACGATTACAAAGTGTACTCTACTAAAATCTCCTTTGGGAGGATTTTACTTACTAATATGTAGTTCTGACCAGACTAACTGTCTATAATGTTTAGATAATTGGATAAAGGAATTTCTAGTGTAAAAAGTTCAGATTTTGGGTCATTGTGGTTTATTTACAGTGCAAAAATATTCAGAGTAAATGGGCATGTAATTCTGCCCTTGTTTTCCAAAGTAAATGGTTTTATTTAAATATGGTTAGTGCTTTGTCTTGCAGCAGTGTATTCTATACAAGTATATGTGGGTGAATCTATGCAGGTTAACTGTATCACCTAGTTCTTTAATAAAAATACTGTTGTATTAATATCCAGTTTTGGACTCTAATAGTTAATGACATTTTGTGGATAAAGTAGAGGGGAAGGGCATACCATGTGAAGGATGGTATTATACTTTTGTCTGGATGACAAGGCCCAGTTACCATCATGTTTTCTAGAATATATGCTTTGTTGTCTAATTTTTGGCAAGGAATCCAGTGGTCCTGGATCTGCCAGGATATTGATTGTCCTCAGCTGCCATTCAAGAGTCATGGAGTTGTCCAGCACAGGATGGTTCCTTCATCCCACTACATCAAATTCAAACTTCTTCCCATCTACATTAATCCCATTTACCTGGAGAAGGTCTGTTTCCTTTAACTCCTTGACTATTTAAGTGCCTATGTAAATATCTCTCAGACATCTGACTCCACCACCTCTGGCAGGAAATTCCAGACATCAATGATTTATTGCATTAAAAAAATTTCACCTCAAACTCCACTTAAAACTCCTTTATTTCACCGTATATCTTATGCCTCTCGTTTTTAATACCTGAAGCATGGTGATAAAGATTTTAATTATCTGTCCTCTCGGTGCCTCTTGTAATATGACAATTAAACACTCTTGACTCTCTTGCAGCCTCTCTTGCTCTCGGATAAACAAACTCAGGCTATTCAATCTCTTTCCATAATTGAAGTCCTCCAATCCATCAATCTTCCTGGTGAATCCTCTCTGCGCTCTCTCCAGTGTAACCACATCCATTCTATGGTGTGTCGAATAGAACTGCACACAATGCACCAAGTGCTATCTAAGTGTAAAGTTGGGATATAATGTTCCAACTTTGATATTTTATGCCTCAAACTATAATCACCATATACTGCCTTCACCATTTTATTTATCTGTATTGCCACTTGCAGGATCTGTGTCAATGATTTTAGCAACATGATTAGTGGGCAAGATTAGAACACATGGTATTGGGGGTAGGGTGCTGACATGGATAGAAAATTGGTTGTCAGACAGGAAACAAAGAGGAGGGATTAACGGATCCCTTTCAGAATGGCAGGCAGTGACTAGTGGGGTACCGCAAGGCTCGGTGCTGGGACCGCAGCTATTTACAATATACATTAATGACTTAGATGAAGGGATTAAAAGTAACATTAGCAAATTTGCGGATGACACAAAGCTGGGTGGCAGTGTGAACTGAGGAGGATGCTATGAGGATGCAGGGTGTCTTGGACAGGTTGTGTGAGTGGGCAGATGCATGGCAGATGCAGTTTAATGTGGATAAATGTAAGGTTATCCACTTTGGTGGTATGAACAGCAAGGCAGATTATCTGAAGAAGGGTCTCGACCCGAAATGTCACCCATTCCTTCTCTCCCGAGATGCTGCCTGACCTGCTGAGTTACTCCAGCATTTTGTGAATAAATACCTTTGATTTGTACCAGCATCTGCAGTTATTTTCTTATATTATCTGATTGGTGTCAAGTTAGGAAATGGGGAAGTACAAAGCGATCTGGGTATCCTTGTACATCAGTCACTTAAAGTTAGCATACAGGTACAGCAGGCAGTGAAGAAAGCTAATGGCATATTGGCCTTTATGACAAGAGGAGTTGAGTATAGGAACAAAGAGGTCGTTCTGCAGTTGTACAGGGCCCTAGTGAGACCGCATCTGGAGTACTGTGTGCATTTTTGGTCTCCAAATTTAAGGAAGGACATTCTTGCTATTGAGGGCATGCAGCGTAGGTTCACTAGGTTAATTCCCGGAATGGCGGGGCTGTCGTATGTTGAAAGACTGGAGCGACTAGGCTTGTATACGCTGGAATTTAGAAGGACGAGAGGGGATCTTATTGAAACATATGATTATTAAGGGATTGGACACATTAGAGGCAGGAGACATATTCCCAATGTTGGGGGAGTCCAGAACCAGGGGCCACAGTTTAAGAATAAGGGGTTGGCCATTTAGAACGGAGAAGAGGAAAAACTTTTTCAGTCAGAGAATGGTAAATCTGTGGAATTCTCTGCCTCAGAAGGCAGTGGAGGCCAATTCTCTGGATGCTTTCAAGAGAGAGCTAGATAGAGCTCTTAAAGATAGCGGAGTCAAGGGATATGGGGAGAAGGCAGGAACGGATACTGATTGTGAATGATCAGCCATGATCACATTGAATGGCGGTCCTGGCTCGAGGGCCAAATGGCCTACTCTTGCACCTATTGTCTATTGTCTATGATGTGCCTGTTAGGAGAATGAAAACTTTACAAATGGTTTCATATTATGCTTTATAATGTTGCAAGTTGTTCCCACCTTTAGATACTATGCGGTTATCAGACAATTTTTTAAGCTAATATATTTTGAATTGCATGATATAGTTTATAGTTTGCAATAAATATATCTATGATTAAATTAGTTTGCATCGTTCCACATTACCTTACAATCATAGAAGCTGAAATTTTAAAGCATTGCTATGTTTGGTTTGTTAATTTCATGGACTTTGCCAGGCCTGTACATTTGTTGTTTTAGATGGGTGTAAATGTTGTTTTATGTACATATGTTCTCTACTTTAGCCTACATAAAATAGGGCCTTGATAATGAAGAGACAAGAAACGGCAGATGCTGGAAACATGAGCAAAACACTGGAGGAATCAGCGGGCCAGACAGTATTTTCTGAGGGAATGGACAGAAGGCATTTTGGGTTGGGATCCTTCTTCAGACTGATTTGAATAAAGGGGGGAAGGCTGGAGAAGAGAGATGAAGGCGGGACAGTTACAACCCATTGATGTGAACACTGAATTCACCAATTTCAGATAATGGCCCCACAGCCCTCTTTCTTGTGCCCCACCCTGGTGCACTCCTATATCTCTCACCCCATCCCAGTCACATGCCTCCTTTTTCCTCCTCTCTCCCCTCATCACCATCCCCTGAACTCCCATTTCCCCTTTTTGCCTCTCTCCCCTCTCTCCTTTCCCTTCCACCCACATCCCTCCCTCCAGCTTTACAGTTCACTCCCTCCTTATCTGACGTCTTTTCACCTCCAGCCTTTGTCACATACACCACACATTTGTCAAATTCCCTTCACTTGTACTAATCCATCACTTGTTAGACTTTATCCTGCCCCTTTCTAGCTTTCTTACTCCCTACTCCAGTCGGTCTGAAAGAGTGTCCCAACCTGCAATGGTGCCTGTTCATTCCTTCCACAGATGGTGCCTAACCCACTAGTTTTCTCCAACAGTTCTTCTAGATGCCTCCCCAACCCAATCCTCTACTGTGTTCCATAATTCTGTTCTTGCTTCCTCAACCCCCCCAGGTGGAACAAGGATCCTCTGGTCCTCGGCTTTCACCACATCAGCTTCCACATCCAGATTTCCCTCGCCTCCAATGTGATCCCACCACCCGCCACATCCACCCATCCCCACCCCTTTCTGCCTTCACAGAGACTGCTCCCTGAGCAGCTACTTGGTTCTCTCAACACTTCCCACCCAAACCACTCCCTCCCAAAGCACTTTCTGCTACAACTGCAGGAGATGTAACACCTGTCCCTATACCTCCTCCCTCACTTTTTGTAACTCTTCCATCCTTTTGTTTTGCATCGCCTGTGCTTTCATCTCTGACCTTTGTCCAACCATCTCCTTATCAAAGCCCCCCTCACCTGGAATCACCAACACTACTGGGCATTTTCCTTCCCCACCTTTCTCCCCCCCCCCCCACCCAAACCTAAACATCATCCAGTTCTCCAGAAACACTGCCAGATCTACTGAGTTACTCCAGCATTTTGTATCTATTTTTCTGTGAACCGGCATCTGCAGTTCCTTGTTTCTACTTTGCTCTACCACTTTGTTTTGCTCCGGGGTCTTGGTAATAATGGCTTGTTTACCTTTTGAGCTTGAAGTGTAGGCCAGCATCTTCCTTGTTCCTCGAGTGCTCATGGTATTTTCTGAAACATTAGCTAGCTTTAGATGCATCAGTATTGATTGTACACTCCACGTTAGGCATGTCTGATCGTAGACGATGATGAATGACGTGTAATCCTTATCAGGGGCTGTTTCGACAAACTTAGGCATATTTTGAATGGCTGATCACCGTAGTAAATTTCAGGCAGGCTGGTTCTAGGTTGCCTGGTACAAATATACCTGGCTGTGGGCTGTTCTTTAAAAATAGGGAGAATTAAAAATAAGGATTGACCTGATTTTAAAACATGACATAAGGTCAGAAGTCTGGAATGATCCAGGATCAGAGGATTAGAATCAGAAGAGAAATGGTTTATAGGCCTCTTAACAGTCACGTCGCCGTTGGACAGAGTATTTATCAAGAAATAATGAGGTAACCCTATAATAATCTTGAGGGAATTTCAATTTCATAAACACAAAATCAAATTGCCAAGTGTGGTCAAGATGATGAGATCAGAGAATGGATTTGAGTCAGTTTTCGGGAATAGCATATATTGAACTAAACAGGGACCAGCCAATTTTAGATCTTGTATAATGAGGCAGGTAATTATGAATTTCTCATGAAAAGATCTTCTGGAGAAGAAAAATAATATTGCAAATATATTTTGCATCAAGTTTAATAATGACATTCCTAAGGTTAAATAATGAAAATGGTTAAATAGAAAAATCTGAACTCAAATATTTTTTGAAAAAGCATTTGAAAAAAAATAGCTGGACTCTATTGTAAAACATTTTTTAAAAAGTCAAACATAATGGAACAACTAATGAAGACCAAACATAAAGAACAAATTAACACCAGTTTTGTAGAATGTTCTGCCTGCATGCTTTTATGATGAAGCCCTCACTTCAAGCTCAAGCCTGTAGCTTTGTATCTGAAACATTAATCAAGTTTAAGTCAAGTTCATTGTCATATGAGGTACACGATCAATGACACACAAAAACATAATACATAAATTACACAAATTTTGCTGGACAATGAAAGGATACATCTATTAAAAAAAACATGAATGCGAAAACACTATTAGTAAATGAATCCATGGTGGTGCAGGAGATGGTTTGTAGTGTTCCATTGCTGAGATAGGATTAGGGTTGTGCAGGTTGGTACAAGGACCAGATAGTTGTCGGAGCCTGGTTCAAAGGTTTCAACAGTATTTTGTTGTAACTTGTACCAATTAAGGTACAGTGATATGCGAATTACCATACAGCCATATGAAAAAAAAAAGCAACAAGACACAGAACTATATAAAAGTTAACATGCACCACAGTGGATTCCCCACATTCCTCACTGTGATGGAAGGCAATAAAGTCCAATCTTCTCGCGATCTGGGCAGTTGAACCATCCATAGGGGCAATCGAAGCCCCCGCGTCGGGGCAGTCAAAGCACCCGCATCGGGGCGATCGAAGCTCCCGCGTCGGGGTGGTCGAACCTCCTGCGGCTTAGAGTTCCCGAAGTTGGTTTCTGACCAGAGACCTCTAGCTCCATGATGTTAAGTCTGCAAGCACCCATGGCTGGAGCTCCGAGGTCGATTCCTGGCAAAGGGATCGTGAGCTCCGCGAAGTCCTGCAGGTGGAGCTCTCAAAGGTCGGTCTCCAGCAAAGGCTGACAACTCCTTGATGTTAGGCCGCAGTGCGGACAGAGATACGATACAGAAAAAAAACGCATCTCAGTCAAGGTATGAGATTAGAAAAGGTGTCCCCCAACCCCACCCCCCCACATAAAACAAGCTAAAGAACACTAAAAACATCCATTTAACACATTATTTAAACACAAAGAAGGAAGGGACAGACAATGGCGAGACAGCCGTTGCTGGCGCCACCCGGTGGTTGTGTGCGACTTCAGGCTTCTGTACTTCCGATGATGGGGGTGAAAAATGGGTGTGGCTTGGATGGTGGGGATCCTTGATGATGGATTCTTCCTTTGTGAGGCAGCACCTTATGTACATGCTTTTGGAGGCGGGGAGGACTGTGCCCCTGATGGGCTAGGTTGAATCTACCATTCTGAAGCCTCTTGCAAACCTGTGCTTTGGGATTGCCATACCAGACCATGATACATTCCATAATTTCGGGTCTTCAGACCTAAAACATCACCCATTCTTTCTCTCCAGAGATGCTGCCTGTCCCGCTAAGTTACTCCAACATTTTGTGTCTCTTCGGTTTAAACCAGCATCTGCAGTTCCTTTCTGCACAACTCTCTCCACCACCGTTGGCCCATCAATGAAAATTGGCACGTGGTCTCCCAACTTTCCCATTCTGAAGTTAATGAATAGCTCCTTGATTTTACCACTGATGGATGAGTGGTGGTTGTTGCGGCACCACTCAACCAGGTATTTTATCTCTGTCACGTATGCTGATTCATCACCATCCGTAATTCAGCCAATAACATTAAATTTATAGCGCTGAAAACGAAAACGACAGGACCTATTGTGAGGCTGTCACGCCAAGGGTCCAGGTCGAGCGAAGGTGGGAGACTGTTTCACGGAGGAGTGGACGTGGACTACAGGAGACCCCAGTGGCTGTGCCTATTGCAAATAGGTATACCCTCTTGGGAACTGTCGGGGCAGAAGACGTTTCCAGTCCGAGTGGCGGACCTGTTGGCAAGGATACTCGACAGGGGAGACTGAAGTCAGGAAGAGCCGTAGTGGTGGGTGACTCCATCGTCCGAGGGACGGACAGAAGATTCTGTGGCAGCAGGAGGGACTTGAGGATGGTCTGTTGCCTCCCTGGTGCCAGGGTTCAGCACATCACGGACCGGCTTCAGAAAATCCTAGTGAGGGAAGGCGATCAACCCGAAGTCGTTGTGCACGTGGGCACGAATGACGTCGGGCGGAAGAGGAAGGAGGTGCTACAGCGGGAGTTTAGAGAGTTAGGAAAAAGACTGAGAAGTAGGACGTCGAAGGTGGTTATCTCTGGGGTACCTCGTGCTGGTGAGGCCAGGAACAGAGAGATAGAGGGTATGAATTTATGGCTGAGGGGCTGGTGCAGAGAGCAGGGATTTAGATTTCTGGACCACTGGGATCTCTTCTGGGCTAGGGGTGACTTGTACAAAAGGGACGGGTTACATCTTAACAGCAGGGGGACAAACATTCTGGCAGGCAGGTTTGCTAGTGCGATACCTGTGGCTTTAAACTAAGTAGTGGGGGGGAGGGGTTAACAAATTGTGAATATGAAGATGAGGTTAAAGGGAATACAGGAGATATTGCAGAAGACTCTCGGAAGAATGGGAACAGAAGTTCTAGAGGGGAAAAGAGATTAAGGGCAGGGCCATTTGTGACCGATGTGAGAGGGGAGGTAAATACAGAAGTTAAAGTGTTGTACTTAAATGCGCGTAGTATAAAAAATAAAGTGGATGAGCTTGAGGCTCAGTTAGTCATGGGCAAGTATGATGTTGTAGGGATCACTGAGACATGGCTACAAGAGGACCAGGGCTGGGAACTGAATATTCAGGGGTACACAACGTATAGAAAAGACAGACAGGTGGGCAGAGGGGGTGGGGTTGCTCTGCTGGTAAGGAATGATATTCATTCCCTTGCAAGGGGTGACATAGAATCAGGAGATGTTGAATCAGTATGGATAGAAATGAGGAATTGTAAGGGTAAAAAGACCCTAATGGGAGTTATCTATAGGCCCCCAAACAGTAGCCTCGACATAGGGTGCAAGTTGAATCAGGAGATAAAATTGGCGTGTCACAAATGTAATGCTACGGTGGTTATGGGAGATTTCAACATGCAGGTAGACTGGGAAAATCAGGTTGGAAATGGACCCCAGGAAAGAGAGTTTGTAGAGTGCCTTCGAGATGGATTCTTAGAACAGCTTGTACTGGAGCCTACCAGGGAGAAGGCAATTCTGGATTTAGTGTTGTGTAATGATCCTGATCTGATAAGGGGACTAGAGGTAAAAGAGCCATTAGGAGGCAGTGATCACAACATGATAAGTTTTACTCTGCAAATGGAAAGGCAGAAGGGAAAATCGGAAGTGTCAGTATTACAGTATAGCAAAGGGGATTACAGAGGCATTAGGCAGGAGCTGGCCAAAATTGACTGGAAGGAGGCCCTAGCAGGGAAGATGGTAGAACAGCAATGGCAGGTATTCCTGGGAATAATGCAGAAGTTGCAGGATCAATTTATCCCAAAGAGGCGGAAAGACTCTAAGGGGAGTAAGAGACACCTGTGGCTGACAAGGGAAGTCAAGGACAGCATAAAAATTAAGGAGAGGAAGTATAACATAGCAAAGAAGAGTGGGAAGACAGAGGATTGGGACTCTTTTAAAGAGCAACAAAAGTTAACTAAAAAGGCAATACGGGGAGAAAAGATGAGGTACGAGGGTAAACTAGCCAATAATATAAAGGAGGATAGCAAAAGTTTTTTTAGGTACGTGAAGAGGAAAAAAATAGTCAAGGCAAATGTGGGTCCTTTGAAGACAGAAGCAGGGGAATTTATTATGGGGAACAAAGAAATGGCAGACAAGTTAAACCGTTACTTTGGATCTGTCTTCACTGAGGAAGATACACACAATCTCCCAAATGTTCTAGGGGCCGGAGAACCTAGGGTGATGGAGGAACTGAAGGAAATCCACATTAGGCAGGAAATGGTTATGGGTAGACTGATGGGACTGAAGGCTGATAAATCCCCAGGGCCTGATGGTCTGCATCCCAGGGTACTTAAGGAGGTGGCTCTAGAAATAGTGGAAGCATTGGAGATCATTTTTCAATGTTCTATAGATTCAGGATCAGTTCCTGTGGATTGGAGGATAGCAAATGTTATCCCACTTTTTAAGAAAGGAGGGAGAGAGAAAACGGGTAATTATAGACCAGTTAGTCTGACATCAGTGGTGGGGAAGATGCTGGAGTCAATTATAAAAGACAAAATTGCTGAGCATTTGGATAGCAGTAACAGGATCATTCCGAGTCAGCATGGATTTACGAAGGGGAAATCATGCTTGACAAATCTACTGGAATTTTTTGAGGATGTAACTAGGAAAATTGACAGGGGAGAGTCAGTGGATGTGGTGTACCTCGGCTTTCAGAAAGCCTTCGACAAGGTCCCACATAGGAGATTAGTGGGCAAAATTAGAGCACATGGTATTGGTGGTAGGGTACTGACATGGATAGAAAATTGGTTGACAGACAGAAAGCAAAGAGTGGGGATAAATGGGTCCCTTTCGGAATGGCAGGCAGTGACCAGTGGGGTACCGCATGGTTCGGTGCTGGGACCCCAGCTATTTACGATATACATTAATGACTTAGATGAAGGGATTAAAAGTACCATTAGCAAATTTGCAGATGATACTAAGCTGGGGGGTAGTGTGAATTGTGAGGAAGATGCAATAAGGCTGCATGGTGACTTGGACAGGTTGTGTGAGTGGGCGGATACATGGCAGATGCAGTTTAATGTAGATAAGTGTGAGGTTATTCACTTTGGAAGTAAGAATAGAAAGGCAGATTATTATCTGAATGGTGTCAAGTTAGGAAGAGGGGATGTTCAACGAGATCTGGGTGTCCTAGTGCATCAGTCACTGAAAGGAAGCATGCAGGTACAGCAGCCAGTGAAGAAAGCCAATGGAATGTTGGCCTTCATAACAAGAGGAGTTGAGTATAGGAGCAAAGAGGTCCTTCTACAGTTGTACCGGGCCCTGGTGAGACCGCACCTGGAGTACTGTGTGCAGTTTTGGTCTCCAAATTTGAGGAAGGATATTCTTGCTATTGAGGGCGTGCAGCGTAGGTTCACTAGGTTAATTCCCGGAATGGCGGGACTGTCGTATGTTGAAAGGCTGGAGCAATTAGGCTTGTATACACTGGAATTTAGAAGGATGAGGGGGGATCTTATTGAAACATATAAGATAATTAGGGGATTGGACACATTAGAGGCAGGAAACATGTTCCCAATGTTGGGGGAGTCCAGAACAAGGGGCCACAGTTTAAGAATAAGGGGTAGGCCATTTAGAACGGAGATGAGGAAGAACTTTTTCAGTCAGAGTGGTGAAGGTGTGGAATTCTCTGCCTCAGAAGGCAGTGGAGGCCAGTTCGTTGGATGCTTTCAAGAGAGAGCTGGATAGAGCTCTTAAGGATAGCGGAGTGAGGGGTTATGGGGAGAAGGCAGGAACGGGGTACTGATTGAGAGTGATCAGCCATGATCGCATTGAATGGCGGTGCTGGCTCGAAGGGCTGAATGGCCTACTCCTGCACCTATTGTCTATTGAATATCTGTATTCCTCTGAGGCTAATTGGCTTGGAGCAAGTTTTCGTGATGTTTACAGTTTTCATTTCACCATTTGCTTTATGGTACTACCAAAGGAATTGAACTAGCTGTTCATAATTTTGTGTTTAGCTATCTAATGGGCTACTTTAAAAGAATTCAAAGAATGCACAGTGCATGGAACTATTAGAGATACACAATGCATAGTTCGCATGCATGTCTTTTTGCACATTATTGTACCATGAACATATTTTATTGAAAATTAGATTAAACTCTCCCAGTGGTACAGTAATTTCTGTGCTTTTTATTATTTTTCTTGCTACTTGATTTAGTGCATTCAGCAATGATTCTTTTAAACTCTTGTTTAATATTCTCAAACATTACAATATATCTGCATTATCTAATACCCAAGATGTATCTTGGATTTTACAATACTGCAATATCCAAGATATCCAAAAATTGCAAGATTATCTGCAGAATGATGCAAATTATACAATGTTTTTTACTACACAAACACTCTCAAGTTTCAGACGCAACAGTCAAAATGAAAAATGGCTCTCTTCGATGCAGTAATTGACATTTTTTTCATCTGTGGTTACATGTGTGGATAATCTCACCCACAAGCCTTCAGATGAAGTAAATAAAATTGGTTTATATTTAATTTATAATTTAACAAAAAATGAAACCACAATGACTCTGCCCTCACCATTACAATGACTCTGATTCCAACATTGTGTTTTAAATTCTACAGATAGCTGTTATGACAGTGACTCTGTTCCCAATTCGTCTTCTGCTAGCTGCTTTCATGATGTTGCTGGCTTGGCCAATTGCATTCCTTGCTGCATGGGGACGTATTGAAAAAGAACCTGATAAACCTACAAATTTGTGGAAAAAGTGAGTAAATAAAATTATTATTCTGTTCATTTTGAGACCTATTAACTAAAGATTAAATATGTGTGCTATACCTCAATGAAGGAATCAAAATATTAAAGTCAGTGTTAAAGTTCTAAACATTTTTCGAAGACGCTTAAATTAAATATGTTTATTTGCACTCTTGTTCGTAATTTTGTGTTTGCAGCATTTGCTTACTATTGTCGCATGTTATGTACTAATTTAAAGAACAACTTTTAAACACTTGTCTGTATTTTTGGATAAGTTATACATGAAGGATGTACACAAACAAGGTCAGTAATGTCGGGGCTAGTTTGTTGGCTTCCAAACACAGCCAGGTCTTGTTGGTTCATGCCCACAATTTGAAATAGAATAACCAGCATTTATCTGTTTCAACAGCAATAAGTGCATGACTTCCACATGGACTTTCAAATGTAGAAGCCTGAGGTTTAGTGACAGATTTCAAACACCAGATCTTTCAGTTTATTTCTCCATTGGATATCCCATTGAATTCAGTGGACATTGTAGGGCTGCAGACAAAGACAAAGGGTAGGTAAGTTCATTTTTTAAAATTAATTTCATGCATGTAGTTCTTGAAATTGTTATAGTCAGCCTAATTAAATTTCAAATAACCTTAAAATTAATAGCAGGTAAAATTAAAGAAAACTTTTAAATGCATTAGTATAAAGAGATGTTTTAAAAACAATTAAATGATGCTCTCGGTTGTTGCAGATGGCAAAGCTAGAAGTAGACCTTTACTTGATTTCATAGCCGTCCGAGGTTGGACTGCATTCAGTTTCAGAGGAGTGCTGCCATTCCAGGGCATTTTGGGCTAACAAGATGACCCAGACCTAGGAAAATTAAGCATGAGAAAACCATGGGTAATAATCCCTGGTCAGTAGGATTCTGATCATAGTAACAGCTTACTTGGGATATATTGTTGATATATTGTTGAGGTTAGGATTTGGTGCAAAGCTCAGTTTGGGAACATTTTTTTTAAATCCCTTGTGATGTATAATATAAGTATAGTATAATTGAATTTGGGTCATACATCAATGCAAAGATCCAGGTGATTAATACCCAGCTCACATAATTTGCATCTGCTTCATTTGTAATGTCAGATTTTAAAGTTTTTCTTTTTTTTAATCTTCTGGGAATCTGCAAAGTATGGAAAATGTGATTTGATGATATGAATCATTGTACATGAGTGAAATAAGAATTTCATCTCCATCTGAATTTCAAATTTACTTTATTGCCCAACTTCTACTTGCACTGATCCATTCATCCTGGTTTTCATAATCAATTTGAGAGCAAAAGTCTCCAAACAAAGCAAATGTTGAAACTTTCCAGTTGGCCATGTTTTCAAAATGTTTTTTTTATAAATCTGATTCCTTTATTTTCAAGCTTAGTTGGAATTTCCTAATTTCTTATTTTGAAAAAGAAACAAACAAATTTAATGGAAAGTGAAAGGTCAGCTATTTCATGAAAACTGACCTAATCTCGGACAACCACCTTATTGCCTGCTGCTACATCCTTTTTGTTTTGGAATGTGGGAGATGGGTGATGGGGCAGTTGATAGGAATGTCTGGAGATCCTGGAAAACATAGATCACTTTTCATTTCTTGCAAGCTTCCTCGCGGCAAATACCAAAAATCAAATGAAATTCATATTCATTTTGCCAGCAGAGCCTCTGGTTAATTGAGGAAGAGAAAATTAAAAGAATCAAATTGTAAAATACTACCAGTACTGTGAGCACAAATTCGTCTACATCCACTGGAAAGATAAGTAACCATCAACAATGTTCGCACCAACACTGAGGCTGTAAGTGTATTTGGCCTTGTCATTGGCATGCCCAATCAAAGAATTCCAAAACACTCTTTTGATGGCTCTTGTCACAGGAAGCAGTTAATGGACAGACAGGCAATAATTTAATGATGTATTCCAAGCCGTCTTGGGAAAATATGCAATAACATTTACTCTGCGAGACCTATGGCTCATGATTACTCTGAATGGAAAAGAGTATTTGATACAGTATTTAAATTGTCAAGCTTATGCACTGATAGATGCAGAACCTAAATGTAAATGGTGGAAGGAGCGCACCACCTCACAAACTAACCACCAGCTAGCCCTATCGGGCGCCTCTGCCCCATATATGGAGGAGTCAGCAGTTCCCTTCAGTGATCTCGTGACTCACAAAACTGGAAGCAAGTCATTTTTGATATAGAGGAACTTCCTGAAAGTAGGAGAAACCAACAATTATGGAGCAGAAAAAGAATAGAAATACTCAGCCGATTGGGTGCATCTCATGGTGAGGGACCTGAAAGGTCAATTTAAATTTTCTCAACTGATGTTGTTTGACTGCCAGAGCACTTCCACTTTATTTCAGATTGCTGCCATCTGTACAATCTGAGTTTATACAATCTGAGTTTATATTTCATTAGGTTATGCAAGGTTTTTTTTGCAAGGGAGAAATTTATGTAATTGCTGAAGGTGTGTCAAACATTGTTTATATATTAATGCCAGGAACAAGGAAAATTAATAGAACAAACCAAGGTAACTGAGGGATGCTAAAATGGAGTGTCATCCACTAAGAAACAGGGCGTATACTATTTAGTTATAACATTAATAACATTGGATGTGTTGAAACATTAAAATAGTTATATAACTATTTTACAAACCAGGAATTCAACACAAAAAGTAAATATCACAAAAAAATACAATATTTTAATTTGACTGTGGTCTTTAAAAAAACACAGCAATATAAAATCTGACCAAGACATTGCAAACTACTGTAACTCAATCACGTGATCCAAATCGATCTCAACCAGTTGGAATGGGATGCGAAACAAAATACCACCAGAAAGTGCTTTTAAAATATGTATTTCTTAATTATGCACAATGGGATCCGTACCTCCAACATGGGGATCCCTAAACCATCATCTTTCGCCCTAGAATATGAGATTCCATTATTTGAACAATTAAGGAGCTGCAAATACTCTGCGATATATATTCCAAGGATATCTTCTAACTTAAAATATCTTGTGAATCTTCATTCAAAACAAGGGAGTAATTTAAAGGTCTTGATCTCCAATTTTTCAGCTGCCTTATGCCAAGCTCTGGAGGGGTTCTTAACCCAGTTCCCGACTTTATTAAACCAAACAACCGTGCAGCTGTTCTGGGTGTCAGGACATTTACCAATGTGCCGCGACTAATATAATTTACTTCACTTCCATTCAAATGTCTTTTCATAACTGTATTAAAAATGAAACGTTCTTAAATGCCATGTAAAAAACTTGTTTTACTGTTTTGCTGTTTTACTGAAATATATCTGTTTTACAACGTAATGTTTACAGTACCTTGATACTTTGATGTGTTCTTGAGAGAATCACCCAAGGGCTTCACTGGAAAAGGCCATGGTGGTGCCAATATGTATTGGCAGTTAATGGATAATAATTTGCACCCATCCCTATCCAAAAACCAGAATTAAAATATCCAGTACTAAATTAAAATGGGGGAAAGTGGCTTGCCTTGCTTAACCCTCCCCTCATGATAGGGATGGTTACAGTCTTACAGTGCCATTTTCAATAAAAATGGTCAGGCTTTGTATTTAAGTCTGAGAAGAAGGATGTCAACCCCTATCCTACCCAAAGTCTTGTTTAGAAGCCAGTGGCCGATGGAGTCTAAGGCTTTGGCCAGATCTATAAAAGCAATAGTAAAGTCCTTCTGATTCTTCTTCGTCCCCATTATCAAATTAGTTAAGATGACAGTATTCTGGTTCCAACTACGCTTTAGGAAAATTGTGAATCTGTTTTGGACTTGTCAAAAATATGTGCATGTTTTGACAAGCTTGAGCTTGTCAAAAATATGTGCATGTGCATTTTATATGCTTTGGAACACTAAAATCAGTAGAGAGATTCTTGACAGATTTTACTTTACCTTTCTTTTCTCTTCAAATCTCAAACACTGATTTATTTTATTACATAAATTCTTTACGTCGTGAGATTATTAATTCAACACATTGCAAGTTAGAACTTTTGGACCTTTCCAGTCTATATTGTGCAACAAAAGAATCTTGACTGTATTTCTTCTGTATTGCAAATATCGATAGTTGTGATGCCCAGTTACCATTTTGCATTTGTATTGAAATTTTGATTCTCGTTTCGATAAAGCAGTTTACATTTGCAAAACAGGGTGATGGCACTCATTGTATGTGTAGAATCTTGTGGGGAAAAGAAACATACAGGAAGCATTGTGGTTGAAATTTGCTTGAGCTTTGCTTAGTTTCTGACATGATAATTGTAATGATGAGAAGGCAATGTACTGATTTTTCAAAACATTTTCTTTTTTTAATTCTTTAAATTACTAAAGGATTATTGTCTGGAAATGAATTGCATAAGAAATCTTATTTTCAACACTATGCAACTGAAAACATTTTCCTTTTACCTCCTGGTGTTATTTTGTATTATTCTAAAAAAAACTGACAGCACTGCCAGGCGCAAGTCAAACTTAGTTTGGTTTATTGTTGTCACGTGTACCAAGGTGGAGTGAAAAGATTTAGTTTATGTGCTACCCAGTCAAAGAAAAGACTATACATGAATGCAATCAAACAGTCCACAGTGTACAGATAAGTTTAAGTTCTGGGAGCAAAATTAGGCAATTCGGCCCATGAAGTCCACTCTGACATTCAATCATGCCTGACCTATCTGTCCCTTTCATCCTCATTCTCCTGCCTTCTCCCCATAACCTCTGACACCCTTACTAATCAAGAATCTGTCAATCTCAAACTTTAAAATATCCATTGACTTGATGGCCACAATCATCTGTAGCAATTGAATTCCACAGATTCATCACCCTCTGACCAAATAAATTTCCTCCTTTCTAAATGTACGTCCTTTTATTTTGAGGCTATGGCCTCTGGTCATAGACTCTCCCACTAGTGGAAGCATCCTCTCCACAGTCACTCTATCCAGGTCTTTCAGTATTCGGTAATTTTCAATGAGGCCCCCGTGATTCTTCTAAACTCTAGTGAGTACAGGCCCAGTTCCTTAAACGCTCGTCATATGTTAACCGAATCATTCCTGAGATCATTCTCGTAAACCTCCGCTCTAAATGTTGTACCCTTTATCCACAAAGATATGTGGAGGGGCAGGTAGTCCAGAGAAAGCAGATTTGGGAGTGCTGTGCAGGATTCACAAAAAGTTGATTTGCAAGTCGGATCGGTAGTAAGGAAGGCACATGCAATGCTAGCATTTATTTTGAGAGGGCTAGAATATAAAAACAGGAATGTCATACTGAGGCTTTGTAAGGCACTGGTCAGACCGCATTTGGAGTACTGGGTGGCTGGGCCATATTAGACCATGATGGAGAAGGTGAGGACGACTATGATGGCAGTATAAAACTGGACCATCATTGCCTGTGGCAGATTGTGTTTTCTCAGCTGCCGCAGGAAGTACATCCTCTGTTGGGCCTTTTTGACCGTGGAGTCGATGGCAGCCACCCATTTAAGGTCCCTGGAGATGATGGTTCCAAGGAACTTAAATGACTCCACAGATGTGACTGCGGTGTTGTTAATGGTGAGTGGGGGAGGGGAGGGGGAGCTCTCCTAAAGTCGACAATCAATTCCACCGTCTTAAGAGCATTGAGCTCCAGGTTGTTGCAAAGGCACAGGACGCCAGCTGTCACTTCCTATCTGCAGGCAGATTCCTCCCCATCCTGGATCAGTCCAATCAGGGATGTGTCGTCCCCTCCTCTCACTCATCCTAACAAACTGCACGTGCTTCAACCCATTCGGCAAACGCAAAAACTGTGGCTTCTGCACCCTTATCTCCTGCCTCCCCTACCTTCATCATTTGCCATTGCCTATCCCTGACCAGATCCGAATATACTATCTGCTAGGGTGTCATTACCTGACCAAATCATTTAATTAACCCTGATGTGTTGCACGGTTTGTAACACTTTACTGAGTTAAAGCTCCTTGGCTGGATCACATTTCCATTCAACAACTTCAGAAGCCCATAGCCATGCCATATTCAATTTTCTACCATTTGTGATGCATTAACTGGCAACCTAATCGTTTTATATTTTAAATCTTAACGGCTAGTGTAGCTGGGACGTGATGGCCGGTGAGGGCAAGTTGGGCCGAAGGATCTGTTTCCAAGGCCTATGACTCTATGATAGAATGGATCGCTTACCTGATACCCGCAAAGAGCTAACTTCTTTCCTCAACATGTGTCACTCTGAAAACCTCACTAGCCTTCACTGTAGCTTAGAAAGAACAAATGTATAAAATATTTCCTTTTTATCACTTGCGGGGAACTGAAGCAATTTAAGTAAGATCAACACTAACCATCCTCTCTGACAAATTTAATAAACAATAGAGAAACCTTGGTCAATTGGAATATAAATATATACCATGCCATTTTTTGGTCGTGAACTTCTGATTATGAAAGTTGCTAGCGTTCTCCAGCTGAAAAAGATAACTAACATTTTTTTTTAAATAAGATGAAGTGTGACGTAAGTAAAATTGATAGATTATATAATTTATGTGATTTTTTTTCCCCCAGCTGTTGCATTTTAAATTGTAGCCTTTGACACATTTATATTTTGTATCTTGTAGGACATTGGATTTTTTGCTGAAAGTGATAATGAGAGCTATGTGGTTTGCGGGTGGCTTTCATTGGATGAGTATAAAGGGACGTCGTGCATTGCCAACAGAAGCACCAATAATTACTTTAGCACCACATTCTTCATATTTTGATGCTATTCCGGTTACCATGACCATGGCTTCCATTGTAATGAAGGCAGAAAGCAAAGACATCCCTATATGGGGAAGTAAGTAATTTCATACTGAATGTGATGTAATGGGTGAAGAGGAATGCAGTGTGGCCATGAGAAATTTTCTGAAATCACTGTGCTGTACCATGCATTCATCATTTGTTCGCCTGCACTGATATACATTTGTTTCACACCCACAACCCTCAGATCCTGAAATATGTGTGTCCGGCATGGTTCGGACCATGGCTCAATAACCACCCTGCCATGTAAATTTCAAGTTCGGTAATCTCTTTGGATATTAAGTTATATTTAAAGTATGCTTCATAAAATAAAATCATTGTCAGTAAAACCTTAGTTTCAATGCATTCCATTATTAGTATAGACAATAGGTGCAGGAGTAGGCCATTTGGCCCTTCGAGCCAGCACCGCCATTCAATGTGATCATGGCTGATCATTTACAATCAGTTCCTGCCTTCTCCCCATACACCCTGACTCAGCTATCTTTAAGAGCTCTATCTAGCTCTCTCTTGAAAGCATCCAGAGAATTGGCCTCTACTGCCTTCTGAGGCAGAGAATTCCACAGATTTACAACTATCTGACTGAAAAGGTTTTTCCTCATCTCTGTTCTAAATGGCCTACCCCTTATTCTTAAACTGTGGGACATGGTTCTGGACTCCCCCAACATTGGGAACATGTTTCCAGCCTCCTACGCGTCCAATCTCTTAATAATCATATGTTTCAGTAAGATCCCCACTCATCCTTCTAAATTCCAGCGTATACAAGCCTAGTCGCTCCAGTCTTTCAACATACGACAGTCCCGCCATTCTGGGAATTAACCTAGTGAACCTAGGCTGCACACCCACAATAGCAAGAATGTCCTTCCTCAAATTTGGAGACCAAAACTGCACACAGTACTCCAGGTGCGGTCTCACTGGGGCCCTGTACAACTGCAGAAGGACCTCTTTGCTCCTATACTCAACTCCTCTTGTCATAAAGGCCAACATGCCATTAGCTTTCTTCACTGCCTGCTGTACCTGTATGCTAACTTTAAGTGACTGATGAACAAGGACACCCAGATCTCTTTGTACTTCCCCATTTCCTAACAGATAATAATCTGCCTTCCTGTTCTTACCACCAAAGTGGATAACCTCACATTTATCCACATTAAACTGCATCTGCCATATATCTGCCCACTCATAACAACCTGTCCAAGTCACCCTGCATCCTCATAGCATCCTCCTCACAGTTCACACTGCCACCCAGCTTTATGTCATCCGCAAATTCGCTACTGCTTTGTGTCATCTGCAAATTTGCTAATGTTATTCTTAGGAGGTGAATTAAAATGCCCTCCCCCTCTCACAGGAAGCACAGTTTAGTATCCTATCTAGGTGATTTACCACGTTTTCATCGAAGGTATCACAAAATGCTGGAATAACTCAGCAGGTCAGGCAGCATCTAGGAGAGAGGGAATGGGTGACGTTTCGGGTCGAGACCCTTCTTCAGACTGAAGAAGGGTCTCGACCCGAAACGTCACCCATTCCCTCTCTCCTAGATGCTGCCTGACCTGCTGAGTTAACTCCAGCATTTTGTGAACTCTGTGAGACCATGTTTTCATGATCTCCTAATCTTCAATTTATAGACATAGTTAAATACCTCGCATGGATATTTGATTAACTCCATTAGACAATAGATAATAGCAGGAGTAGGCCATTCGGCCCTTCGAGCCAGCACCACCATTCAATGTTATCATGGCTGACCATTCTCAATCAGTACCCTGTTCCTGCCTTCTCCCCATACCCCCTGACTCCGCTATCCTTAAGAGCTCTATCCAGCTCTCTCTTGAAAGCATTCAGAGAATTGGCCTCCACTGCCTTCTGAGGCAGAGAATTCCACAGATTTACAACTCTCTGACTGAAAGTTTTTCCTCATCTCTGTTCTAAATGCCCAACCCCTTATTCTTAAACTGTGGCCCCTGGTTCTGGAATCCCCCAACATTGGGAACATGTTTCCTGCCTCTAACGTGTCCAACCCCTTAATAATCTCTTATGTTTCAATAAGATTCCCTCTCATCCTTCTAAATTCCAGTGTATACAAGCCTAATCGCTCCAGTCTTTCAACATATGACAATCCCGCCATTTCGGGAATTAACCTAGTGAACCTACGGTGCACGCCCTCAATAGCAAGAATATCCTTCCTCAAATTTGGAGACCAAAACTGCATACAGTACTCCAGGTGTGGTCTCACTAGGGCCCTGTACAACTGCAGAAGGACCTCTTTGCTCCTATACTCAACTCCTCTTGTTATGAAGGCCACATTCCATTGGCTTTCTTCACTGCCTGTTGTACCTGCATGTTTCCTTTCAGTGACTGATGCACTGGGACACCCAGATCTCGTTGTACGTCCCCTTTCCTAACTTGACACCATTCAGATAATAATCTTCCTATTCTTACCACCAAAGTGGATAACCTCACACTTATCCACATTAAACTGCATCTGCACCGCAATTCTGTAGACAAACATTTGTGTACACTATTTTGCATTGAAATGCACTTGCATATCTTGAAATAGGATAAGTTTTCTTTTAACTTGGTAAAGAAGTGGAATGTGCGAACCTAGTACAATTTATTGTTTGCTCTTTGGGATTATGAAAGAAATGTTTTGCAAGACACTTAAAAGGCGATGCATATGTTGAGGTTTTATTAGTGATGAGTTTTACAGTTTACAATGATTTTGAGGAAAAACTTTTTCATCCAGAGAGTTGTGAATTTGTGGAATTCTCTGCCTCAGAAGGCAGTGGAGGCTGATTCACTGGATGCATTCAAAAGAGAGTTAGCTAGAGCTCGGGGCTAGCGGAATCAAGGGATATGGGGAGAAGGCAGGAACGGGGTACTGATTGTGAATGATCAGCCATGATTACATTGAATGGCGGTGCTGGCTCGAAGGGCCGAATGGCCTACTCCTGCGCCTATTTTCTATTTTTTGTATGTAATTTTCAAAAATAAAACGCAGTAAGTGGATTACAAAATTTAAGGGACTTTTATGCATTTAGTGTATGGGGAAATTGGATAGATGGTGTGGAAGAATTATATTTTGTTACTAACTTAATATTTCGCAGTGGCATTCTGTTTAGTTGTTCCTCCAGTGGATTCCATTCTCTGGCCATTAAGTACCTTAAGATAAATGAGCTTGTCATCTCCAAAAGCCTAAATAAGTGGAATAATATTGGATTATTAACTTGCATCAAATTTCAATTGTTATTTTTCTGAATATCCCAGTAACTTGCCTAATTTGTCTGCAAATGTTCCACTTGCCCTCATGCCAAGTGTATAAAATGTATATATTTGTTATCACACCACATTTCTGTCTACGTCACTTGACTTCCTCTGTCAACTTCATCTTGTATCACCCATTTTTTTGTACCCCTGAAACTTGTTCTTTTCTGACATATACATTTTGTGTGTGCATCAGTTTCTAACTATTCATGGCAACCTTATCATACAATAACATCAAAGGAATATTTTAAAAGTGTGATAAAAAACTATTGAATACCAAGAAAGAATTCTGGCGCTCCTGATGCCCTTCAATCTCTGACCAACGTGTTCTTTTTCTTGTCACAACCAAGCCTTCGTATTTAAAATTTAACTTCCATTTACTTTCCTTTAAGCTCCTTTTTATTTCTGCCATCTTTTCCAGATCTGTAGCTCTTATCAAACACTTATTTTGCATCTCCGCTCACAAGCTATTCCTTCATGTCAATCCTTCAGTCTATCATGTATAGACGTGCCTTCTGCCATCAGAACCTTATGCTCTTAAATATGTATAAGCTCAGCTAAACTGCTTAATCCCACTCATCACCCAGAATGGCCAAATGCCAGTGATAAATTATACCCTGTGTGGAGAGTTCATCTGTACTCTTGACTGAAGCCAAGGTCCAGCTAGGGCACAGGCCTTGAGTACTGAGGTTCTACTCCTGAAAAGCCCGTGGCAAGCGTTGATTTTGTTTTAATTTTCAAAGCTTTCAAAATGTTAAAAATTAAAATGATTAGTACAAATTAAACGGTAAGTCATTTTAATTGTGTAAAAAGCAAAACATTTGCAAATACCTGAAATCTGAGATCCTCAAATTGCACAGCCAATTGGTATTCAAATGTTTATCTTTTCCCATCCTGTCCTTTTGGTCCTATGTGTTAGTCAAATGAGCTCATCTGTTCCCCATACACCTCGCTGATTAAACTGATTGCTGAGACGTGGCAGAAAATGTTACAACAATCCATCCAAGACTTTAATGAAACAAGAATTTGCAAGTGGACAGGCTAACTTTACCTTTATTCTTGGGTATGGACTTTGCCACTGAGGCTGAAACTTATTTGATGTTCCTTGAGAAAATAGGTTTGTTCCAGTCTCAGGGCATGGGAAAGGTGGTTCCACGCTTTTGGGTATAAAACTCCATGATGTTGGGCCTGCAGCAATGCAAGAATAGATTATACATGTCCTAGTAGAAATGAATTATAACCTGAAGTTGGTTCTGCTAACTCTCAGGTGCTCTAGGTCGTCCTCCAGTTGAAATGACAGTAAATGCTGCGTTTGTAGTGCGTCAGCAAAGGAAGTGAGTGTTTGTATTAGTGGCTGAACAGTTGCCAAAGTAAATTACTTAACTTGGATAGTGTCAAGCTGTTTGTGCTTTTAGAGCTGCCTTAATTCAGGCAACCATTGATTATGCCAATAGATACATGACTTCTCTTTTGCAGGTGGTGAATAGGCTTTTAAGAGTTGAAGATGAGCCATAGATGAAAGAATACCTAGCCCTGACCTACTCTAATAGACATGATCTGTGACTAGTCTGGTTGAGTTGCAGGTCAGTGGAAATCCTCAGGATGTTGACAGGGGTGCAATAATAGTAATGTCATTTAATGTCATGGATAGGTGATGGTTCATTCTTAACTGTGGACCTCATTGCTTGATGTTAGTGTTGAGAAGCTTGAAAAGTTTGAGCTTGTGATAATTAGCCTCCGTCTATTTCAGTGTCAATACTCCATTTCTGTGTCGGGGCATTAGCGGGAGATTTCAAAACGCGGTTGTTGGATTGGTTGAATCAATGTATTTCCATGTCAGAGCAGTAGCAGATGATTTCAAAAGGCAACGATTGGGTTGGTTGAGTGATCAAAATAAGTCAGGGTGTAGCGGTGTGGCCTATTGGGAGAGAGGCTCTATTGAGACGTGCTGCGTTGCGGGTAAGTGTGAGGCTTTGATTCAAGAGACGAAGGAGAAAGAAGGTATAGTACACTTTTTTTGTGTGTGATTGTTGTGCTTTATTTGCCCCTCTTGGTTTTAGTGCAGCAATGATGGCAGGTAGAACAGAGCAAAGTTCCTCCTGCAGAAGTCAGGGAAACTGCAGGTGTCCCTGAGGGCTACACCTGTGGGAAGTGTGTCCAGGTGCAACTCCTTAAAGACCGTTTTAGGCCCTGCAGCAGGAAGACCTCTGGATAATCCAGCTGAATGAGAGCTTTGTAGATGGCAGTCATAGCGAGCTGGTCATGTCTAAGGGACAGGAAGAGAGTAGGCACAAGGAAAGGGCATAGACAGAAAGTGCAGGTGACGCCTGTGGCCATTCCCCTTCAAAGTCACAAATGCTTTTGGGTACTGTTGGCGGGGTGACCCATCAAGGGTGAGCACCAATAGCAGTCAGCTCTGTGACAGAGCCTGGCTCTGAGGCACAAATAAGATAGGAGGAAAAGGGATGAGGTCCTGCAAAATGAATGTAGGTAGTTGGGCAAAAGATTTAAAAAGCAGGACATCCAGAATAGTGATCTCCATATTACCCCTGATGCCATGTGCTATGAGAGCAGGTACTGGACAATAGGACAGATGAATGCATGGCTGAGGAGTTGGTGCAGGGGGAAGGGATTTACATTTTTGGATGTTCAAATTCTGAATTGGGACAAGGCCAACTTTGGTATTACACAAGAATTTGCTCAAGTTGATTGGAGTAGTTGTATTCGGGCAAAGGAGCATCCAGAAAGTGGGATGCTTTCAAAAGTATGATGACAAGAGTTCAGGCTTGCACGTTCCTGTTAGAGTGAAGGGAAAGGCAGGTGAGAGTAAGGGTGTTTGGATGATGAGACAAATTGAGCCTCTGGTCAGGAAAACTAAGGTGAGAAGAAACTTTTTCACCCAGAGAGTTGTGAATTTGTGGAATTCTCTGCCACAGAGGGCAGTGGAAGCCAAATCACTGGATGGATTTAAGAGAGAGTTAGATAGAGCTCTAGGGGCTAGTGGAATCAAGGGATATGGGGAGAAGGCAGGCACGGGTTATTGATTGTGGACGATCAGCCATGATCACAATGAATGGCGGTGCTGGCTCGAAGGGCCGAATTGCCTCCTCCTGCACCTATTTTCTATGTTTCTATGAAAAAGGAGGAGGCACGGGACAGGTCGAGGCAGCTGCGATCAAGTGTATCCTAAGAGGAGCATACTTAAAAAGGAAATCAGGAGGACAAAAGGGGGATCTTCTCTGACCCCTTGTCAACTTAACATCTTTCCTATAACAGGGTGACCAGAGCTGAACATAATACTCCAAATGTGGCCTCTCCAACTATTACATAACATCATAACTTCTATACTCAATACTCTGATGAAGGCCATGTGCCAAATTCTGCCTTGACCGCCCTATTTATTGTGATGCCATTTTCAAGGAACTATGTACCTGGACTCGTAGATTCCTCAGCTCTACAACACTTCCTAGAACCCATTCTGCAACAGTTATGTGATTTCAAATGTATATGCATTTGGATGGAAAGGCTTTTTTGGGATAGTCAACATGGTTTTGCGCGCGGGAGATCGTGTCTTATGAATATGAGCATTTTGAAGAAGTAGCCACAAAGGATGGTGAGGGCAAAGCTGTGGATGTTGTCTATATGGACATCAGCAACGCATTGAATAAGGTTCTGCATGGTTGAGTGCTCTGGCAGGTTAAATTGCTTGGGATCCAGGTAGAGCTGGACGATTGATAGAAAATTGGCTTAATGGATGGAAGCGGAGAAGCAGATGATGGAAGGTTGTATTTTGGTCTGGGGGACTGTTCCTGTGGGATCAGTGCTGGGCCATTGCTGGTTGTGGTTTATATCAATGATTTGTATGAGAATGAACAAGGCATGATTAGTAAGTTTGTAGCTGATACTGAAGTGGGTAGTTTTGTAGATAGCGAAGATGGTTATCAAAATTCACAGCAGGATCTTGATCAATAGTCAATAGTCGTTTACACATTTATGTGTATGTGACAAATAAACGACTATTGACTATTGATCAGTTGGGCAAGTGGGCTGAGGAATGGTTAATGGAATTTAATGCAGATAAGTGCATTTTGGAAAGTCTAACCAGGGCAGGATCATCACAGTAAATGGCAGGGCCCTGTAGAATGTCAGAGAGCAGAGGAATCTAGGAGTGCAAGTACGGAGACATTAAGTGAAATTTTGTCCCAAAGCTGTACTAACATTGACCTTTTATTTATTCACAAAATGCTGGAGTAACTCAGCAGGTCAGGCAGCATCTCAGGAGAGAAGGAATGGGTGATGTTTTGGGTCGAGACCCTTCTTCAAACTGGGGCCCACTCTTGGGGCCAACCAGGATGAGCAATCTAAGGTAGTCTCATTTGACTGCTTTTGGCCCGTATACCTTCCTGTCCATGTCCCTGTCAAATATCTTTTCAAATGTTGTTAATGTACCTGCCTCAACAATTTCATCTGGTAGCTTCTTCAATATACCCACCATCCTCTATATGGAAAATGGTTCCCTGCAGGTTCACTAGATCCAGCAATACATCCTGTTTCTTAGAAAGTGGGAAACCTGGACAAAACTCCGATGCCCTCTGCTGAACCTACCTCCTCCACATCTGCAGGCAGTATATTACAAATTCCAATCATATCCTCAACCCTCCATCAGTGGAAAAGTCTTGGACTATCCACTATGTCGAGACATCTCATCACTAACTATTACTTGAAACCAATCTCCACTCAGCCTTCAGTTTATAAAAAATAGTTCCAGCCTTGTAACTGATGTCCCTTATTCCAGGGATCATTCTATAAGTCTGAAGAAGTGTCCAAAACGTTATGTCCCTTTCCCTCCACAGATGCTGCCTGGCCCACTACTATTATTTTGAGTCCAAGGAAGAGGCTTATAAAGTTGCCATAAACAGTAGTAGACCTGAGCATTGGGATTGTTTCTGAATTCAGCAAAAGTGGACCAAAAAGGTTTTATAAGCAAACTAGCAAACTAGTGAAAAATATAAAGGCTCCTTTGGGTATGAAAAGGGAGAAAGAATATCTAATGTAGACACAAAATGCTGGAGTATTTGTCTTTATCATGATGATTATAAAACAACCTTATTGTCATAAAAATGTCCTTAAGGAGAAACGGCACCACTTTTACTAGTAGGCTAACAAAAGTTTTATCGTATCGTAAACCCCTCAATTGTAGTGTTGTTGCTACTTGGCATTGAGCTGGGCACACAATTCTGACAAATTATTCCTAGGCCCGTAAGCATGCAAAATGAACATTAGGGTACTAATGTCTAAATTTGGGGGGGGGTTGTCCAGAAATTAGTCAAAGAGCAGCCTAACATGGTTGTTTTTGAAGAATCACCCTTCAGATGCAATGTTGCTGACTTCATCACAATCATATTGTGTATCCTGCCTGCCAGGCAGGACATACACAACAGTGAAGGCTGTGCAGTGTTGGAGAATCTAGAAATCCTAAACGACGACTCCAGATGCTGTACCATGAAGTGGTAAGAGCAAGGAAACCTTCCTGATTACACTCATCATCCTATCTCAGTTGAAGCAATTCTCAATTTTGAATAACATTTGGAAGAAACATTAAAAGTAGCAAGGACAAAGAATGTACTCTGGTTGGGGAAGTTCATTGTACATCATGAAGAATGGATTGATAGAGCTGCCACTAACAACCAGCAGAGTCAAGAAGGACTTTTCTGCCAGAATAGGTCTGTAACTTCAAGTGAGTGAGCAAGGGATAAAGCTACAAGACTTTGTCTTCATCTAATATAATAACAAGAAACTGCAGATGCTGGTTTATACCAAAGATGAACACATAATGCTCAAGTACCTCAGCGAATGAGGCAGCATCTCTAGAGAAAATGGATAGGTGATGTTTCTGGTCGAGACCCTTGAGACCAATCTTGCCTTCATCTATCTGCGCAGATGCATCTGTCCACTAAAGCATTAGTAAAAGTAATCATGTTTGTATGGGGACACCATCTGTTGTGTGTAGCTGCAATTGTTCTAAATGGAATAATCACACAACGGCTGTGAGAGTGCAAAATTGAGCACCCATGAAGTGTTTTGGACCATTGAGAAGCAGCAATGTACTCCTCTACCATCTATCCTATAATGAATGATTTACCTTTTGACAACCCAAGTTATTTTTGCTATCAACCAGCTACGAGTCAGAGTATGATAGAATACTTCATTAGCCTGTATAAGTGGGGCAGCCGAGTGGCATAGTGATAGAGATGCTGCCTTATAGTGTCAGAGAGTTGGGTTCGATCCTGACTACGAATAGAATATGGCAAATTTATTCTCTCTCAATTTAGAGAAACATTCCATTCTCGTATCGTATAGTGATTTATCTTCCCTCTACCATTCATAAAATAGGAAAATGAAAACCCTGATTTGATGTGAATGGACCACAAGAAAAGATAAACAATTTACATTTTGCTTAACTATTCACATTGGTCAATGTGAATATGCCATTAGCTATCAGAGTATAAAAATAATCATGGGGGGGGATCATTTATTTCATAATTGGTGATTGGCTACAATGCAAAATCAAACAAATTTAAGCTGACTTTTTGAAAATTAGTTTGAAGAACAGACTTGTCTTGTAATTAAAATACATGGCACAGATGGGTTCTATTTGTTGTATCTCTTTCCCAGAAAGTGGCATTAAGTACAAGAAGGTAGAGAGGTACGAAATGTCAGCATTTTTAGTAGTTGCTCTTGTTTCCAAAATGTTATTTTATAAAAAATGTATATTTTTGTCGAGGGTAATGTACAGATTTATTATCCCTGGTTATATTTACCTCAAACAATAAATAACTTGAAGTTGTACAGGGTGTCTATTTTCACAAAAGATCTTCATGCTTTTATCTAATTCAACTACATTATCGTTTTTTTACCAGCTTTGATAAAGTACATTCAGCCAGTCTTGGTGTCTCGATCAGACCAGCATTCGCGCCGAAAAACAGTAGAAGAAATAAAAGAGAGAGCTCTGTCTAATGGCAGATGGCCCCAGGTGAATTTTTATTTGTCCAAGTTTATACCAACATTTTTTGAAGTCGAGATGTGATTTAAATAATAAGCAAACCAGAAATGCACGATCGTTGATGTTTCAGGTCAAGGTTCTTTATCAAAATGGGAAAGTGATAAACAAGTTAATTTTAAGTTGCAGGAAAGGTGGGGTATGGAATGCTGAGGGCAAAAGGAGTTTCATTGATTGGGTGAGGCCAGGGTTACCCAGGCGATTCCAGGGTTTTGGCGCTGTGTGGTTAATGAGGATGAGAAGCAAACAAAGGGGTTTTGTAAAATTGAAATGCAGGTCAGGGCTGTTCTTGAAAACTGAATTCTGGAAATCTCGATAAGATTTTCCTTTATCATCTCCATTGTTAGAAATATTTTTATCTCTATTACAAAGGGACAGGTGATTTAGATTTTCTTCAATAATAGGAGATATGCAGATTTTTGTTATTAGGAAGTTGAGAGAAATTGCTCTGTACACTCTTGATACTAAAGTTGCAATGTATTAACCATTGAGCAGTTTTTAGACCTGCATAATCGAATGTCTCATTGCTTCAGTTTAATGCCACTTAGAAAATAACTAATTTGCAAACTGATTTTTAAACATGCTCTTGGGTCCTTTTGAGAACTACATTTCCTTCATTTTTAACTGTCAGAGAGCAAGATTACTAGTTCAAACAGAGGCTTGATATTTGTTTTTACAGATGCTTAAAAATAACCATGTTGTATATAAGTGTTTAGTATTGTAGTATTTAATGTATTATTAGTCTTTTCCAAAATGCTGTAAATATTAGATTATTGTAGCAGTAGATACTCACTGATAGTGTATTCACTGGATATACTTCTTGGGTATAACATTGGACTTCTTTGGATAATGCCAGTCTAGGAAAATTCAGTTTTGTTGGAATTTGCAAATCAGTTAATTTCTAATCAGCGAATTGATCCTTAATCAGTTTATTCATCAGACAGAACACTTAATATTACATTTGGCACATCGAATAGATCGCATAACCTCACTTGAGCTTCCAATTAATGTAATTTAATGCAAAAATTGTTCTTGTGAACGATCACCATTCATCTTCACACATAGATTTATTACTGATTATCTCGAACAATTGGAGTATTACAGTTAAGACTTTCTTAAAACAATGAAACAAAATACTTTAAGCTTTTAAACTCAAGCTTGACACTAAAATAGATGATAATGTAGACAGTGAAGATTGTAATCAGGAATAACAGCAGGATCTTGTTCAGCTGAGCAAGTGGGCCAAGGAATGACAATAGGCAAGGTGTGGCATTTTAACAAGTCAAAACAGGTAAGGACCTACGCAGTAAACAGTAGGGTTTTGGGGATGTTGGAGAGCAGAGGTATGTAGGAGTACAATACATAGTTCCATGAAACAAGTCACCAGTAGATAGGGTAGTGAGAACTTTGAGCACACTGGCCCTCATTGGAGAATTGAATGTAGAAGTTGGGACGGTTGAGGTTGCACATTACATATTCTGCTCAGTTTTGGTTGACCTGCCATTAAGCTGGAACGAATGCAGAGATGATTTGCAAGGTCTCATTACCTGAAACTGAGGGCCTGAATGATAGGGAGAGAGGTTGGTGAGGCGAGGACTTTATTCCTTGAAGCTCAGGGGGCTAAGGGATGATCCTATAGAGGTGCATAAATTAATGACGAGAATAGATAGGGAAGGGGAATCAAGAACTAGCGGACGTAAGTTTAAGGTGAAAGAGGCAAGGTACCAAATTAGTACTTTGCATCTATATTCACTAAGAAGGAGAACACGGAGAATGGTGAGATCAGTATGGGGAATATCAATAAGCTAGGACAGTTTGAGGTCAAGAATGTGGTGTTGGGGATCTTGAAAATCCGCACGGCCAAATGGGATGTCCCAGGTTATTAAGTGAAACGAGGAGATTGCAGGAGCCTCAACAAATATGTTTGTATCATCTCTTGCCAGGGATTAGCCAGGAAATTAGGCTGGTGAACAGTAGTTGGGAAGCTATTGGAGAGGATTCTTTGGGATAGGATTTACTTGCCTTTGGAAGAGAATCAGCTAATTAGAAACAGTCAGCATGCCTTTGTCCATTGTAGGTCATGTCTTACGAATTTGATTTTTGTTTGAGAAAATGATTGATGAGGTAATGACAATGGATGTTGTTCACATGGATTTTAGTCGGGTATTTTAATAGTCTCATCCTAGGCTAATCCAGACGATTAAGATGCAAGGGATCCACAATGTCATGCTCATTTGGATTCAGAATTAGTTTACTTACAGAAGACAAGATAGTCATGAAAGGGCGTTATTCTGGCTGGAAGTCTGTGACCAGTGGAATTCTGCAGGGATATGTGCTGGGACCTTTGTTCTTTGATATATTTAAATAATTTGGATATAAATGTAGATAGGCTGGTTAGTAAGTTTGCAGACAATAACAAAATTGGGAGAGTTACGGACAGCAAGGAAGGCTGTCAAAGTATGCAGCAGATGGAATACAGTATATCCTTGCAATAATGGAGCTCTTTATAACTGATTTTGGTTATAGCAGACCAAATCTGCTGTGGACCATGTTTGTTTCCCAGAATGACCAGGACATGAATGAAGCAATTCTTGGTTTAGTTTAGCGATACAGCATGGAAACAGAGTTCACGCCGACCAATGATCACCCATATACTAGTTCTATTATAGCTACCACAGTAGTTCTATCTTTCCTCACACATTGCAAAGACAAAAACATTGTGACAGCGTGACTTTGCTCACACCAAAATGTGGATATCATATTTTGAACACATATGTACCTTGCACATATCTTTAGCATTCACTATTTCATAAATTAGTGAATACATTTACAAAAATAAATGTTTCTAGTAAAAAATAAGTACTGTGGTATTTATTTCATGATCTTAATTCTAGGTTATGATTTTCCCAGAGGGTACATGTACCAACAGATCGTGTCTGATCACCTTCAAACCTGGTAAGATTGTAACTTGTCACTAATTTTTAAAATATATTGCAATGAATCAATTTCATTTTTATTTAAGATTGTTAATCAAGATTAACGTGTGTTTATACTTCTGTCATTCTTAAAAATTTGAGCAGAAAAATTAAATCCTGTAGGAAAGAAAACTGCAGATGCTGGTTTAAATCGAAGGTAGACACAAAATGCTGGAGTAACTCAGCGGGTCAGGCAGCATCTCTGGAGAGGAATGGGTGACGTTTTGGGTCGAGACCCTTTTTCAGACTGATGTCGGGATGGGGCGGGACAAAGATAGGATGTAGAAGGAGACAGGAAGACTGGTGGGAGAACTGGGAAGGGGGAAGGGATAGAGAGGGAAACCAGGGACTATCTGGTTAGAGAAGTCAATGTTGATACCGCTGGGGTGTAAACTACCCAAGCGAAATATGAGGTGCTGTTCCTCCAATTTGCGCTGGGCCTTACTCTAGCAATGGAGGAGGCCCAGGATAGAAAGGTCAGATTGGGAATGGGAGGGGGAGTGTTTGTTGCATTATAACAAATTTGATATTATACCAACTTTTCAGTTTTTTAATTTGTAGTATGTATCTGTACAGCTCTGCGGTTTTAGGATTTGTTGGTAAGGCCCATAAAACATTTTTATGTAGCTGGCGGAAAGTAAATAATATTGTGATTGTAGGGAAAAAAAATTATCTCACACTTTTGTGTAACAATTTAAATGGTAGCAGAAATTACAAAAAAATGGTCATAAAAATGGATGTGCAACTTTGTTAAATAATGCCTTAATTCCCAAGTGTATGAATTCAGGCTGACTCAGTGCTGCCTCAGTTTAACCCATATTATTTTGACGACTACACCCACTCCAAGGTCATTGTGTCCTCCTTCAGGTGCTGTGCACGAGTGCAGTCCAGATGTGTTTTAACAAAAACATTAACACTGTTGTACCATAATTTTTATCCATCTTCCTTGAAATTAGCCCTTTAAAAACTTGTTTTTTGCTAAATTCTACACATAGTCCCACAGCCTTCTCCAATTCATATCTCCTCTGCATTTGGAAAATATCTGATTAATTTTTTGTATGTTCAAATTAAGATATCTAGCAACTAGATTTGATAGATATAATCTGACAGCTTTATGTCCACTCTCTAAATCTTTCATAGTCCCTTCACAACATTCTGTTCCCATTTGCACTGCTATGTAACCAGGCCTAATGTTTAAAAACTAAATTTACATATTTTTCCTAAGTGACTTGGCTAGAATATAAAGTGTAATGTAGAAAAACTAGGATAAGAAGTGCAGGTCTATCAAATGCAAAAACATTTTATTTGCCTGCATGAGTATGATTAACTGCTTTCATTGTTGACTAAAAGCATGGTTACTTTTAGAGGCACCAACAGAAGGCAGTGGAGGCCAATTGCTGGATGTTTTCAAGAGAGAGTTAGATTTAGCTCTTAGGGCTAAGGGAATCTAGGGATATGGGGAAAAAGCCAGAACAGGGTACTGATTTTGGATGATCAGCCATGATCATATTGAATGGCGGTGCTGGCTCGAAGGGCCGAATGGCCTACTCCTGCACCTATTTTCTATGTAACAGCAGCATAAATGCTGCATTATTACATCAATTTATAATTGTTATTTCCACAGATAAATCTTTTGCAAACGTAACTGAATTCTCTCAAATCGCCCAGTTGTGCACTTTAAAAAAAAAATTATATATGTGATTATTCACCTCCAGATTCTGAGTCAGAGTTTGCCACAAATGCATTGACGTAAAACTGTACATAATGCTTCGTTTTGACTCGATTCCAGTGTATGTGCAGACGTTTGGTACTAACATTCTTAAATGTAGGATTTAAGCCCATTTCTTTCCTTTTGTAAGTCAGTTCCTTAAGTTTTTTTACCGGTCTTTCCCATCTTCCCAAGTCATCATCTTCTCCAACGTCTCAGTTTCTATCCCTGTAATGGTAGAAGATCATTTACCAAAGCCTTTGTACAAATATAAGCTTATTCTGCTGCTCATGAACATTAAAGCATTTGGGAGCCTTGCACTAAACTAAAGATTGCCCCCCACCCCAATGCAATGTGGTTTTAATTATTTACATTATCTAGCCCACTAAATTTTATGAGAATTTTTCCGCACTGCACTTGTGAAATTGCTGTTCATGCTGTACCTGTACATACGAAAGTCTCTTTAAATTAATTTGTAATGCGACTAAATGTATTCCCATACAGGTTTTGTGCATGTAAAATTAGGTTGTGTTGTTTCTGGACAAAGGTCCACTTCCAATTTCATGAACATGAATTAGTATTTTTAATGTATTCTAATGTGAGAGAATACTTTTGAGAACAATTTTATTTGTGACTAGACCAAGTGGGCCCGTTGGGCCCGTTCCTCGGAGGGTTTCCATTGCGACCTGGGAAAATCGATTTTTTCCTTTAAAATAAATTGTCTGTTAAAAAAAATGAAATGAATCTCAATGGGGGGGGGGGGAGGGGAGGGGTGGGTGAAGAGGGGGGAATGGGGTGGGGGGGGGAAGGGGCGAGGGAGCCGTTGACACCGTCCCGCCAGCGGCCATCTTCTTTCTCCTTCACTGTGGGACCGTGCTCCTCCAGGGGAGGGGGAGCGCAATTAAAGGCAGTACAGGGGAGAGGGTGTGACCGAGCCTTGGACCCAAAGCCTCTCCTGTATTGGTGTAGCACCCTCAACCCCCTACTCAATCCCCCTTATCCCCCCCTCCCTACCCCCCACTCTCTCATCTTCCCTGACCCCCACTGTCCCCCTTCTACCCCACCCCCACTCTCTCATCCCCCACCACCACCCCCTCCTCCCCCCCACCCCTGCTGTCCCCTCCCCATCCCCTCTTCCCTCCTCCCCACCCCACCCTGCCCTCCTCCCCAGTCCCACTCTCCCTCCCACCCCCTCTCCTCCACCCCCCATTCTGCGCCCTCCCCCTTTCCACCACTCTCCCCTCCCCCACCCCCCATTCCCTCCTCCCCAGCCCCACTTTCACTATCCCCAGCCCCCCTTTCCCCCACTCTCTCCTCCCCCCCACCTCCCTTAACCCCCCTCTCTCTTCCTCCACACACCCCCGCTGTCCCCCTCCCCAGTCCCACTCTCCCCCTCGCCCCACTCTCTCCTCACCCACTCTCACTCCTCCCCCTTCCCCCACCCCCCCCCCCGCCTCCCGCACTCTCTCCTCCCCCACCCCCCACCTACCCCCACCCTTCCCTCCACCCACTCGGCCCCCACGTCCACTCCCCTCCGTGGAGCCGTTGGCAGCGAAAGACACCTACCGAGCGTGCAGGGAGGAGGAGGGAGCTCCGGACTACTCGAGTCGGGCAGCGGAGGTCGGACTACTCGAGTCCGGGGGAGCGTCGGGAGGGGAGAGAGGAGAGAGGCGCGGCGGGAGGAGCGCACAAGATGGCGGAGCGTGAGGAGGCCGCCATCTGTCTGAAGTACCGACGGGGTCGTCGGTGGCAGCGGCCCTCGTCGACGCCGTCATCAGTGGAAGCGGCCGCTGAAGGAGGAGCAGAAGTTGCCCGCTGTGCTGCGGCCTGTGTGCGGTAACGGTGCTGGGCCCGGGCGGGAGGGGGGACTCGAGGACGCCGTGGCGTGGATTGAAGGGACGGAAGGGAAGGATGAGGACGATCAGTCCGACCGTCTCCCTCCTGCTCGGGAGTTTTCCCCCGGGTGTGGGAGAGCGGGGAGAGTGAGGAGAGGGGAGGCGGTGATTGCGGGCGGGCGGCTCTGCTGACGACGTCCATCTTGTTTGTGCGAGTGAGGAGAGGCCATGCGTGGTGACGTCAGATGCACAGCACGTGGAAAAAATGTGTTTAGAAATGAGAGTTTTAAAGTTTAAAATGTCTAACTTAAAAAATATACGACTAATTTAAATAAAACTTGTTATAAACAGTCGCCAGGACAGTGGTGATTAAGGTGGCGCTAACATTGTGGCACTGTGGTTTACCGTTGTGGCTGCAGGTCCACATGTTATACATATATCTGCATGAGTTGTGGGGGAGGGGGGGGGCAGCGCAAGCTCATCTCACAGGGGCATTGTGACGTCACACGCTGAAGACCAATAAATCGGTTAGAAACTAAATGTTTTAACTTTAAAACCTCTAACTTAAAAAATATACGACCAAATTAAATGAAAATATCATTGGTACCAGCGGGAAGAGTGGCTATTAAGGCGGTGCAAAAATTGTGGCCGTTTTGCCGAAATCACAGATACATATATATACATACATACATACGGGATATATATACAAGATCTGAGTTTTAGTATATAGAAGATATATAGATGTTTGCTTTGTGATAACCTGCACAAAGAGCTTGTTGACTGGTTATTAAAGTAGTACTTCAGTCGCTATCTGTGCACGATTGGCTTAATTCCCTGATTAATGTATGTTAGGAGTAGATGGGTTTTCAACTGGGCTTCTGTCTATTTTTCTGTGTTGGCATATTGGGGAAGTATGACGAATTGTTTGTTTCTGACAAATTTTATTCATGTCATTTTCCTTTAAAGTGCACTGATATTGTTTGCCAGATGTATTTGTGCCAAAATCTGCACTGTGATCATTTTGAAATATTTATTTTGCGATAATCTTTTTGGAGATAAGAGCTTGTTGACTCGCACGAAAGGTGCACGCTCGAATATACTTCAGCAGCATGTCATGAAACTATTGACTTAATTCCCTAATATTTAAACTAAGTATTTTATCTTTCAAATGGCCCACAGTCTATTTATTTTCTGTAAAAATACAGATTCCAACAATTAGACGTTATCAAAATATCAACCAAAATTTTTTTAAACACTTGGTACATTCAGTTTACAACACCATGTTCTCTGGGAATTCATGAGATAAGATTAAACTTTAGGTCAATTATCTCAAAGGTAAATCTATGGAATTTAGATACTCGTGTGAATTGTGAGGAAGATGCAATAAGGCTGCAGGGTGACTTGGACAGGTTGTGTGAGTGGGCGGATACATGGCAGATGCTGTTTAATGTAGATAAGTGTGAGGTTATTCACTTTGGAAGTAAGAATAGAAAGGCAGATTATTATCTGAATGGTGTCAAGTTAGGAGGAGGGGGAGTTCAACGAGATCTGGGTGTCCTAGTGCATCAGTCAATGAAAGGAAGCATGCAGGTACAGCAGGCAGTGAAGAAAGCCAATGGAATGTTGGCCTTCATAACAAGAGGAGTTGAGTATAGGAGCAAAGAGGTCCTTCTACAGTTGTACCGGGCCCTGGTGAGACCGCACCTGGAGTACTGTGTGCAGTTTTGGTCTCCAAATTTGAGGAAGGCTATTCTTGCTATTGAGGGCGTGCAGCGTAGGTTCACTAGGTTAATTCCCGGAATGGCGGGACTGTCTTATGTTGAAAGGCTGGAGCAATTAGGCTTGTATACACTGGAATTTAGAAGGATGAGGAGGGATCTTATTGAAACATATAAGATAATTAGGGGATTGGACACATTAGAGGCAGGAAACATGTTCCCAATGTTGGGGGAGTCCAGAACAAGGGGCCACAGTTTAAGAATAAGGGGTAGGCCATTTAGAACGGAGATGAGGAAGAACTTTTTCAGTCAGAGAGTGGTGAAGGTGTGGAATTCTCTGCCTCAGAAGGCAGTGGAGGCCAGTTCGTTGGATGCTTTCAAGAGAGAGCTGGATAGAGCTCTTAAGGATAGCGGAGTGAGGGGGTATGGGGAGAAGGCAGGAACGGGGTACTGATTGAGAGTGATCAGCCATGATCGCATTGAATGGCGGTGCTGGCTCGAAGGGCTGAATGGCCTACTCCTGCACCTATTGTCTATTGTCTATTGTCTTCAAATTTAATATATTCATATACAATTTTGCTAAATTTTCAGACTTTCTCAAATAGGGAACTTAATGCTTGTACAAAATTTAGCCTCAACAATTGAAACCTATAATATCTTGTTTTGAAAGGCTGACCTAATATCACACAGTTGGATAATCTCCCTGTACCGTATAGACAAAAAGTCAGTATTCCAGCTGACTGTTCAAACACAAGTGATAAAACCCAGCAACCACTGGACATTCAGTCTAATGTTTGTGGTTGATAGTTTTTTTTAGAGAAAATAAATCAGGTAAATTAATTCCAACTTGGACAAATTGTCAACAGATGTTGGTCAGTAATAAGGTGGATCATGTTGCCTGTATATTTTGTGCAGTTCTGGTGAACCTAAGGATGTTGAGGCTTTGAAAAGATGCAGAAGAGGTTTACATGGAAGTTGCCTGGATTAGAGGATATTAGCCAGAAATAAAGAATCCTGATTTGCTATTCAACAAAACTTATCTCTGATCTGAACTGTTTTCTGGCACGTTTAGTTTCCAAATAGATTTGCAACACATCACTGATAATTAGTGAAAGGTGTAATGTCTTTGCAATTAAGTGCCTGAATAAATCAACGTACAAACGCTTGCACCTTGTGTAGTATGTTATCTGTCGAGGCACGAAGCAATCAGTTTTGATCAGACTTGTGTCTTTGAGTTCAAACTCTCTTCTCCCCTTGTGAGTTCAAGTACCGGGTTCTCCAGTGTTCCAGCATGTGCTAAGGAGTTAAATCATGTTTCCAAAACACCATTTCCCTCCTATTTCTTTTGTTCTCCAAAAAGCGGGTGCTACATTGATTGCCCAATCCAGATCTAAACCATTTCATCCACAGTACCATGGCAACTGGACAATTATTTGCCATTGTATAACTCATATTTTCTGCTTTTATAAAATAGCATCCTAGATATTGTACTAAGCCCACCAGGTGCAGAAGAACATAGAATTGATTGTTCCTGACAGTAGATGCAAGGATTTCATTCTACGCATTAATTTGATGACCAAGTCTCTTTTACTATGGCATTTTCTTGTTTTTGCTTAGGCTTCTGGATTTCTCACATTACTATTATTAACGATCAGCCCCTCTGCCTATCTTTGAGGCCCAAGATGCCACTGGAATAGGAACAGTTTAGAGGGTTGTGGGACAAATGCAGGCAAGTGCTTCTAGTCCAATATGCCAACTTGATTGGCAATGACAAGGTGATCTGAAGGCCTGTTTCCATGCTGTAAAGCTTTGACTCTCTGACTATAAACCAGCTTCCAATTTACTAGGTCTTTGACATCACATCACCTGGCACGCATCCAGCCACCTACCACTCTTTTAAAAAAATTAATAAACTTGCCTCGCAACTCCTTTAAACTTCCCCTCTCTCACCTTAAATCTATGCATTTGACATTTACACCCTGTGAAAGAGACTATCGACCTTATTGGCCTTTCATAATTTTATCAACTTTATCAGCTCTGAGAGGATACAAAAATCTCTAGCAATCCCCTATGTTACCTCTTTACATAATCAGGCCCATGGGACAAACACCTTCAATAAATATTCTTCAATAAACCCAGCACCACTACCTCCAGATCTCAACATGCCCTAGAATATTTGCATACCCCACAGTGATCTCACTATCCTCTGTCCTTTGCCTTGGTGAATCCCAATGTGAAGTACTCGATTAATATCTTGCTTACTTCCTCTGGCTCCAAGTATATTTATTCCTTCCTTTACCTTTGAGTGGTCCTTCTTTCTCCCTCGCTATCCTCATTTTTAATGGTATAAAAGGTTTTGGGGTTTTCCATTGTCGTACTCGCCAAGGAAATGTTGTGCCCCCTTGTGGCCCACCTGATTTCCTTTGAGTTCTTCCTGGCTTTGTATTCTTTAAGGGCCTTGTCTGATTTCAGCTTCCTAAACCTTAATATACGTCTTGTATTATAACAGAGGTATAAAGTACAAAGCAAGGAAGTTGCAGCTGGAGAATTTTAGCTAGTTCTGCAAGGATTTCAAAGCTTTGGAGAAACCTACCAATCAGGTATTACTCTAGTACAGGAATGTACTAGAGGAATGTACCCATCAAACTGCAGAGAAGTTGAATTTAATACCCCTTTTTTTCCTAGATAGTTGCAATGCGCTGAAAATTCACTGCCTGACAGTGCTAAAAGGAGTTTCAATAAAACTTTTGAAAGAGAACAAAATAAATAATTGAAGTGGATGCTTACTGGGCTGTGAAATATAATGGTAAAGTAGTCAACACAGTCATCGTTACAAGGTCTCTGTGCACTGTATTGTTCTGAAAATGTAAGAGATTTATTGTTCACACCGCTGCTCCAATGAAAACTAGCACAGGTTAGTGTTATTCAAGCTTGGGTTAAATAAGGTTGCTGTGCCTGAAATGCTGGCCTGGTCTGGTACTCACTGGAAACAGTTCTGGTACTCACTGGAAACAGTTAGCATTTCTCCAATTGCCACTTTAAGAATTTCCAGGCCAATATACATTCCCTGATTTACTAGCACTTCCTCAAGACCTTTGTTGCTGGACTCAATGAGAACTCCAACTTGGGAACTCAGAGTGCGTAAATTTGCTGCAACATGACAGGTTAAACCAGGCATAGGAACAGGAAGCCCGTTCATTTTATTGAAGGGTAGGTGACATCTGGTTCAATGGTTCAATAGTCCTTTTTTATTGCATGGGCAACTGCACAGTGAAATTCTTATTGCCTATTTTCACATGCAGAAATGAGAGTAAGAAATAAGGTATTTGTACCATTTTTAATTTAATTGAGTTTCCCTGTGTTCAAATGTTTATGGTTTAAATTTTAATGCATATTTAATTTGTCTTGCTGACATTAATTTTTGAATGTTTCTGGATGTCGACCAATGGTTTGAGCCTTTTGTGAGTAACACTTTCTCTGATTCATCTATGTGACGGGGTTACTTACTTCAACCCTGATGCCATCCAAAAGGTTGCCGTTTATGGGCTGGATCATTGCCATTGTCACATTTTGCTTTTGCTTACCCTCATTGACTCAGATCATTGGTGAGTGTAGTTGACTTTCTGTTGGCAGCAAGGTCTAACTCAAAATATTTGCTGACTCAGTCTTAATTTCTGTTGTAAAATGGCAATCAGGCGATTGGGCCTTTTAATAATGTTACTGGTGAAAAGTGAGCATCTTAAATGAAGGCGAGAATATAAGATATTGACAGAGAACAATAGGAGAAAATTTTAATTTTTATTGCATATTTGTCATCAGGGGCATTTATTCCTGGAGTTCCTGTGCAGCCTGTAATCTTGCGTTATCCCAACAAAGTGGTGAGTGTGCTTTTATTTTTAGCTGATGAAGACTTTTAATCCACCATATCAATCATATGTTAATTGTCCAGAACAATTATTTGTAGATTACTGTTTAATGATGTGTTTTTAATAAGACTTGCAGGAAACTGGCCTGTTGTACAACTTTGCAGATTCCCTAGAAATATTCTTTACCAGCTCTAGCATAGGATACGAGAATTTAAGACTGTACATCATTTAAGACTGTACATGATCTAAAATACATTTCAGCAATTCCTGATAGAATTTCCTGCCCGCTGAGGGAGACACAATAAAGTTTATAAAACTATGAAAGATATAGATAGGATGGATCTTTTTTTCCCACGACCTCCTCGCCTGAAATGTAATTTATTGGAAGGAATACTTGAAAGTGAAAGGGGAAAGTTTATAGGGGGTGTGCAAGGCAAGCTTTCTTCCACTGTGCTAAACACTTGGAGCACACTACCAGGGGTGCTGGTGGCATTGAAGAGGCATTGAGATAGGCACATGAACATGAAGTGAATGGAGGGATATGGATCATGTACAGGCGTTTTGTTTAATTTGGCGTCACAGTCAGCACAGACACCATGCACTGAAGGTACTGTTCCTATTCTATGCTCCATGTTATCTGTGTCCCATAATATATTTACCATGGAGATGGTGCAGTGGCCATATGAAACTCTTACTTGGCTATTAATTACGAGGATAAATTGCAAATGTGGTGTAATTATAACTATATAACTGCTATGTACTTAACTTGAGGTATTTTAAGTCATTAAATGGACTCAGCAATTTTCCAATCCAACCATTTGCCTTTCACTCAGGAATCCAAAACAAATGGACATGACCTTCATTGGAGTGAGCCATTCAGAGTTTATGTCACTAAGCCTTTTGCCAAATACTAGTGGAATTTTGGGGCATTCTTGCCCTAAGAAGTTGTTAAGATCTGGGTCAGTTGAAAATTTGGAAGATGTAGTTAGGCAAAGATATTTAAGGATGCAAATCACACAGCAGGGAAGCAGGCCTAGATTAGATTTGATCAAATTGAATGACAAGTTTATGTTCTGAAGCTGCAACTTTTGCTTGTTACATTTGCTCCTGAAACCTGGTCTTCGATGATCTGGAATTTTGTCCAGCAAAACATTTGGAGGACTAATTCTGTTATCTTCATCTCCCATCAAAAGTTTTGCACCTTTGCTACTGAAAGAAGCTGCTCTTCGGAGGACTCTGCCTCAGCTGCAGCAAACTATTTGTATTTATTTTGGACAAAAACTGACAAAACCTATTTGTGGCAAGATTAGCTGTTTTTGTTTTAAATAGCTCTCAATAATGTCACCTGCTATCAGACCTGCATGTTGTAATCTGCATCGCTCATTTATGCTTCCTTCATCTCCAAGCTCTGTAATTCCATCATCCACCCTCGAAAAATTAAAATGCATCCAAAGTTCATGACACCAATTTTATCACACGCCAAGTTCCATTTACACAGAACGTCCTCGCCATCAATCCACATGGATTAGTACTGGCTTCAATCTTAAAATTGGAAATTTTCATCTTTGGATTTAAAGTTTCCCATGGTCTTAATTAAGAACAGAGGAGATAGTCAGGCGAGGAGGTCAAACAGCTCCTCAAATGTGCTCTGCCATTTAATGCCATGGCTAATCTGATTTTGTGCCCTAACTGTGGGATTAAATATCAAAGAATACGTGCGTCCAGAACTAGCTGTGCTCTACCCAAGCTCTTCCCAGTCACGATTTTCACTTCCATTTATAATTACCTAGCAAATGAAACTGACTGCATATAAAACCTAGACAACATTTGGGCATAGGCGGCTAAGAAGTGCATAGTGCTAGATAGTGGCCAACTCCAACAAAAGAGAGTATAACTACCTGCACTTGATGTTCAACACATTGCATCAGATTCTCTCACCATCAGACCAAACTAAATTGAAGCAACCATATAAATACTGTAGTATTTATACAGGTTTGTAGGTTAATTAGCTGGGTAAATGTAAAAATTGTCCCTAGTGTGTGTAGGATAGTGTACATAGTGTTAGTGTGCGGGGATCGCTGGGCGGCGCGGACTTGGTGGGCCGAAAAGGCCTGTTTCCGCGCTGTATATATATGATATGATATGATATAAGAAAATAACTGCAGATGCTGGTACAAATCGATTTATTCAGTCTGAAGAAGGGTCTCGACCCGAAACGTCACCCATTCCTTCTCTCCCGAGATGCTGCCCGACCAGCTGAGTTACTCCAGCATTTTGTGAATATATAAATACTGTAGCTACAGAGCAGGTTAAAGGGTATCCTGCACTGTGTGACTCAACTCCTAACATCCTGATGTGTTTCCACCAACCACAAGACATATGTCAGGCACATGATGGAGTGCTGGATGTTCAATTCCAGCAACTCCACACTCAGGAAGCTCGACACCTTCCAAAACACAGCAGCTTTCTGGATTCAATTGCCATCCTAAACATTATTTCCTGCGCAGTGCCTGCAAAGCGTGTTATCTGCAAAATAACCTGTGGTTTCTTACCTAGGCTTCTCCACCTGCACCTCCCAAGCCTGCAAATGATAACAGCAAGAGGGGCAAGTGCATCAGGTGCATGGTGACAAAACTACTTGTATTTTCCCCTCCCAAATTGCACACCATCGCGATTTGGAAATACGATCATAGGAAAAGGGGTGGGCCATTGAACCTCTTCAGTCATTGCCCTGCCATTCAATAAGATCATGGTTGATACAACTTTCTATATTGCTTACTAGGTCTAAATCCTTCAACACTGTCCCCAACAGCACTGTGGACAACCTTCAGTCGGACGATTGCAGTTGTTCAAGAAGGTGGACTACCGCCATCTCAAGGGCAACTGGGGATTGGCAATAAATGCTGGGCCTGCCAATGATATCCAGACCCCCCCCCAAAATAAAGAAATACACACATTTTTCATGTCTGATCCCTGTAGTCCTTGACTTTCCTAAGTCTTGAAGCTATTTGAATAACTTGGCATCTATAAATCGCTAGACAAGAAATTCCAAAGGTGCACCACCCTCACAAAGACAATTCATCCTCATCTCAGTCTTGAAGAGATTTTTAGACTTGCCCATTAGTGAAAACTTCCTCATAGATATCTCCTATCAAGTCCCTTCAGAACCTCATCAGGTTTAAATAAGGAACCATTGTATTTGAACTTTTCTCATAATCCAATGGAATCAATCTCAGGAATCTTTGCTACACTGCTCTTTAACTTTACTTTTCAAACAAACATTGTAGTGAAATTGTAGCGAATATTCCAGGCTTGTGGCATCAATTTACCAAACGAGTTGCCACAATGTTTCAATACAATAGACAATAGACAATAGGTGCAGGAGTAGGCCATTCAGCCCTTCGAGCCAGCACCGCCATTCAATGCGATCATGGCTGATCACTCTCAATCAGTACCCCGTTCCTGCCTTCTCCCCATACCCCCTAACTCCGCTATCCTTAAGAGCTCTATCCAGCTCTCTCTAACACTTGTACTCCATTCTCCTTGCAATAAAGACCAGCACTCCATTCACTGCCTTAATTGTTTACTATACCTAAAAGCAAAATGTGATTCGAAGAACAGCAACATTTCTCTTCCCTTGAGGGTTTTGTTCCTCATCCCATCTGACGGTCCTCCACAACTCTATACAGTTAATTCACTGCTCCTGGCAGCACAGCCTTGAGTCACCTTGACTCTCCTGTCTGGATTATCCTTCCCTCCGCCATTGCTTTTACTCCATCTTATTTACCTCTAAGTACCCCTTTTAAATCTTTTTATTTAATGTCTCATTCGTGTACATAGGAGTAAAAGTTCTTGAGAATTAACTGGGTAAGACACCGCACAGATTTCTAAACTTGCTCACTTTTAGCACTTGACTACCTTCCTTTGCTTTTAATTTCTATGGTTCTATCAGATTGCACAATGCATTCAAGGAATTTATCCCTGTCAATCTCAAACCAGTTTGAATACTTCTGTCTATAATACCAAAGCTCAGCGAATGCTCATTTTGAATCAGATTTTCAATTTTTAATTCCAGGATACAATCACTTGGACCTGGCAAGGACCTGGAGCGTAGGTTGATTTATATTTTTCTTTTTCTTTTTCTTATAAACAAATCGGTAATTTCACACAATGCTTTTCTAAGAATGTAAATGGAAAATGGCAAAAATAAGATCAAAGTTCTGATTTAATTCAGAAAAGTTATTCTGTTTCATGGCTAACTGCTGTGCATTTTTCTTTGATTCTTGCATGTGTACAACAGTAAAGATTTATACATTGTCAGGCATTGGTAGTGAGTCAGGAAGGCATGAGTGTTATAAGTGGGGGACCTGAAGTAATAATGCATTTAACTGTAGAAGTGGCTGAGTTGCCTCTCCTAAGCTTTGTTCTTTTGACCTCATTGCAGTCGCTGCTGAACCCTTGTTAAATGATCATTCATTCTGGTTATTAAATGGGTAAAATTGAACAATCATAGTGACTTAGCATTGTACATTTGCTGCTAATGATTGGCTTTGTTCAAAACAATTCGTGGCTGATTTTCACCTATTTTCCAAGTCTTACATTTAAATCTACATAACTAAGTTTGCATCATTTTTCTTCAATAGTCAAAAGTAGAAATGATCAGGCTTGCCAGAAAATATGTACAAAAGGTTGGTGATGTGAAAACAGTCTGAAAGTGTTTGTAAATGTCTGAGATCTCAAAGACTACCATGAGCAAGACCAAAGATTGAGAGAAATAGGTCACTTGGTGAAGTTGGGGGAACTGAAATAGAGAATGAATTTGCAGTGCCTCATTCAATGCCAAAACTAAGAGTGAATAGCAAAGAAATGTATCAAGACTGCAAGGAGTGAGCTGTTCAAAAGCTGAGGAAGAACTGTAGAGTTAGAATGTGCTAAAATCAGTCTAATGGAGTAGAGAAGAACTAGCATTGGTAATCACACACTAATGCTTGAGAGTGTGCTGTGCTTTTTGAAGATTTTTTCGCAAATGAGTGCATATTTTGGTGGGAGTGAGCAGACAAATTATTAAAGGAGAAGGAGAGGAAGAATAAGTGGAATCAAGAGAGCAGTAGGGGAAGGAACTGCCCTAAACTCATCCCTTCTGTTTTTGATACTGCTGCTGTCGGGAAGAGTGTCATGCTATCTATCATATTGTATACCTCCCAGTAGAACTCTCCATAGGCTTGGGCACTCCAAGGTAAACAAACTCATTCTAATCTGTCTCTCCTCTTAAATTAACCTCCTCCACATGATCCAATGTACTGGTCAACCACCTTTGCACCCTCTACAGTGCAATCATGATCTTCAATGTTTTGAATCGAGTGACATACAGTACTCCACTGCAGCCTAACCACTGTTTTATCAACTTGTATGTAACTTCCTTGGTCTTGTATCTTATGCCCTAGCTAATGAAGGCAAGCATCCTTTTACCCCTCCCCATCCCCTAGCAGTTTTTTTGTGCAACTGCAGGAGGTTTGACACAGATCTGTTCACCTCCTGTTCACTTCACTACCATCTAGGGTGCTAAACAGCCCATCAGATGATGCAGAGATTCACATGCTTCCCCTCCGACCTGGTCTATTGCATTTGGTGTTTGTGATGTGTTCTTGACATCTGAGACTGTGACTGTTTTGCAGGGCACCTGAGCTCCGTCTGCAACAGTCTTCTTGATTTTCTGGTTGTATGTCATTTCAACACCCCTTCCCATTCCCAATCTCACCTGTATGTCCCTGGCCTTCTCCGCTAACACAGTGATGTTACATATAAACTAGAAGAACACCACTACATATTACACTTGGGTAGTCTACAGTTCAATGTTGTGAAGCCTAGAGGAGTACAGCACAGGACAGGCCAACCATGATGCCAGTTTAAACTACATATCTGCCTGCACATGGTCTATATCCTTCATTCCCTGTTTGTTTGTATCTGCCTCTTAGCTTTTGCTATTGTATCATCACTTCCCCTGCCAATGCTTGGAACACATTGCCAGGAGAAGTGATGGAAGCAGATGCAATGGCAACAGCCAGTCTTTGTATATTAAGAAAGTGTGCCTCGTAAATCAGTTTAAACTTTCTCTTCCTCACATTAAACCTATGCCCTCTAGTATTTGACTCTTCCACTTTATGTACCATGTCTAAGCCTTTCATAATTTTATGTTTCTATCAGGTCACCCCTCAGCCTCCTCCGCTCCAGAGAAAATATTCCAAGTTTGTCCAATCTCTCCTTGTCGTTAATGCTTTCTATTCCAGGCAACATCCTGGTGACCCTCTTCTGCACCCTCTCCAAAGTCTCCACATCCTTGCTGTAATGTGGCAACCAGAACTACACAAGTATTCCAAATGTGGCCTAACCAAAGGTTTGTACTGCTGCAAAATCCAGACTTTTATACTCAAGCCCCAACCAATGAAGGCAAGCATGTCATATGCTGCCTCTACCACCCTACCTACTTGTGTTGGGACCTTGTGGGAGTAATGGATTTGCGCCCCAAGACCCTTCTGTGCATCCATGATTCTAAGGGTCCTGCCTTTTACTGTATAATTTCCTCTTACTTTGGACCTTCCGAAGTGCAACACCTCGCACTTGCCTGGATTAAACTTCATCTGCCATTTCTCTTTGCATATTCCCAACTGGTTTCTTTTCTGTTGAATCCCTTGACAACTTTCCTCACTATTCACAATTCTGGTATGAATGTGGAATTTTCCAATTTCAGGTAACCCATTCCCTTGTGATCCTTTCCTGCTCTCGGTCCACCAGGGTGCCTATCCATTTTTTTCACCTTTCCACCTTTCATTTCCACACCCTGGTTGCTTGGACTCATAACCATTCCACACTTTATTCCTTCTGCCCATAACCCCTCCCTGATCTGATCAACCCTCATCCTACCCACCCCACCCCCCCTCCAACTGGTTCCACCCATCACCTACCCCTTCCTCTCCCATCCACATACTAACTATCTTCTCTCTATATTATCAGTCCTGATGCAGGATATCAATCTGAAATGTCAACCTTCCCTTTGCTTCCACAGATGTGGCTTGACCTGCTCGCTTCCAGCAGTTTGTTTTTTTGCTTCAGACTCCAGCATCTGCATCTTTTGTCCCCAAGTATCTTGTATGCCTTCTTTGTCTTATTTGTTTGTGCTGCCACATTCACCGATCCTTAGACATGAACACTAAGGTCCCTCTGTTCCTCGACACTCAGCCCTACCATTCATTGTGTGTGTGAATTCCATTGCATTTATCTGGATTAGATTCCAATGTGTCATTATTATACGCAATTTACTAGCTGATCAATGTAATTCAGTAGGATCATACCACCTTCTCTATCGATAACAATGTTTTTGTCCATCATGCTAATCATACATCCATATTCCAAACATTAATGAATTTAACAAACATTAAGGATACACCAGTTATCTGGTTAGACTCATTTGAGAATTATCTTTGGCTCTTCCTTTCCTGATTTAAGTATTTCAAATAACTGAGCCTAGGTGGCAAAAGCTTTGCTTTGTAATTTGACATCTGTAATATATGGGGTATTGCAAAGTATGTACCAGATGACCATTACTTCAGTGCTTGTTTTCACTTGAAAATGGTATTGCTAACTGGTTTGTCAGCAGTGTGCATAAGTAAAAACATCAGAAGGCGACATTGATACTTTTCCAGTGACTTCTATGACTTAATGCTTTTCCTGTGTCTTAGCTCCACAGAGTTGGAAGTAAATTGCACCAAATCTTCCAGAACAAAGCAGATGTATTGATTGACACCCCATCCACCCTAAATGTGCATTTTCTTTCCATCACTAGTACAGAGTGGCTTCAGTGTCTATCATCTTCAAAATACACTGCAGTTATTCACCGTCTACTCAAATAGCACTTCCAAAACCCATTACCTCCACCATCAAGAAGGATATCTGTTAGCTGTCAACACCATTTCTTGCTGGTTTCCCTCCCTGTCCTATGCATTCCTGACTTAGAAACATATTGTCAATTACTCATTGTCACTGAGTCTAAATCCTAGAACTCTGTACCCAATAGCACCATGAGAGTAACTTCACTAGAAGAACACCAAAGGGTTCATGAAAGTATCCAGACCTCCAAACTGAATGAATAAATAAAAGCCATTAACAGTCTCTGAAGCAGTATTGTTCTCCATGAACAAGATCGCAACAGGTTTCCAGCTTCAGATTTATGCTAAAACTGAAGAATGTTGAATACCTCAGAGATCTTAAATAGCCCTTTTTCATCGTTGATGACAATGAACAAATTCAACATTGACTCGGATGTTAAGTCCAACATCTGAATGCCTAAAGAAATGACTAAGATGACTACATAATTAAATCTTAGGGTTTTCAATATCCAAGTCTCACCAGATGGACCCGGGTCACAATCAAATATATGGAGAACACCACAAGGTGCTACATAAATTTCATCAATGATGCCTGTAAAAGTTCTTGATCTTACAGTCAGCCGAAGTGATGCTTTAAATAAATCAGTGAAAGCAAGTGAATTGATAAATCATCTGCAGCACAATTATCTGTTTTTGATCTGTGCTAAAATTGGTATATACCACTTGAAGTTAGTCAATTTTTTGTATTTTTTGGCCATGCTAATGATCAACTCATCACCTGAGCTTTAATTAATTACTACTAATGAAATCAACACTTTGGCAGAATTATAGATCGAAGTTGGCAATTACTTGTGCATCCATGTTCTAGTTTGGAGGTTCCCATGCTTTTTATTGGGCTCCAATTTGCTAATTCATATCCCATGTGCACCTCTAAGAAATTGCATGCAGAATCAGTGGAGGTGTGTGTATTAAACCTGAAATTCACTTTAGTTATTAGAGCCGCTTTCATTCCACCCCTTGCATATCTGAATTTTAATATCATCAAATCATGATGATAGAATTCCTATGCTGGGAAATTTCAGGGGGTTGTTTCTATTTTATTCGAGTCAAGTTGATAATGTCAGAGAAATAATATTCACAAATAAAAATAAGACACTATTCTGCCAAAGCAATGCCTGAGCAAATTTGTTTGTAGCTGTATTTGTATGGTGTAACTTCACTCAGAAAAGTATGCCCGTTCACAGTTATATGGCATGCAGGATGAATAGACTCGATAAACAGAACAAAAATGTTTGATTGGAGCATTAATGACATGGTGCAAAAATCAAAGTGCTGGAGGACTTTTGCCAGTCAGGCAACACCTATGGAAGGACTGATGTTTCGGGTTGGGACACTTCTTCAGACTGAAGCAGGGTTCCAACCCCTGCTGTCTGGTCTGCAAATCCCATCTCGAGGATTTTGAAGCAACACAATTTGGTCTAAATAGTCCAGAGCCTGGAGCAAAGAACTTTGTTTACTGAAGCAAAATCAGCAACTTCCATTAAAGATATTATACAAAAATTGCTGAGGATAAACACTTTGTTTTAAATCTTGTAATACCCACAAGCTGGCACATTTAGCGGATAGTGCCTGAGTTGTTGTATGTGTTTAATCCTCATCTTCATAGAAATGAATAACTACAATATTGAAGATATTTGTACTTGGCATATGACAGCTAGAGTGCTCTTCGGGTAATTTCAACACAACCTACGGAAGAAGCACCACTTTTAGAAGGACATGTCTTGTTCTATATTTACTGAAGATATTGGAGAGGGTATACACATTACTATTTCAATTTTTTAAGATATAGCTGGATTTTGTGTAACATGCCATATATATATATATATAAACGCATTATAACGCATGTTTTACTATTTTTATTAAAATACAAACAACCATTTGTGCACTTTGTGGAAATTATACTGACAATCTTATTTCTCAGGTTAAAAATCCTTTGGCTCACCTTATGCCAGCTACATAATTATGTGGAAATGGAGGTTAGTTTTAAATTGCTCCTTTTAGAGGAATAGAATGTTTATTCTCTTTTATTTTGTTAAAATTAATCTCTTAACATTTGATATCATTAAAGAATAAGACATTTGTTGTAATCAATTATATTCTGCACTAAAAATCCACTATATTTGTGATTGATATTGACTTGCAATTTTCAAATTGAAAATCACTAAACAAACCTGTGGTCAGATGTTATTAGGCTTGTGATATTCCTCCTCTTATGTGCATAAAATTCCAACTGTGGTTTTGTTTCCTTTCTTTACTTTACAAATTAGAGTATCTGTGCTGCTCGGGACAGAAAAACTGAACAAAATCAACAATCATTTAGCAATTTGGTTGCCTTTTTAAAAATTTGTATGATCTTCATGTCCGTTCCGAGCAATTTAGTTCAAATTGGAAGTGATGTGTCCTTGCCTACTTATATAAAAAAGTGTACATTATCTTTTCTCTGGAAGTCAAAGTGGAAATTACACTTCATTTTTTTTGTTTTAGGATGTCCGTATAGAAACGTGCCATTGGTTGTATTGTAGTCTTTGAGATGGAATGTGCTTTGTGTACTTAGTTCACAGTACGTTTTAAAATAATGTTGAACATCACTTCCTTTCACGAGAATAATAATTTTGAAGATACATATTGTAGACAATCTGTAATAGAAAATAGAACAGAATAGCACAGGAACAGGTCCTTCAGCCCACAGTGTCTGTGCCAAACATGATGCCAAGACCAGCTTTTATCTGCCTGCATACAGTTCATATCCTTCCATTCCCTGTTTCTTAAATGCAGAGTGCATTTAATACTCAATAGAAATGAAACACAGAATTTCAGAAATGTTTGCAATCAGGTACTCTGGCATTGACAATGAATATTGGTAGCTTTTCTTTCATCTGATCAAATTTATCTATCTTGTATTTTAATATTACTTGTATTTGTCCTATATCCTTCCAATGCCCTTGGTGCATTTTAAACTTTCAATTTTGCTCAGCCTTGATTTCCTGATTTTTTTTTTCAATATCTGCATGAATGCTAATACCATGTCCGATAGTACCGTGAAAAAAACACTTGAAGATCAAGCAAACAAATTTGTCAGCCCATTTGATCAATTTCCCTGAAATCTGATGGACCAAGTTTTAATAGTTTAGTTTTGGCTAAAAAAAAAAAAATTGCATGTGTATCACAGGAAATCTTGTTAAAGAATATTATATCATTCAGTAAACCGTTTGAATATCTAGTTACGTGTGTTTTAGCCTTTTTTTTAAGAATTATTTCATTTATTTCAAATAGTTTCTGCCAGTTTATACACCTTCTGAGGAGGAAAGGAAGAATCCCATTTTGTATGCAAACAATGTCAGGAGGTTAATGGCAAAGTAAGTATGATAGCACCTATTAGATTTAAACTTAACCTATAATTACACAATTAAGTCCTCCCACAAATGTTTGGTATTCTCTTTTTTTTCTTACTTTCTTGTTGTGATCACTGAGAGGACTTGTTCTCGCGGTGTATTTAGATGAACTTTACCATGTTAAATCTGCATCAAGTACAATTCCTCTTCACTGATTTGGGTAACACATTGTAGTATTAGAAATATTGTTTTGTTTCTCTCTGGTCGTTCACTCCATGTAACTGAGTGGTGATTTCCCTGAATTAAGTGAGTTGTTCATGCGCACAAACCTCCCATTTAAAGACTCCCCAAATGTGAGGGACCAGCATCCCATTTGAGAATGCTGCCAAGGCACCATCATGTGAATTGCCCCTGATACATCCTCCTAGGGGCAATTTTTGTCCTTTCTATGCTTGGGTAAACAAAATTTCACACTATTTCAGATGTGGACTCCTCAATGTTTTGCAAAGCTGTACTATAACTTCCATGCTCTTATATTTGGTGCTCTGGTTGCTGAAGTCCTTTGTCCAGTTCGCTGTCTTTACTGTCCTATCTTCCAGTGCTGCCATCTTCAGGAATCTTTGGACTTGTACATCAAGATCTTGCAATTCCTCAATACTCCAAATATACACCGATCAGCCAAGACATTATGATATGATGAGCCAAAATATTATGACCACCTGCCTAATATGCTGTTGGTCCTCCATGTGTAGCCCCACACGCAGCAGGGTGCAATGCACTGTGTATTGTGACACATTCCTCCCATGGCCACCATTAAAATTTTCTGTGACTTGCGCCACAGTAGACCTTCTGTCGGTTCGGACCAGATGGGATAGCCTTCGTTGCCCTCACGCATCGATGAGCCTTGGGCGCCCAACACCCTGTCTGTGGTTTGTCCCTCCTCGGACCACTGTCCACAGGTACTCACCACTGCTGACCGGGAGCACCCCACAAGCGTTGCTGTTTCAAAGATGCTCTGACCCAGTCATCTGGCCATAACAATTTGGCCCTTGTCAAAGTCGCTTAGGTCTTTACTCCTGCCCATTTCTCCTGCATCCAACACATCAACTTCAAGAACTGACTGTTCACTTGCTGCCTAATATATCCCGCCCCTTGACAGGTGCCATTATAACAAGATAACCAATGTTATTCACTTCACCTGTCAGTGGTCATAATGTTTTGGCTGATCGGTGGATTCCTCCACACATACTCTAGCCTTTTGACCAAAATTTTAGAAAGACTTTGCTTTTACAATAATTACAGTCATAAGATGCTACATGCTTCATGTAGTCTAAAATCAGTAATTGAGAGTCAATATTCACTTTGGAATCTTAAAAGGATTATTGGTTCCTCCCCACCCCACCCCGGAGGGAAGTAATATTAGATATTAATGATATTTAAAAAATGTATATTTTTAAAGGAAAGACTGATGTGGCAATGTATGGGTAAGAACAAACCAAGCCTAGAAAATGGCTTAAAAAATAAGGCAGATGTTCCACACCACCAGACATGGCCATTTGTCAATGTTGTCAAAATATTGAATGTTTTTGAATGTCTCCATAAGTTCAAAACTAATGGAAATGCATCAAGCTAATTGAAATATTAAAAACAGACAAAGCAATTTGAGTCAGAGTCATGTATAGCATGGAAACAGGCCCTTCGCCCTAATTTGTCCATGCCGACCAAGATGCCATTCCTAAGCTAGTCCCATTTTCCCACGTTTCGCCTATATCCCTCTAAACCTTTCCTATCCATGTACCTGTCCAAATGGGGTTTTTTTAAATCCTATTATTGTACCTGCCTATACTATCTTCAGTGGCATCTCGTTTCATTTACTTACCACCCTCTGCGTGAAAGATTTGCCCTTCAGGTTCCTACTAAATCTTATGCCTCTCACCTTAAATATTTGGAACATTTAAACTCGGGTGATTCTAAAAAGATGTAAATTGACCACACCCTAAACTCATCTGGGCGGTTCCCCTCCTTTGAAATAAAAGGTGCTGTGCCTATACCAGTTAGGCAGAGTTCCTAGTTTTAAGTGCTGGAACGTTTACCACAGAATTGTACACTCCCTTAATGGAATTGCATCTGCAGAAGTTTTATGTTTGCTGGCAATTCCTTGTGAACTACTTGCATTACTCTGCAAAATCCAGACTCTTTCATCAGCAGGAACTCATCAACATCATCTCTTCATGGCCAAAATAAGGAACAAGACAACAGAATCTATTTTTCTAATATTACTGAGTATAAAATGTCTAATCTATTGGACAACCTGCTGCTTAAAATATGCAGCATTTTTTTTTTGATGCTGTGTCCCAATCTCGCAGGAACCAGCCATTTCAACTTCCATTCCCATTCCCATACTGACTTTTCTGTCCTGGGTCTCCTCCACTGCCAGAGTGAGACCACATGCAAATTGCAGGAGCATCGCCTCTTATTTTGCTTGGGTAGCTAACAACCAGCAGTATGAACATTGAGTTCTCTCATTTTAAGTAACTTTGTCTCATATGCCCCTCCCCCTTGTCCCCTTCCTCCTCCCTAGTCATTTTACTAGTTCCCCAGGTCTCCATGTTGTTTTTCTTGAGATCATACCTTCCCGAGCCAGCAATGGACCTACCATGCACTGTCCTGCCTTAGGTCATTTGTGGCTGGCCCTGATTGGTCCTGGTCTTCTTTCACCTCTAGCTCTTTGCCTCCTCCCCCTGCCATCCTACTTTCAGTCTGAAGAAGGGTCCTGAAACGCTCCCCAATCATTTTGCTCCAGAGATGCTACCGTACCTGCTGAGTTAATCCAGCACTTTGTGTGTAACTATAACATTTGAGCTGTTTGGTGGGAGGGAGCCAGCAACTCTTTATTTATTGCTGGCTAACAACTGATTCATTCAGTATATTTATATATGAAATGTTCAAAGAAATGTTCCTTTAATCATGCCTCACATCTTATATTGTTTAATTATTTAATTTTTAAATCTGTCCCCCTTAGTGCTCTTGGTGTTCCTGTGACTGACTATACTTTTGAAGATTGTCAGATTGTAATGTCCGAGAGTCAACTGAAACTTCCGCTGTATACCTGTCTGCTAGAATTTGCAAAGCTTATCAGAAAACTCAAGTAGGTTCTTTCTTTAAAAAATACCAGATGCTCGTGCTTTTTTTGCCTTTATTTCACATTTCCAGCCTAAACAGTACTTTCCTTATGCCTTTCCTTACAAAGATACTTACTGTCAAAAGAAAATATTTCAAAGGAGAAAAATAAGTGATCATTTCAATCATATTTCCAATCTTAGTACCTTTATGTTAGTTTACTAGTTCAAATTGAAGAGGAAAAAAATAGTCAAGGCAAATGTGGGTCCCTTGAAGACAGAAGCAGGGGAATTTATTATGGGAAACAAGGAAATGGCAGACAAGTTAAACCGGTACTTGGATCTGTCTTCACTAAGGAAGATACAAACAATCTCCAAGATGTTCTAGTGGCCAGAGATCCTAGGGTGATGGAGGAACTAAAGGAAATTCACATTAGGCAGGAAATGGTGTTGGGTAGACTGATGGGACTGAAGGCTGATAAATCCCCAGGGCCTGATGGTCTGCATCCCAGGGTACTTAAGGAGGTGGCTCTTGAAATTGTGGATGCATTGGTGATCATTTTCCAATGTTCTATATATTCAGGATCAGTTCCTGTGGATTGGAGGGTAGCTAATGTTATCCCACTTTTTAAGAAAGGAAGGAGAGAGAAAATGGGAAATTATAGACCAGTTAGTCTGACATCAGTGGTGGGGAAGATGCTGGAGTCAATTATAAAATACGAAATTGCGGAGCATTTGGATAGCAGTAATAAGATCGTTCTGAGTCAGCATGGATTTACGAAGGAGAAATCATGCTTGACTAATCTTCCGGAATTTTTTGAGGATGTAACTAGGAAAAGTGACAGGGGAGAGCCGGTGGATGTGGTGTACCACGACTTTCAGAGAGCCTTCGACAAGGTCCCACATAGGAGATTAGTAGGCAAAATTAGAGCACATGGTATTGGGGGTAGGGTACTGACATGGATAGAAAACTGGTTGACAGACAGAAAGCAAAGAGTGGGGATAAATGGGTCCCTTTCAGAATGGCAGGCAGTGATTAGTGGGGTACCGCAAGGCTCGGTGCTGGGACCGCAGCTATTTACAATATACATTAATGACTTGGATGAATGGATTAAAAGTACCATTAGCAAATTTGCAGATGATACAAAGCTGGGTGGTAGTGTAAACTGTGAGGAAGATGCTATGAGGTTGCAGGGTGACTTGGACAGGTTGTGTGAGTGGGCGGATGCATGGCAGATGCAGTTTAATGTGGATAAGTGTGAGGTTATCCACTTTGGTGGTAAGAATAGGAAGGCAGATTATTATCTGAATGGTGTCAAGTTAGGAAAAGGGGACGTACAACGAGATCTGGGTGTCCTAGTGCATCAGTCACTGAAAGGAAGCATGCAGGTACAGCAGGCAGTGAAGAAAGCCAATGGAATGTTGGCCTTCATAACAAGAGGAGTTGAGTATAGGAGCAAAGAGGTCCTTCTGCAGTTGTACGGGGCCCTAGTGACACCACACCTGGAGTACTGTGTGCAGTTTTGGTCTCCAAATTTGAGGAAGGATATTCTTACTATTGAGGCCGTGCAACGTCGGTCTACTAGGTTAATTCCCGGAATGGCGGGATTGTCATATGTTGAAAGACTGGAGCGACTAGGCTTGTATACACTGGAATTTAGAAGGATGAGAGGGGATCTTATTGAAACATATAAGATTATTAAGGGGTTGGACACGTTAGAGGCAGGAAACACGTTCCCAATGTTGGAGTCCAGGGGCCACAGTTTAAGAACAAGGGGTAGGCCGTTTAGAACAGAGATGAGGAAAAACTTTTTCAGTCAGAGAGTTGTGAATCTGTGGAATTCTCTGCCTCAGAAGGCAGTGGAGGCCAATTCTCTGAATGCATTCAAGAGAGAGCTAGATAGAGCTATTAAGGATAGCGGAGTCAGGGGGTATGGGGAGAAGGCAGGAACGGGGTACTGATTGAGAATGATCAGCCATGGTCACATTGAATGGTGGTGCTGGCTCGAAGGGCCGAATGGCCTACTCCTGCACCTATTGTCTAAATTATGTATCACATCTCTAGAAGGAGCATAGGCATTGTATTTAAAAAGTGCCATTCATGATTTTTGAAGAAGTTAATGACATTAGTTTCCCTGCAGAATATGACAGATATGTGATAATTTTTTATTATTTGCTCAATGGCTTCTGAATAACTAAATGCTTGGAAATGATCCTTTAAGTTTGGTATAAGGTTGAAAATTAAGAATACATTTGCTCTTCAGCAATTTTATTAGTTTTCTAGGATTCCGATTATATTGACAAGACCACTATTTATTGCTATATCTAATTCCCCTCAATGTGGTGTTGGGTAGGGAATTTCAAAATACAGATCCAGCAACAATGGCTACATATTTCCAGGTCAATATAACTTGGAGGTGCTGGTGTTCCCCCTGTACCTGCTGCCCTTATCATCTCTGGTAATAGAGATCACAGTCAAGTTTAGCTGGTGATGTTTGGCTCTGTAATTGCGGTGCATTAGACAATAGACAATAAACAATAGGTGCAGGAGTAGGCCATTCAGCCCTTCGAGCCAGCACCGCCATTCAATGCGATCATGGCTGATCACTCTCAATCAGTACCCCGTTCCTGCCTTCTCCCCATACCCCCTCACTCCGCTATCCTTAAGAGCTCTATCCAGCTCTCTCTTGAAAGCATCCAACGAACTGGCCTCCACTGCCTTCTGAGGCAGAGAATTCCACACCTTCACCACCCTCTGACTGAAAAAGTTCTTCCTCATCTCCGTTCTAAATGGCCTACCCCTTATTCTCAAACTGTGGCCCCTTGTTCTGGACTCCCCCAACATTGGGAACATGTTATCTGCCTCTAATGTGTCCAATCCCCTAATTATCTTATATGTTTCAATAAGATCCCCCCTCATCCTTCTAAATTCCAGTGTATACAAGCCCAATCGCTCCAGCCTTTCAACATACGACAGTCCCGCCATTCCGGGAATTAACCTAGTGAACCTACGCTGCACGCCCTCCATAGCAAGAACATCCTTCCTCAAATTTGGAGACCAAAACTGCACACAGTACTCCAGGTGCGGTCTCACCAGGGCCCGGTACAACTGTAGAAGGACCTCTTTGCTCCTATACTCAACTCCTCTTGTTACGAAGGCTAACATTCCATTGGCTTTCTTCACTGCCTGCTGAACCTGCATGCTTCCTTTCATTGACTGATGCACTAGGACACCCAGATCTCGTTGAACTCCCCCTCCTCCTAACTTGACACCATTCAGATAATAATCTGCCTTTCTATTCTTACTTCCAAAGTGAATAACCTCACACTTATCTACATTAAACTGCATCTGCCATGTATCCGCCCACTCACACAACCTGTCCAAGTCACCCTGCAGCCTTATTGCATCTTCCTCACAATTCACACTACCCCCCAACTTAGTATCATCTGCAAATTTGCTAATGGTACTTTTAATCCCTTCGTCTAAGTCATTAATGTATATCTTAAATAGCTGGGGTCCCAGCACCGAACCTTGCGGTACCCCACTGGTCACTGCCTGCCATTCCGAAAGGGACCCATTTATCCCCACTCTTTGCTTTCTGTCTGTCAACCAATTTTTTATCCATGTCAGTACCCTACCCCCAATACCATGTGCCCTAATTTTGCCCACTAATCTCCTATGTGGGACCTTGTCGAAGGCTTTCTGAAAGTCGAGGTACACCACATCCACTGACTCTCCCTTGTCAATTTTCCTAGTTACATCCTCAAAAAATTCCAGTAGATTTGTCAAGCATGATTTCCCCTTCGTAAATCCATGCTGACTCGGAATGATCCCGTTACTGCTATCCAAATGCTCAGCAATTTCGTCTTTTATAATTGACTCCAGCATCTTCCCCACCACTGATGTCAGACTAACTGGTCTATAATTACCCGTTTTCTCTCTCCCTCCTTTCTTAAAAAGTGGGATAACATTTGCTATCCTCCAATCCACAGGAACTGATCCTGAATCTATAGAACATTGAAAAATGATCTCCAATGCTTCCACTATTTCTAGAGCCACCTCCTTAAGTACTCTGGGATGCAGACCATCAGGCCCTGGGGATTTATCAGCCTTCAGTCCCATCAGTCTACCCAAAACCATTTCCTGCCTAATGTGGATTTCCTTCAGTTCCTCCATCACCCTAGGTTCTCCGGCCCCTAGAACATTTGGGAGATTGTGTGTATCTTCCTCAGTGAAGACAGATCCAAAGTAACGGTTTAACTCGTCTGCCATTTCTTTGTTCCCCATAATAAATTCCCCTGCTTCTGTCTTCAAGGGACCCACATTTGCCTTGACTATTTTTTTCCTCTTCACGTACCTAAAAAAACTTTTGCTATCCTCCTTTATATTATTGGCTAGTTTACCCTCGTACCTCATCTTTTCTCCCCTGCACTGATGTTGGTGGAGGACATGTTTAGGATAACATAACATAACATAACATAACAACACTTTATTGTCATTCGGCACAACACCGAACGAAATTTCAGCAGTCACAAGACACAGCAAAAAAGAAAAAAACACAGGACACCCGACCCCAACACAAACATCCATCACAGTGACTCCAAACACCCCCTCACTGTGATGGAGGCAACAAAACTTCCCCTCTCTTCCCCCCGCACCCACGGACAGGCAGCTCGACCCCTACCGAGGCAACCGACACGCACAGCCCCCGCAAGAGGATGGAAGGCCCCGCCTCCGAGCCGCCCCGGGCACCGAAACGTCCCGCGGCCGCACCGGGCGATGTTAAGTCCAGCGGCCGAGCCGCACCGGGCACCGAAACGTCCCGCGGCCGAGCTGCACCGGGCACCGAAATGTCCCGCGGCCGAGCCGCACCAGGCGATGTTAAGTCCAGCGGCCGAGTCGCACCGGGCACTGAAACGTCCCGCGGCCGAGCCGCGCTGGCGATGTTAAGTCCAGCGGCCAAGCCGCGCCGGGCACTGAAACGTCCCGCGGCCGCACCGGGCGATGTTAAGTCCAGCGGCCGATCCGCACCGGGCACCGAAACGTCCCGCAGCCGAGCCGCGCCGGCGATGTTAAGTCCCGCAGCCGAGCCGCGCCGGGCGATGGAAGGCCCCGCGGGCGAGCTGCGCCCCGGGGAAGAGACCTAATAAAAGAAAGGTTTCCCCCCGCCCCATCCCACACCCCACACCCCCACCACACATACACAGCCAAAAACAGAAACAAAAACCATCCCAACACCGACACAAACAAAAAAAAAAGAAAAAAGACAACAGATTGCCAGAGAGCCGCAGCCGTTAGGCGCAGCCAACTCCCCTAGATGATAGGTGGTGCGAATTAAGTTTCTTCCTTTAGTCCAGATTGTCAAGCTGTTTGAGAGATGTTTAGAGCTATACTCATCCAGACAAATGGAGCGTATTCTGTCTCTGACCTGTGGCTTGTAGATAGTGAGAAGGTTTGCATGTCAGCAGGTTGGTCACTATCCAGCTGCTGAACTAATGTTGCATTCGCACTATATTTGTGGCTAATCCGGTTTAAATTCGAACTAAGCTCTCTTACAAAGATGTTGATGCGGCGGTATTTGAGTATGAAGTGTAGATGATTGGACTCTCTCTTGTTTGGAGATGGTTATTACCTGGCATTTATGGGATGTAAATGCTATTTGTTGTGTATTGTGTGTTGCTCCTGCTGCATGCATGCATGAATTGCTTCATTCTCTGAGTAGCAGCAAATGTAACCAAATATTGCACAATCCTCAGCAAACATCTGTACTTCTGACCAGTTCTGACCCTATGATGGAAGAAAGATTGTTGACAAAGTAGCTCAAGATGGTTGAGTCTAGGACCAGCCGTTTGAACTCTTTCATCGGTGCCCTGGGCGAGGATGGTCGATTTCCTATTACATCAATCATCTTTATACAATAAATGACTACAACGATTAGTATATTTTCCTTGATTCATTGACTTCATTTTAACCAGAAACACAATGCTATATTTAAATACTGCACAGATGTCAAGAATAGTCACTCGTACCTCGCGTCTGGAATTCAGCTTTTTCGTCCATTTAACCAAGGCTTGGAGTCTGGAGCAAAGAGATCCTGGCAAAACCTGACCTGAATGTTGGTGAGCAGGTTATTTATTGGAGAGCAAGAGCTGGTTGATCACACTGGTCGACTATTTTGCTTTGCAAGTTGTCTGAGTGGTAATTTATCAGATGAGGTTCAACCTTTTTTCATAAACAGAGCATAACTGGACAGATTTCCACATTAGGGAAATGGCAATGTTTTAACAGTACCAGATCAGCTGATGCAATGGTTCTGGATTGCAGGTTTTCTCTACTACAACAGCTTGTGGTGTGCAGTTCCGTTGGCTACAGCACCGAGTGTTCTAGGCTGTTGCTCAATATCACATGCAGTGAATTGAATTGGTCAGCTTCTGTAATGCTGAGGATCTCAACATGAAGCAGTGATATATCCTTCCCTCAGATTTTCTGATTGAACGTGGTTGTGAGTGTTCCAGATTTATCTTTTCTGATTGACTGCTGGGCCCAGCAGTTGTTGAAGGTGGAGATGTTTTTAGTGTTCTCCAAGTAGCTGTTTTAATCGTTCACCATCTACCGTGATGAGATTTAGTAGGATCTGCTTTGGGATTGCCTTATTTTGTCTGTTGCAGGTAGTTTAGTTTAGAGATGCAGCACGGAAACACGTCCCACGGCCCATGGAGTCCATGCCGACACTAACACTACCCTACAAACATTGAGGGACAATTTACAATTTTACCAAGCCAATTAACCTACAAACCTGTATGCTTTTGGAATGTGGGAGGAAACCGGAGATACCGGGGAAAACCCACACAGGTCACGGGAGAATGTACAAACTCCATACAGACAGCACCCGTAGTCAGGATCAAACCTGGGTCTCTGGCGCTGCAAGGTTGTGTTTACTGTTTGGTAAGCATGTCTTTCTAATTTTGCAGCTTCACTAGGTTGGCATGTGGTTTAACAGTTAGAGAGATTGTAAACATCCAGACTGATTTGGGTAGTCTACATAGTTTGGGTGCAAGTGAGAGAATTGTTCTGTTATAGTCTATTGTTAAATCCTTCAAAAATATAGAATGTGTGTACATATTTCCATTTTTCTTAATGTCAACCTAACATTTCTGTCTTCCAATTTTCATTTGACAAACTGAATATAAAAAATACTAATGTTTAACCTACCAGTCAATTTGGCATTTCCTCCACGCCCTTTCTATGTCTATCAAGTCTCCCCCTCAACTTCTGACATTCAGGAGAAAATAATCCAAGTTTGACCAATCTTTCCTTCTATGTAATATCCCCTAATCCAGGCAGATTCTGGTAAACATCTTCGGCACCCTCTCCAAAGCCACCACATCCTTCCTGTAATGGGACGACGAGAACTGCATACAATTTTAATTTTACGCTTTAGAAAGAGATAGTATTTTGAGGAACCAAAAATAACAAACCTCTCTTTTGAGCACTCTGCATTCTATCTGCAAGCTAATGGTTCAATTATTCATCTTGAATCCTAGCTCTCCCAATATCTGAGAATCCTGTGTAATTATAACATTGCATCAGAGAATTCAACTATAAGTGATTGGAATAATCATAGCATCATCTGGAATGTATTCCTTCAAGGTTGCCCAGATCTTTATTTGCAAATTAATCACTTTTCCTTCTTGTCGATGGATCTAATTCCTGGAATTCTGCATGTGCTAGAATTGTGAGAGTATCTTGACCAGCATTTCAAGAAGTTCAATCACCATCACCTTGAGGACAATTATAGATGGGCAGTAAACACTGGCCTTGTCGATGAGACCCACACCCAAAAATAGAATAACACTCCTAATTTTCTGTTTTATGAAAATTGCTGTATGAACTGCTAAGTGAATTTGAGCACATCTTAACCTAAAAGCTAAGAGCTCTGGTGTCTGAAATATTTTCTTTATCTTTAATTTCCAAAGGAACAATATCAGTTCTGCCGAACAGACTGAATAAAATAAGCAGAGCTGATCCCTTCCATCATTTACTTCAAACTGCCCTGTTAGTCAGATGAACTCCCAATTATGAAATATCATTCGCAGACATGCCAAATCATTTCTTTCATCTCATAGATATGCACTCGAGGTGCACAATACCTATCCTTAAATAGCTTTCTTCGAAAGTCCTGTATTAATTGCATAAAAACAAGTGGTTCATTGCTTCAAATAAGTACAAATGCTTGGGGGGAGGGGTGGGATAGACTCTGATTAGTGGAAAGTCTCATGCAGAGAATGCACTTTCACAAGGAAATTTTACTTACTACAGCAAATGATAAATTAACTTTTTACTGTATTTGTCTTTTTAATTTTGGAATTAATGCTGGTTGATTGTCTCTGTGTTCATTTCCTTTTCTAGTTTAAAGCCTAAACAGGTTGAAAAAGAACTGGATGAACTTGCAGAAAGTGCCAAAACAGAGAGAGGAAAACGGATAACTCTGGAGATATTCGCTGATTATTTGAAGCTGCCAATCACTGATGCATTAACAGATATCTTTGCACTTTTTGATGAGGTGAATTATACTGTCGGTAAACATGTCACTGAATATGTGGACCTTGTTAAATTTATAAACTGGTATTGCTTGGGAAAGGCTAAAAAAAGTCCCAAAAAATTAGAATTAATTTATCGAAGTGACATCTTCTATCTATCCAATGGGAGATGTAAGCCAAAGGTTGTACATTATGGCATATTATGCTGTGTGTTCATTAACGCCTGATTATCTAAATTTTTGTTTGAAAATGGTCCTTTTGCAAAATACCAGTTATGGGACCCATTGGTAGCACTTAAAAGCAAGAGCAGGAAGATACGGCAGTAATAAAATTCATAGAAAAAGCAATTGGCCTTAAAAGTGCTTATTTGTTTTTTCTCTCTAAATTGTGCTTTCACACGCATCATATAAACAACCATATGATTGGTGTGACTGGGTGTATATCTAATAATGGAATGGGGATGACCACATTTATAGGCCAATTGGAAGAAGTATTTGGTAGATGAGAGTAGTGTGGTTAAAATGTACATGAAACCAGAATTTAATTCACAATGTTTTTTCAGCACTCTGTACATGAATTGCAGAAAATGTCACCTTTTAAATTGCCAGAGGTTGCCCACAAGCAAATCTAAGATGATTTATCCAGTGGTCACATCTGTAATTATTTCCATTATGTATTGCTCATTTGAGCATTGCCTACTGAAATTTGAACTTTTTTCTACTTTAGATACAATGCAGGTTTCAGGCACTTGTTTAGCCGAGTGAATTTTTCAGCCATTGATTTGCAAAAGATGCTGGGCAAAATACTACATAATAGTTGGCCTCAGCTTAAGTAGTGGGACAGTCTTTTGCCAGCCTTTCAAAATGGGACTACTACTGTTCAGCCTTGAAATTGAAGTAAGTCTTAAACTTTGACTTGCCTGGTGTGAAACATAACACTCTAGGACTTAATGCCAAACTTGGAGGGCAGATGTTGGGAAATGGTGAAGCCCTGTTGGCAATTGAGAAAATTAAGAGGAGATTCATAATTTCTAACCATTTTTTGGTCAAGTAAATATGGGAAAACACTTTCTGGTGACAGGATGGTATGTGGCCAGAGAATACAGATTTAGAGGACAGCATAAAAGAGCCTGAATGAATATATTAAAAACAGCTGATTGTCATAATTGTTCATGAAATTATTAATATGCAAGAATGCAATTGTAATTTAAAGTTTAATAGCAATACTTCCTCGTGCAACTTCCAATTTGTATTGATAATTGTACAAATACTGTTTTTTAAATTCTATCCTTTTTTTCAAATTTCAATAGAAAAGAAACTTAGGCGCACATTTCTGTCCGTATTGATTGACAACAAAGCATAACATAAAGTCAACTGTACATATTTTCCACAGAACAATGTACTGTTAACTATTGTATGAATTACTGAATTTATACTGAATAAATTGTAATCAATATTGTCCGAATGATAACCTATACAGAGTGAATTAGCAGATTGAGAGTTGGATCTTTATTGCCTCAGAACATAAAAAAATAAAATGCATTTGTACTTTTAAACTCTTCCATTAATATAATCACAGATATATCCTGTACCCTTCAACATCAAAGATTTGCTGCAAGGGTTTTGCCAACCATCTGAAAGTTTGGTTGAAGGCTTAATATAGTATATGCATGAAGATGTTTTTCTTCCCCCAAGCCTAGACTCTTAAATTCCATAATGGTAAAGCAACAATGGTCCCTAGGAGTAAGCTATGCCATGTTGTGTAGAGAAAGTCCCTCATGCTTTCTGCTCATTTGAAAGCTAAACTCGTGTTTTTGCTAACAGATTTTTGCAATTTGTTTGTATATATACCTTACACTGTGTTCTTTGGAGACATGGCATAACTTCCCCAATGAACTCCGTTCGTGCAATATCATTATGGATTTGATCGATGATCATAGTGATAACATGGTGGTTGTATATTTCACCAGTGGAAGTTGTTTTTACATTCTAGCAGTGATCAGTAAATATGGAGATTAACTGCAACTGCTTAAAAATACTGGCCACTAAAATGACTGACTAATTTTTGTTTAAAGTTATGGATATTAAATATGTGGAATATATGTCACAGACTTACTAACAATAAAAGTTTTCAATGAAAATTGGCATTTGCATTGTTTCAGGGTGTGCCTGAGATGTCTCATACTCTTTCTAAACTGAACTTCTATGGCATAGAGCAGCCTTTGCATTTCTTCAGTCTTCATGTTTCATTCTTTCTTCATATAAAATAATACTTCTACATTGATTTTAAAAAAAATAAACAACATTAAAATGAAGTGTATTTGTAGTTTTCTCACAGATATCACCAGATTTGTTTTGGTTTGCAAATTACTTATTGGTTATTTCTTTCAGGTTAAAGATGGAACAATTGATTTTAGAGAGTATGTGATTGCTTTATCAGTAATATCAAGACCTTCTAACACTCTTGAAACTATTAAGCTATCAATTAAGGTAAGTATTTGTTATGTGCGGAACATTCAAAAATCATGTACAAATTGTTGAAATGGAAATGGAACCATCCAGATTCAATTCAGAATTAAGTATGTCTGCTGCAATATTTACTGAGCTGGCCAAAGATAAGGCTGCTACTTTCCCCATTTTGGGGGGCCTTTGGATCTAGCAATATAATAGGATTGATTATAATTTAGTCCTGATAGGATTAATTTCTTGAAAATTAGCAGAAAGCTCCTTTTATCCTGAAAACATGACTTGTTATCAATATTTGTATTGCAATCTGTGGTACTAAATATGCAGTAATGAACTTAGGGACAGGTAATTTATAATAGTTTGAGATCAGCATTCAATACAATATTGTTTGCATGGATAATAATTAAAACAATATAAAACAAAAACAATATTTTGAACCCTGGACTCCAACCAACGTGAACAAGATATTGAAAGACCATGCAATATTAAATGAAGTTCTGAGGGCAAGGTTCCAGAATCTGAATGTGATTGATCAATATTCTTATTGTAACTCTATTTATATAGCACCACTAATCTAGTAGTTGATCCTAATGTTTCAATCGGGGGGCTCTATCCAAAAAGTCACAAGATGTTGTGGCAGTTGACCAAAGATTTGGTCAGGTTTACATTCTAAGTGATGTCTTAAATAAATAGAAAGATTTATTTTGTGTGGTGAGTGAATTAGGATCTTGGCATCTGAAAGTAAAGCATTTGCATTCTGGTGCATAAGCACTAATAGGGTTTAAGGAAATTATCACAATAGGGAGGATGAAGCCATTGAGGGATTTGAAAACAAAACATAACCTTGCAAACTCTATTTTGTCATGCACAATTGACCTGTCTGCAGTTGCAACAGTTGAAGAGCCATCATATTGGTCTTGCGTATTTCTATCTTTACTCAATCTTCAGTGCCATTCAAAGTCAAAGATATCTGATATTTTGTTTGTTAATTGTGTTAACTGCTTTTAGTATGCACAATAACATGTTACAAATATTGTGCGTTTGTTTCCTGTACGTACCTTCCCCATTTAGACTGCATCAGTCATTCCTCACCATCAGACATTGAGGATGGGAAATTAAATGCCATATTTTTTCCACCAATAGCCTTCGCCCATGAATGTTTTTTTTCAATGTTTTTTCCATACAGAAGACCCCTGGTCATGTTCTATATATTCACTGTAAGCGTTACAATAGTTTGTAATTCTAATTTGGATTGTTCAATTTCCATTGAGAATACAAAATAACAAGCTATTTATCTGATTATTTTCTAAGGCTCATTGATGGAAGGCTTCTGTAAAAATACTAGTTTGATCTAAGTGCACATGGGAAATCCAATTAAATTACTTCTCTACAGATGTTGTTTTATCGTTTACATAGTTTAAATCAATCATAATCTGTTAACAGAAAATACATTTTTTATTAAGCAGTCATTATATTTTGTGTTTGTATCCCATGGTTATTTACTCCCTTGAACTGATTTGTTTTGTTTGCATTTTTTAATGTTTGATTTTGTATGAATTTTCTTGAAGATATGGTTATCCACAGCAAATAGTATGGTGGCATGAAACACAGCCATTTTATTGTCTGTGTTGTTAAACTTCCTTAAATCCATTTGATTTTTCCCTTGATGAATATGTTGCTCCCCAATTATGGGAAAAGTCATTTAACGGATATTGAAACGACTGACTCAAAAATGTGAGTCGGCTTATTTTTTTGCCAGATTTGCCAGTGACTTCATTTGATGTCAAAAGTCTTAGATTTTTTTCTTGCATTACGGGATGTAAGGTTTGTCAACAAAACGGTTAACTATAGTTTCAATTTGTTGCTCCTTTTATTTCTCCAATTCTACAACTTAAAATACAAGTGCTGCCCTTTTTTGACAGATATACAATTACAAAATCCCTTCCATCACAAGGAAGGTGTCATTAACAAAGAAATTATAAAAATGACTTGCTAAGAATGACACAGATATGAAACTTGAGGCATAATTATGGTTGATGAACTATTTCAACAGCCATAAAATAAATACAGAAGAAGGAGGTTGTTCAGTTATTTTAATTTATTTAACCTAGTCAACCATCACAGAATTGGTATATTTCTGAAATTATATTTGGAGTTTCATCTTGACAAATAATTTTGATAAATTCTTAAGAACTAAATTTGGTTATTACTGACTTCAATTGGCAATTTTATTCATTTCCAGATTTTTATTGCAGTATTAATTTGTGTATGATATGATAAGTTCATGTCTTAGTTCTCTTCTTTCAAGATTAGGAGCAGCAACAACTCGTATTTATCAAGCACTTTCACTGTCAGAGAACTTTGTAGGTGTATAACGCAGCAAGCGTTGATGTAGCCAAGGTTTTCAGAGGAAAGTCATAGGTTAAGGATTAAACACCTGTGCCCATCAAAGGTAGAGCAGAAAAAGTGGAGAATTGAATCCGATAAATACAAAGTTCTTGGTGAGAGGCTGCTGTGGCCTAATGATTGCATTAAAAAAACATTGAATCAAGTAAGTTATAGATAGGAAGGGGAGAGGATGTGCAATGGTTTGAACTGCAGGATGCAAGTTAAAGATTGGAGCCTTTCAGGGACAAGGCAAGGATGCGGTGACATGATGAATAATTAGATGCAGTTACAATCTGAGTAATGAAGTCTTGAATGAGTTTAGGTTTCCGAAGGGTGGAAGATGTGTGTGGCTGTTTTCCTGTAATCTCATTCCCCTGACATTAGAAATAAGTATTATGTCATAATGGTTTATGATTCTAAATATAATTTCTGTGAATGAAGCTGCAGCAGCCGGTGTTCTGGGCAGTTCACAGCATGGCTTGAACACCACTCCCTCTGTTTTCCATTGTTTTGCCTAAAGTGCATCTCAGAACTACGCTGTTCAGCTCATCTCTATGGTAGTGATATTCACAAACATTCCCAAATTGTGGTCTTTCCTGCCCCCCTCTCTGCAGTTTACAACATGTTTTCTTCTTATTTTACTTCAGATTTTAATCCATATCCTTGCAGATTAAGGTTTATAATGTTCAACCATTTACTTTGTAAATGTGATGGTTTCCTCCTTACAACGTCCACCCCCCAAAGCCATGCTTTCAGGCAGCAGGTTCCTGATACCTATCAGTGTATGCCTTGTATCTTCGCTCAACTTTTTTAACTTATTACCTTCAACCCTCTAGTGATTGATTGACTGCGGAAATAGCTGAGAGAAATGGATTCCTCGTGTCACTTTCAGGATTCTTTTCAAATGTATACACTTTAGTTGTCTATACTCTCTACCAACAACCTCAATTTAAAAATATTATATGAGGTAGTCAGCCTTGACCTTCCCTGAACACACACATGTCCACTTATTAAAAACAGAAAATGCTTAAAAGGCTTGGCAGCTGGGACAGCACTACCAGTAGAAAAATAGTTAATGTTTCAGACCAAAGACCCTTCATCAGAACACAATTGTAGGGTTTTTTATTTGCTTGTTAACAGTCCATGCTCCATCAGTGCACTTCTTAATGATAATTTATGCTGTGCTTTGGAATTTTCTCGCAAATTTCCCACATTAATTTAGGATCACAAACATGTAATTATTTGGTCAATTCCTTTTCTTAGATCTGTATTAACAAATTACCCATGCAGCATTCCAGCCCATAGAATCATGTCTATAGTGAGTAAGGGACTGGATGAGATGTCAGTCTCTTTTTCAACTGCCCAGGATACGTTTTATCCAGGCCAATAGGTCCAATTATTTTGAACTGATTTCACTATTGGACTGGATCTTGCAGTCTGTAACAAAATGGTAGCACTTGCCCTCAAAGAAAATTGCTTATAAAGATCTCTCAATCTTTAATGTGGACAGTCCATTTTATCGATGGATTGTCCAGTATGAAGATCCAGGCAATGAGCAGCTGTATTATCTGTAACAAACAGCCAATACTTAAGAAAACTAAGAGAATCTTCAATTTTAGCTAATGATTATTTTATTCAGGGGAGCATTCCACTGAAGTGTTCATTAAAATGGTGCTGGGATTTGGGCTCAGTGCTTCTCAAGTGGTGATTGTGGCCCGGTACACCACTAAATTTTGTTTAAACTTCACACAATGAAACATGATGTTTTTACGCTCTCTTGCTTTGAGAATAATTTGCAAAAGTATCAGAAGTTCTCATAAATTCACTGATTAGTCTGGAGAAGGCCTCAAACAATGCACCTCTAGAATTGTCAGCAATCACTGACAGCAACCTGTAGATTTGTGTTTAACTCTGCTTGCACTTACTCCAGTAGTAACAACAAATGGAAAATTCTGAGTTGTCATCACCAAACAGTTGAATTTTCCAGCATCCTATTTTGATAAAGTGATCTATCTTATACGGTTGGTAACATACATATGAGGTCTATTTCTGGTGTCAAGATGCAAGAATAAGCTAACTCGTGCCAGATTTTTAGCAGTAGCAATATCCAGAGTTTATTTTCTACACCTTTACCTTGGAGTAATTGTTGAATTACATAAATGTGTTGAGCATTTCCACAGCAAGTCAAGTGAAATCTTGTATATCAATTTAAATTTTAGTGCAGAAAGTTAAAATGGAAATACGTTCTATTTTGACAGATGTATGCGTCAGCTGAACAAACAATAGATGACAATGATCTGGCGTGCATTCTGAAAACTGCCTTGGGAGTTAATAAACTTGATGTATCAAACTTATTTGAAGCCATTGATATTACTCGAAGAGGAAAGATTAGTTATAGTAAGTGTAATATTCATTTATATTGGACAAACTTTTATTCATCCATTCATTTTTATCGTGTTCCTAATGCTTTTGTCATTTCCAAGTTTCCCTTGCTGATTTAAACTTTAACTTTACCTTATTGTAGATCCTTTATCCAATTCCATGTTGTCAAACTTAAGTATTTCTGTTGTGTCCAATTTTTAACAAATAGAATCAAATGTTCCATTTGTATTTTGCATAATTTGCATCTGAATATGGGAAAATGTATAAAATGTACACATTCAGTTTCACAATCTCTGTCCATTTGAAGATATGTATTTTCTCATCGGTCAATCGTTAAAAGTCTAATTATAAAAATTATTTCCAGCTACAATAAAAAAATGATTTTGTAAGTCTAATCTGTTACTCCTTCCATGGAGTAAACTTGTGCAAATGTTTATGCTCCACCTGTGCCATTTACTATCTTTCTCCTGGCTCTTAATGGCAGTTTCCTATAACCTTAGAGCTTCTAAATTGCATTTGTTCTTTATCTTGATTAACCTCAGGAAATAGATTCAACATATTACTTATTTAATTCCTCATTTAATTTCTTGGTGAATGTAGTCGATAATTTTGAACTTCTCAAGTGTAAACTCGATGGTGAATAGCTTTTTATAGAGGGCATGGCTATCACTGAACTTCCTGAGAGATCTTTACCCCACATACTTTGAGGGAACTCCATTGTTGGACTTGGTCTTTTATTGTTGCAAATATGCTCATGGATTGATCATCTAAAGTCCCTTTGAGTAGAAAATGATAAAGGCTCATAATCCTGAGTGAAGACGCCTCATTATTTGATATCTACTCCGGAAATGTTCTCCACTGGACTCTTCAGCACCTTCTCAGCATTTATTTTTAATATTTCCTTCTAGAACCTAAATACTTCATGTGATCTCTCCTCATCTTGACAACATCTTTGCCCATTTTACCGATCTTTTCTCAGTACCCTGGAATATTTAGTTCCCATCCAGCCATAGCTTGGCTTTGACTACTAAATTAAGCTTGTATATCTCAGTAATGCACCTTTCTTGTGAATGATTTCACACATTCAAAAATAATTTATTATTTCTTTTAGTTTAGAGATACAGCATGGAAACAGATCCTTCAGCCCACTGAGTCTGCGCTGACCAGTGATCCCCTGTACACTAGTTCTAATCCTACACACTAGTGACAATTTACAGATGCTAATTAACCTACACATCTGGGAGGAAAATAGAGCACCTGGAGAGAACCCACATAGTTTCAAGGAGAACATACAAACTCTGTACAGACAGCACCCGTAGTCACGATCGAACTCGGGTCTCTGGCATTGTAAGGCTGCACCACTGTGTCGCCCAATTTTAATTTTTCCTAGTGTAGTTTTAATTGCTAATACCTATCTTGGTTGTTAAATTTTTCCATTTGATACAATCTATTTGATTTTATCCAAATCATTACTATGCTTTTACATCATCATACACTTAACAAAACAAATACTTTCAAAGATATTTCCTATAAAAACTCCTCTTAAGAAGCAATGATACTATCTATCACAAGGTAACATAACTTGGATATCAATTTGCAGTTGGTGGTGTTCCTACGTGCCTACTGTTCCACTTATCCTTGTTGAGAGGCTTTTGGTTTGGGAGGTACTTTCTAAGAAGGTTTATCTAATTGCTGCAGAGCAACTGGTAAATGGCTGCAACTCTAACCATGTTCTGCCTGTGGTGATGGGAGTGAACATCTTGAATGATTACAGTGATGCCAATCATTGAATTGTGCTAACTTTGATTTTGCATTACCCTCATCCGGGAAAAAGAATGGTTTGTGTCTTCTAATGGAAAAATGTTGTTGAGGCCAGAGGTGAACCACTTGCTGCAGAATACCTGCCATCTAATCTGTTTCTACTCTCCAGTATTAATGTGCCTGTTAAAGTCATAGTCAGTGATAGCTCCCAAGGATACTGTTGGTGGGGCAATTTGATGACAGTAATCTGATTGTATGCCAAGAGGAAGTGGATGGGCTCCCATATTGATAATGGTCATTGACTGAGATTCCATTATATACATATAACACGCCACATATCAAACCAGGTCTACATGATTTCTGTCTTCATTATCTGGGAACATAGAACAGAACTTTCCCACTGATTTTGTTAAAAAGTAATGTTACTGATAAAGCATTGAAGATGGTTGAAATGAGGACACTACCCTGAGAAATTCTTGGGCTCATTTATTAAAATTGATTAATCTCCAGTTACCTTTTTTGGCCAGATGTAACTACTGCCAATGGAGAGTTTCCTCATTTTTCCTTTAAATTTAAAATTTTCTTTCTGGAATTTGTGCATTTTTGGATGAAAGTGGAAATAGTTTGGAACTGGGTGTCCCTGAAGTAATTAGAAGCGGACTGGTGCTGTGAATCATCAGAACTGTATAGAATGCAATCTGTAACCTTGCAATCTGATGCATGCTTTTCTCTCAGTATCAGCAAACAATGAGGAACACCTCAGTGAGATGTATAAAAAAGCATGTCAGAGGCAACCACGGGGACACTTATAAATGAAGTGGTATCCTGAAGCAGTAACATGAGGACCAGAATAAACAGTGGGAACAGCATTCTATAAACATCTGTGCAAGCTCATGCAGAAGTAATCTAACGAGGGAAATTGAGGCATTGGTCAAGAATAAGAAGGACACATGAGACAGGTATAGGCAGCTGGGATCAAGTGTATCTGGAAGAATTTTGGAAACTAAGGAACAAACTAAAAAAAAGAAATCAGAGGGGCAAAAAGGAAATAGTGCTTGCAGAAGGCGTTAAGGACAATCCTAAGATTTTATAAATACATAAAGGGAAACGGGTAACTATAGAAATAATGGGCCCCCTCAGGAATCAAAGCAGTCAACTCTATGTGGAGCCACAGAAGATGGACAAGGTCCTCTATGAATGTTTCTTGTTTGTTTTTACCAAGGAGAAAGACAGGAGGAAGGAGGAACTTGGGGCAGTCAATGGAAGTGTCTTGAGAGCAATCAGTATTACGGTCAAAGAGATGCTGAAGGTTAGAGTATTGTGTTCAGTTCTGGGCACCGTGTTATAGGAAGGATATTGTCAAGCTGGAAAGAGGACAGAAGATTTACGAGGATGTTGCCAGGACTCGAGGGTCTGAGCTTTCGGGGGAGGTTGAATAGGCTGGAGGATGAGGGGTGATCTTAGAGGTGTATATAATCATGAGAGGAATATATTAGGTAGATGCACAGTCTCTTGCCCAGAATAGGGGAATCGAGGACCAGAGGACATAGGTTTAAGGTGAAGGGGAAAAGATTTAATAGGAATCTGAGGGGTAACTTTTTCAAACAAAAGGTGGTGGGTGTATGGAACAAGCTGCCAGGGGAGGTAGTTGAGGCAGGAACTATTGCAACGTTTAAGAAACAGTTAGATACATGGATGAAACAAGTTTGGAGGGATATGGACCAAACGTAGGCAGTTGGGACTAGTGTAGCTGAGACATGTTGGCTGGAGTGGGCAAGTTGGGCTGAAGAGCCTGTTTCCACGCTGTATGATTCTATAACAATGGTGGCCTCTCTGACTTGCCTCATCCAGTTAATGATGGACAATTAACCAACTGATCTGAGTGGATTTCTCCATCAACATTAAAGTCCTAATATGTGAGTGCAAAAGACTCAAAGCATTTCTAACTGTCAATTCAAAGGACTGAATGAAGGATTCTCCTTAAGGATCTCTGTAATCAAAGAAGCCTCTCATCTGCCACTTAAGTTTATTCTGAATGGTTCATTCTTGGATTCTCTAATAGCTGTGTATGATGTTAGCCTGGGATACTGTTAGAAATGTTAGAATCTAGAACTAGTTGAGCTTATTTTATCCAACACCGCTCCATTGCTGGCAGTCATCGTTTACTGCTGATGCAATGGATGATTAAAGTGGGGAGGTTATATTTCAGTCATATAAGATGTGATTAGACCCATATTTGGAATATTATGTATAGTATTGGCCTCCTTACTTAAGGGTTTTATTACATTGAAAGCAGTTCACAGGTTTACTCTACCAACACTCAGGCAGGTTGTCCTATTCTTATCCAAGCCATCTTAAGAGAAAAGGTTAGGCTTGTATTTGTTGGTGTAGAAATGTGTGAGGGGACTTTGTTGAAGATCCTGAAGGAGTCTTAACAGGTTGGATATTTCCTCCAGTGGGAATATCTAAAATTAGAATGGACTGTTTTAAAAACAACAGGTCATTAATTTAAAGCAACAAAATGATCCCTCTGAATCTGAAGTCTTGGGAGTTTTTACCAAAAAGGTTTGGAGGGGGTTTTTTAAGCCTCTTAAACTCCACCATTTTGTCTACTTCCACCATTGGTGCATTCTACCATACTCCATTCCAAGCACCCACCACTCCGGAAATCAAAACTTGCCCCATATACCTCCTTTAAATGTGGTCTCTTTTACCTTGAAACTATGCCCTCTAATCCTTGAAATTTCCACCCTGGAGAAAAAGGTTCTGACTGTCTACCCTATCTATGCTTCTCATAAATATCAGGTCTCCCCTCAACGTCATGATATTCCTACGAAAACAATCCAAGTTTGTTCAACCTCTCATAGTGAATACCTTCTAATCTGGGCAGTATTTTGATAAACCTCTTCTGTACCCCCCTCGCAAACCTCCACATCCTTGAGGATGGCTATTGACCATTGTTCAACTTTCTTTCCTCTAAACCCTTCCCTCCTTATTGATAATTTGGGATTGGCACAGATCCTGTCATAAGCTCAGCTTTCAAACCTGATTATTTCCTGTGACGTACGATGCAAGGAGAGTGATGAGTAGACACTAGGTGAAGTGATTAGGCCCACTATCTATGGTACAGGATTTGAATGGAATGTTGGCAAGTATAAGTACAAAACATAAAATATTTATTTTTCTATAACTATTTTGCTCTTTTGCCAGTTTTTAATCACTAACACAAAAAATAATGATTTAATTCTCAGTGCTGGTGAGGTACCATTTGCCACTATAGTGGATATCACTCCAGATCTGAATAAATTGGCCAGGGCTGGACTAAGGCTTAGATTCCACACCAGAAAAGGTGCAGGCCACAAGCAGTGGCTTATCTGGGGTGACGGATGCTAAGGCTCTGCTCTGGAACATCCTGATGGAATTATATTACTGTCTGAGCTTTGGAATTAATTACTCATAAATGATAAAACAAAGTAAAAACAAATTGCTTACCTGGCTTTTTAATCAACATCAACAATCCCATGGAATTGTGAAAGGTTGTATGTGCACTCAGCTACTTGATTAATGAGTCCATTGGTGGACAAAGGGGGTCAAATGCAGGGGATCAAGGGGGTTAAATGCAGAACCACCAGCTAAAGGAAAGTGCAATTCATTCCTTTAACCCACAATCCTTGATTGTCTAACCATAAATATAAAAATTATGATATCAAAACCCCTTGGTTGTCTGAATGACATCTTTCTGGAAGAGTTATTAGAAGCTGGAAGTGGCTGCCCCAATTGGTTATTGACTTTTCCAGAATCCACATGTGTAATCTATCCACTCCAAGGTGTGTGCTATTTCATGCCAGAAATTAAGATCTGTTTCAACAACAAAAAATATCTGTGGCTGCTGTATTTTCTACCACGGTGGAGTTTAGAAGGAGGGAGAGTTGAACACAAGTGGAGAATTACATACTCATTTTCATGTGTTCATTTTTCTAACTTCAGTGGACTTCTACAAGTTTTCACGTTGGAATCCTGATTTTGCTGAAGATTATCTTTATCCAGACCAGAAGATGGATTTCATAGACAGCATAGAAAATCAATTTGCTCCGACTGTTAATGGGTTTTGCACAGACTTCTCGCCCGAGGACCAAGAAGGGGAGAAAGAAGAAAGTACCTTGGATAAAAAGCTTAACTAACTCCATAGCGATGAACCTTCTCCTGGTGAGAAGTTAGACCTATTGGGAATCCATTCATTACTTCTATTAACTTGACTAAATGTCTTTTCCTAAATGAGCCTACTGCCATTTTTTCTGTATTTACCATCTCTCCAATGTGATATTTGTTGAACTTGGAGACGGTGAGTTTGAAAGAAAATTTAACATCAGAACCATGATTGTGAAGATGCTTATTATTTGTACCTGTACTTGAAGGAAACCAAGCACTTATTCAGTTCAATTGTCATGTCTATGGTATGTGTTATGGTGACTATGCATGTTTAAAACTTGTAGCTACAGTTTTTATCCATTTATTGTCTTCTTATTTTGTCTATGCTTAATTTTATTAGAGTCTATGAAAAAAACGTTTGCAGAGGAAGGGATATTGGTGTTTTTCTGCGATTATTACAATATAACAGATCTTTGGTGTGATGCATTCCATTCTGTAATGAACTAGTTTGGGGTATTGTTAAATACTTAAAAATATTAAGCATCATCACTGTTTCCCTGTTCTTGCTGTCATGACCAGAGGGAAACAATTCTAATGTGAATGCAGTAAAAAGAACACAACTGTAAGGAAATCAATTGATATTCAGATTAACATTTGAATAATGTGCTAGATATAAACATGGAACCAGCAGGTATTCCTTCACATAGGAATTCTATTGAAAGGTTTGTTACTATGTTTAATGTAACAATATGATGGAATATACGAGGGATATTGTTCCATATAATTCATTTGATTGACTATTTTGAACAGGGAATCACGTGGATTTTGTTGATCTGGTAACAAAGCATGTTATGTTGTCTGATGTGTGTAAATAACAGAAAAGAACAAGAAAATTAGTGTTACAATGGACCAATAAGGACATGGCCAGAAAATATAAACTAGATGTCAATATTTTGAATGTGAACTAAACAGTTATGCATTGTATGGGACAGTAGCTAAGGAGTGGGCAAATTTATTTGTCTGGTTCCGAAACACGTAGAAATAATCACCTTATGAAAACCATGGATTTACATGCTAACAAGAGGCATAGTACATTTGCATTCCAACCTGCCTTTATGGCTTCTTAACTACTTAATATTAAGTCTACTCTTTTTTATAAATTTATATCTTGGGAATAAATGGGAAACAATTAGAAATTACACATTGGATATGGTTTATAAGAAATGTATGATTTTGAAGCTACAGATATAAAATTGAAGTTTTTAAAAAAATGTGAAATAAACTGACTATTTAAAGAAGAAGAATATGATGACCTGCTGAAAATATATAATCTGATCAGGGCTGCTTCATTCTGTAGGCAAGAGGCTGCTGGAATTTACCAAAAACAGAACATTGGAAAGACTCAGTGGATCAATCAACATCTGTGGAAACAAGACAACGAGTGCAGGTCACGATTGGTCCTGGTGCAGGATCTCAGTTCAAATGTCATCTTGCACCTTTTGCCTTGCCTCTACAGATGCTGATTGACCCGCTCTATTCTTCCAGCATGCTGTTTTTGTTCTGATTCTGCTACAAATAAAAGCACTGCAGTATTTCCCTGCTTTTGCGATGTCTACAAATATTAATAATGTCAATTTTTGAGAAATTGTTCTCCAACGATGATTCAAGCTACAAATTACAATCACTGAGGTTAGTAGCTGGTGATGCCACATGAAAAGCAATTTAGATTATTTAGAATAAATTCTACTTGCAAGATATTTCATTGGTTATTGGCATGTCCTGAGGATTGAATCTCCTAGGAGTCTTAACAAAAATGTGGAGCAAATGATTTGCCTCTGACATGAAATCATTTGGGAAAGCAGCTTGCTGATGTAGCTGAATACAGTAGTCAGATCAGCATTGCTCCCATGCACCCTCTTTGAACTGTGGTGGTAGAACCTTGTCACAAGCAGTTAGTTCTACATTTATTTCAATTATTATAAATTCGTCAACATGATGAAAACCAGTTCTTCAGAAGATGCGAGGGAAAGAAGGATAAGGAGTTCTTTCTTGCAGGATAGAAGCTGAACTTCCCATTTTAAGTGTTCGGCACGTTTTTTTCTCATGTTTGTCAAGTATTGTTTGGTGCCAAGTATTCTGGTTGTTGCAATGAAAAATGAAATTTGGTTCAATTTGGTTTCTGGTCAAAGTTCCAGAAAACTGCACTTTGCTCCATGTAGGATACATTTTAATCATCTGCTCCCATTACTTTCAGTACAGAATAAATTCCTGCAAACTCTGCCACCTTTTTTTCTGCACTCTCCATGCTACATGATTTCAAGGGGATCTTAACATGGTTTGAAATATTATTGCTGTTTTAGGATGAGCTTATCTTTTTCCTTTTCCTCAAAATATTATCAATGTAATTTATATCCCACCTTGGTGAATAATGGCATATGATTACAAAAAATGCTTTAAGTTGATAAATGGGTGTTCTGTTGCTCGAGTTGATACATTTAAGTCTTAAGTTCCCATAATTCAATATTAAAGAAAAGTAGACTGATGCTGAGTAAGACCAGTTAATGGGGAAAAAATGGTGGAGCACGTTGAGAGACTATTGATTTGTATTCTTGGGTAAATTTACAAAGGAACAGTAGTCTCGCTGTTTTTATAGTCAATACTATATAGCACATCTTGTGAATTGATGTTGGATGGTATGAAACATTTATTGATGAGCATCCTGCAGTATTAAATCAAGGTTTGTCAGAATCAGGAGAGTAGTTAAACTTACAGGAGTGGGGTAGGAGATGCAAGGGGTTGTATTGTGATAAAATTCATGTAGAATCCTACTGAAAATGTACATTGGCACTGCCATATATAATCAACGTGATTTCAGAATTATTTAATAATTTTTAGTGTTATATATACAGATGAATCCTTTGGTGAAGCAAATTAATGTTTTTAAACCTTGGTACTATATGCATTTAATGTTGAGCTGAGTGTCCTTTCACAATTAAGTTTGACATTTTGGAAAAAATACAATCCAGCTCTATATGTACTGAGCCTCAATGAGGCTACAATGGGAAGAGTTTTGATTGTCAACATGTGGACAATTCCAGATGAACTATGAATTTACAGTTTATTGTGCTTTGAAAGGTAATGTACTTTTTCTGAGGATTTTTCAATTTATTTTGTATGTATATCCAACTGAATCTCCAGTTGTCCTTTTATAAACTTCAGTGAAGGTTGATGGTCACATGATTTTAAACCTGAGAACTGTACAGTTTCACTGCGATGAGAATGAATGTTAGTAATCTCGCGATGCAAGTGACGTTCAGAAAAAATCCTGTGAAGATTAGACATTACTTATTGGCATGAAGAAATTTCTGTACGATTTACAGTCTATCACAATTAAAATTATCTATCACAATTAAAATTATGATCATAGGTTTTGGGAGTTAATTTATTGCTTTGAAATAACTTTTCTACCATTGTGAATCATGTAAACATCTCTGGTTGCTGCATTTTAATTGTGGATCAGGTAATCGCATAATCTGAAATAACACAATATGAGAAGTAATACTTTTAATCATGTGGCTCCATTATCACTCATTGTTTATATTGACTTTTGCAATCTTTAATGAATATTTTCTTTGAGAGAATTACCTCAGTAGGCACGCTGTCATGTGTTCTTGGTTGTCTTTGAAAGGATCCATGAAATTGTGCAGAAGGCTGCTTATTTTTTTAACTACCTGTTTACTGCTGTATTTTGTATTCACCTTGAACATATTTGACATTACTTTGTTAATGCTTCATAATGGGTTATATATGGAAATATGTTGCCAGAACTGACATTTTTTTCCTAAGTTTAACCTGTACATAAAAGATTACTGCTCAAACTTGCATTGGATTTTGTGTTTCACAGTGAAATTATTTGGTTTGTCTGTGAGTCAAGAATAAATGGATCAAATAGTGTCCTGTGGTTGTTTCTGCTGTTGAGTTAATGAGCACAGTAAAATATCCAATTGGATGTTTTGAATGTTGACTGACATGTGCTCCCACCTCATTTTGCCATTTTATGTTCCACTCTGAAAGCATGTAAAACAAATGAAATATTCCCATGACATTTGTCCTGAGGCTTACTGGCTTTCTGCCCAAATCCTCAAACCTTTGTGAGTTGGCTTTTTTTCTTGCCTAAGATGAAGTGATTAATTTTCCATACTCTCAATACACGAGCAAAATTGAAACTGTTCAAATTTTCCTTTTTGATCGTGTAGAAATGCGAATGATCAGTCAATGCAAGGATCAATCAATATCCTTGATTGATTGATTGCAAGATACTGGTTGGAAGCAGGCCCTTTGGCCCACAGAGTCCATGCTGACTATTGATCATCTGTTCACATACGTTGGAAATAGTTCTATGTTGCCCCACTTTTGCATCCACACCCCACATACTAGGGGCAATTTACAGAGACTGATTAATCTACAAACCATCACATCTTTGGGATGTAGGGGGAGATTAGAAGAAACCCACTGTGGTCCCAGGGAGAATGTGCAGACTCCACAGACTACCCAAGGCTCTGGATAAAATCAGTCTTTGGCACTGGTGCAGCAATTCCCATCAGCTGCCCAAATGTGCTGCTCTTCCATCCTTGATATAAAAGACCAAATCTACAGACTAGTCGTAGATCTCCATTCAGGTATAAAGGAGAATGTTTAATACATTAATAACTGAATTATGTTTGAAGATTTGGATTTCATAGTTTCATGAAGGCTGCCCAAGAAAACCCCTATCACAATACATTAATTGAAAATCAATAAGTTTTAATTTTAAAATGATTTCTTTTACACATGGATGTTGGAGAACAAACTCAATGGGTTTTAAATAAGGCATATTTTCAATTTATTGAAGTTGAAGAAAAAAATGGGAATTGCTACGTCACATACAATGACACCCAAATATATGGCTTAAGTATATAAACTTGCAGACTATTTCCATCAACCCACAGCAGCTGAAGACCACCTGTATCACAGAAATAACGTTTATAGCACTGAAGAAAGCCATTCAATTCACTGTTCTAGCCCAATGTAAGAGAAATACGGTTGCTTGCACACCCTTGTTCCAAACATAGAAAATAGGTGCTGGAGGAGGCCATTCGGCCCTTTGATTCAGCACCTCCATTCATTGTGATCATGGCTGATCATCCACAATCAATAACCCGTGCCTGCCTTCTCCCCATATCCCTTGAGTCCACTAGCCCCTAGAGCTCTATCTAACTCTCTCTTAAATCCATCCAGTGATTTGGCCTCCACTGCCCTCTGGCAGAGAATTCCACAAATTCACAACTCTGGGTGAAAAGGTTCCTTCTCACCTTAGTTTTAAATGGCCTCCGCTTTATTCTAAGACTGGCCTCTGGTTCTGGACTCACCCAACATTGGGAACATTTTTCCTCCCAACAGCCCTGCAAACTATCCAGTTGTTTACCTATTTTAAACATCACAAATGAATCTGCCTCTTACAAACCCTGGAGGCACATTCCAGAGACTAATCACTGAGTAATGAAGCATTACAAACTTCATTTTGGGGGGCAAGGGTTAATTTGGGAGATTAACTTGGCGATGGACACAAAATGCTGGGGTAACAGCAGTTCAGGCAGCATCTCTAGAGAAAAGGATTAGGTGACATTTTGGGTTGAGACCCTTCTTCAAGTCCTTTTCTCCAGAGATGCCTAACCCGCAGAGTTACTCCAGCACTTTGTTTATATTCGGTGTAAACCAGCATCTGCAGTTCCTTCCTAAACATGTAGAATGGATCTACAGTGCCCTCCATAATGTTTGGTAAAAAGACCCATCGTTTTTTATTTGCCTCTGTGCTCCACAATTTAAGATTTGTAATAGAAAAAAATCACGTGGTTAAAATGCACATTGTCAGATTTTAATGAAGGCCATGTTTATACATTTTGGTCTCCACGTGTAGAAATTACAGCAGTCTTTATACATAGTTCCCCCCCCCCCCCCCCCCCCATTTCATAGAAAATAGGTGCAGGAGTAGGCCATTCAGCCCTTCGAGCCTGCACCGCCATTCAATATGATCACGGCTGATCATCCAGCTCAGTAACCTGTACCTGCCTTTTCTCCATACCCCCTGATCCCTTTAGCCATAAGGGCCACATCTAACTCCCTCTTAAATATAGCCAATGAACTGGCCTCAACTACCTTCTGTGGCAGAGAATTCCACAGACTCGCCACTCTGTGTGAAGAAATTTTTTCTCATCTCGGTCCTAAAAGACTTCCCCCTTATCCTTAAGCTGTGACCCCTGGTTCTGGACTTCCCCAACATCGGGAACAATCTTCCCGCATCTAGCCTCTCCAACCCCTTAAGAATTTTATATGTTTCAATAAGATCCCCCCTCAGCTTCTAAATTCCAGCAAGTATAAACCCAGTCTATCCAGTCTTTCTTCATGTGAAAGTCCTGCCATCCCAGGGATCAATCTGGTGAACCTTCTCTGTACTCCCTCTAAGGCTAGAATGTCTTTCCTCAGATTAGGAGACCAAAACTGTACACAATACTTCAGGTGCGGTCTCACCAAGGCCCTGTACAACTGCAGCAGAACCTCCCTGCTCCTATACTCAAATCCTCTTGCTATGAATGCTAACATACCATTCGCTTTCTTCACTGCCTGCTGCACCTGCACGCTTGCTTTCAATGACTGGTGCACCATGACACCCAGGTCACGTTGCATCTCCCCTTTTCCTAATTGGCCACCATTCAGGTAATACTCTGCTTTCCTGTTCTTGCCGCCAAAGTGGATAACCTCACATTTATCCACATTATATTGCATCTGCCATGCATTTGCCCACTCTCCTAATCTATCCAATTCACTCTGCAGCCTCCTAGCACCCTCCTCGCAGCTAACACTGCCACCCAGCTTCGTGTCATCCGCAAACTTAGAAACATAGAAAATAGGTGCAGGAGTAGGCCATTCGGCCCTTCGAGCCTGCACCGCCATTCAATATGATCATGGCTGATCATTCAGCTCAGTAGCCTGTACCTGCCTTCTCTCCATACCCCCTGATCCCTCTAGCAAAAAGGGCCACATCTAACTCCCTCTTAAATATAGCCAATGAACTGGCCTCAACTACCTTCTGTGGCAGAGAATTCCACAGACTCACCACTCTCTGTGTGAAGAAATGTTTTCTCATCTCGGTCCTAAAAGACTTCCCCCTTATCCTTAAGCTGTGACCCCTGGTTCTGGACTCCCCCAACATCGGGAAAAATCTTCCCGCATCTAACCTCTCCAACCCCTTAAGAATTTTATATGTTTCTATAAGATCCCCCCTCAGTCTTCTAAATTCCAGCGAGTACAAGCCCAGTCTATCTAGTCTTTCCTCATATGTAAGTCCCGCCATCCCAGGGATCAATCTGGTGAACCTTCTCTGTACTCCCTCTAAGGCAAGAACATCTTTCCTCAGGTTAGGAGACCAAAACTGCACACAATACTCCAGGTGCGGTCTCACCAAGGCCCTGTACAACTGCAGCAGAACCTCCCTGCTCCTAAACTCAAATCCTCTTGCTATGAATGCCAACATACCATTCGCTTTCTTCACTGCCTGCTGCACCTGCATGCTTGCTTTCAATGACTGGTGCACCATGACACCCAGGTCACGTTGCATCTCCCCTTCTCCCAATCGGTCACCATTCAGGTAATACTCTGCTTTCCTGTTCTTGCCACCAAAGTGGATAACCTCACATTTATCCACATTATATTGCATCTGCCATGCATTTGCCCACTCGCCTAATCTATCCAAGTCACTCTGCAGCCTCCTAGCATCCTCCTCGCAGCTAACTCTGCCACCCAGCTTCGTGTCATCCGCAAACTTAGAGATGTTGCATTCAATTCCCTCGTCCAAATCATTAATATACACTGTAAATGACTGGGGTCCCAGCACTGAGCCTTGCGGTACCCCACTAGTCACTGCCTGCCATTCCGAAAAGGACCCGTTTATTCCTACACTTTGCTTCCTGTCTGCCAACCAATTTTCTATCCACCTCAACACTGAACCCTCAATACCGTGTGCTTTAAGTTTGTACACCAATTTCCTATGTGGGACCTTGTCGAAGGCCTTCTGAAAGTCCAGATATAACACATCGACTGGTTCTCCCTTATCCACTCTACTAGTTACATCCTCGAAAAATTCTATAAGATTCGTCAGACATGATTTGCCTTTGGTAAATCCATGCTGACTTTGTCCGATGATTTCACCACTTTCCAAATGTAATGCTATCACATCTTAGAGATGTTGCATTCAATTCCCTCGTCCAAATCATTAATATATATTGTAAATAACTGGGGTCCCAGCACTGAGCTTTGCGGTACCCCACTAGTCACTGTTTGGGACACAGCAATGTCATGTAAATGAAAGTAGTCATGTTTAGTATTTTGTTGCATATCCTTTGCATGCACTGACTGCTTGATATCTGTGATTCATGGACATCACCAGTTGCTGGGTGTCTTCTCTGGTGATGCACTGCCAGGCCTGTATTGCAGCCATCATATGCTTGTTTTGGGGACTAGTCCCCTTCAGTTTTCTCTTCAGCATATAAAAGGCATGCTCAATTAGGTTCAGATCGGGTGATTGACTTGGCCACTCAAGAATTGACCATTCTTTAACTTTGAAAAACTCCTTTGTTGCTTTAGCAGTATGTTTGGAATCATTGTCTTGCTGTAGAATGAACTGCTGGGCAATGAGTTTTGAGGTATTTGTTTGAACTTGAGCAGTTCGGATGTGTCTATACACTTCAGAATTCATTATGCTACTACCAGCAGCAGTTGTATCATCAATGAAGATAAGTTGGAAGAGAATTGGTTGGCAGACAGGAAGCAAAGAGTAGGAGTAAACGGGTCCTTTTCGGAATGGCAGGCAGTGGCGAGTGGAGTGCCGCAAGGCTCGGTGTTGGGGCAGCAACTGTTTACTGTGTATATTAATGATTTGGATGAAGGAATTAGAAGTAACACTAGCAAGTTTGCAGATGACACAAAGCTGGGTGGCAGTGTGAACGGCAAAGAGGATGTTAGTCGGTTGCAGGGTGACCTGGACAAGTTGAGTGAGTGGGCAGATACAATATAATAATATAGATAAATGCGAGGTTATCCACCTTGGTGGAAAAAACAAGGAGGCAGATTATAATCTCGATGGTGTCAGGTTAGGTAAGGGGAAGTGCAGCGAGACCTGGGTGTCCTTGTACACCAGTCACTGAATGTTGGCGTGCAGGAACAGCAGGCAGTGAAGAAAGCTAATGGCATGTTGGCCTTCATAATAAGAGGATTTCAGTATAGGAGTAAAGAGGTTCTGCAGTTGTATAGGCCCCTGGTAAGACCACATCTGGAGTGTTGTGTACAGTTTTGGTCTCCTAATTTGAGGAAGGACATCCTTGTAATTGAGGCAGTGCAGCGTAGATTCGCGAGATTGATCCCTGGGATGGCGGGACTGTCATAGGAGGAAAGATTGACAAGACTAGGCTTGTATTCACAAGTTTAGTAGGATGAGAGGGGATCTACATAACATAACAGAACTTTATTGTCATTCGGTATAAATACCGAACAAAATTTCAGCAGTCACAAGACACAGCAAAAAAAAAAAGAAAAGAACACAGGACACACGACCCCAACACCAACATCCATCACAGTGACTCCAAACACCCCTTCACTGTGATGGAAGGCAACAAAACTTCCACTCTCTTCCCCCCCGCGCCCACGGACAGGCAGCTCGACCCCTACCGAGGCAACCGACACGCACAGCCCCCGCAAGGGGATGGAAGGCCCCGCGGCCGAGCCACACCGGGCACTGAAACGTCCCGCGGCCGAGCCACACCGGGCACTGAAACGTCCCGCGGCCGAGCCGCGCCGGCGATGTTAAGTCCAGCGGCCGAGCCGCACCGGGCACTGAAAAGTCCCGCGGCCGAGCCGCGCCGGCGATGTTAAGTCCAGCGGCCGAGCCGCACCGGGCACTGAAACGTCCCGCAGCCGAGCCGCGCAGGCGATGTTAAGTCCCGCAGCCGAGCCGCACCGGGCACTGAAACGTCCCGCAGCCGAGCCGCACCGGGCACTGAAACGTCCCGCAGCCGAGCCGCGCCGGCGATGTTAAGTCCAGCGGCCGAGCCGCACCGGGCACTGAAACGTCCCGCAGCCGAGCCGCGCTGGTGATGTTAAGTCCAGCGGCCAAGTCGCACCGGGCACTGAAACGTCCCGCAGCCGAGCCGCGCCGGCGATGTTAAGTCCAGCGGCCGAGCCACACCGGGCGATGGAAGGCCCCGCGGCCGAGCCGCACCGAGCACTGAACCGTCCCGCGTCCATACCGGGTGATGGAAGGCCCCACGGCCGAGCCACGCCGGGCACTGTTAGGTCCCGCGGCCGATCCGCGCCGGCGATGTTAAGTCCAGCGGCCGAGCTGGAAGGCCCCGCGGGCGATGGAAGGCCCCGTGGCCGAGCTGCGTCCCGGGGAAGAGACCCAATAAAAGAAAGGTTTCCCCCACCCCCCCCCCCCCCCACACATACACAGCCAAAAACAGAAACAAAAACCATCCAACACCGATCTTATAAAGACATAAAATTATAAAAAGAATGGACAAGCTAGATGCAGGAAAAATGTTCCCAATGTTGGGCAAGTCCAGAACCAGGGGCCACAGTCCTAGAATAAAGGGGAGGCCATTTAAAACTGAGGTGAGAAGGAACTTTTTCACCCAGAGAGTTGTGAATTTGTGGAATTCTCTGCCACAGAGGGCAGTGGAGGCCAAATCACTGGATGAATTTAAGAGAGAGTTAGATGGAGCTCTGGGGGCTAGTGGAATCAAGGGATATGGGGATAAGTTGGGCACAGGTTACTGATTGTGGATGATCACAATGAATGGTGGTGCTGGCTCAAATGGCCTCTTCCTGCACTTATTTTCTATGTTAAGTGAGCCAGTACCTTAAGCAGCCACACATGTACAGGCCATAACACCCCCACCACTGTATTTCACAGATGAGGTAGTATGCTTTGGATCTTGGGCAGTTCCTTCCCTCCTCCATACTTTATTCTTGGCATAAGTTAATCTTCATCTCACCTGTCCACAAGACCTTTTTTCCACAGCTGTTGTTGCTCTTTTAAGTACTTCTTGGCAAACTGTAACCTGGCCATCCTATTTTTGCGGCTAACCAGTGGTTTGCATCTTGCAGTGTAGCCTCTGTATTTCTGTTCATGAAGTCTTCTGCGGACAGTGGTCATTGACAAATCCACACCTGAAGAATGTTTCTGATCTGTCGGACAGGTGTTTGGGAATTTTTCCTTATTATAGAGAGAATTCTTCTGTCATCAGCTGTGGAGGTCTTCCTTGGCCTGCCAGTCCCTGAGCAATTAGTAAGCACCAGTGAGTGCTCTCTTTCTCCTTAATGATGTTCCAAACAGTTGATTTTTGGTAAGCCTAATGTTTGGCTGATGTCTCCAACAGTTTATTCTTGTTTCTCAGTCTCATAATGGCTTCTTTGACTTTCATTGGCACAACTTTGGTCCTCATGTTGATAAACAGCAATAAAAATTACCAAAGGCGATGGAAAGATTGGAAGAAAGACTAGGTGCTGAGAGCTCTCTAAGACCTGCATTAAGGAGGCAATTAAATACACCTGAGCAATTACAAAAACGCCTGTGAAATCATGTGCCCCAAACATTATGGTGCCTTGAAATGGGGGATCTATGTATAAACACAGCTGTAATTTCTACATGGTGAAACCAAAATGTATAAAAATGGCCTTTATTAAAATCTGACAATGTGCTCTTTAACCACATGTGATTTTTTTCTATTACAAATCTCAAATTGTGGTACAGAGGCAAATAAATAAATGATGGGTCTTTGTCCCAAACATTATGGAGGGCACTGTAGCTTGAAGATTAAAAATATGTTTTAAAACATCCTTGCCATTTCCCTAAGATAACTTCTGTAAGATGGCAGTTATGGATCGCTAACCTTGAATGAGGAAGATCCTCAACTTATTCTTCAGATTTGGATTTTTAGATCTTGGGTTCTGTAAGTGGCATAGTTCTTTCCAACAGAGACATCATTATGTTGTCTTGGATATAGTAAACAGCAATTGCCCAGACAGTTGGAAATTCACAGAATATGGCTGAGAATAAAAGATGAGCAACAGTAAACATTAGGGTTGCCAATGTTTTCTAAGTTCCTAAAGTAAATTTTTAAAGGAGTGAAAGAACTAGCAGATGATGGGCTGTATAGTCCACAAGTCTTTTGTAATAAACTAAGTACTCAATATGCCTTTGAGTCAATAAATATATATTTTTAACAAGACTTACATTTTGTATCCACTCCTCAAATTAACAGAGTCTAAAACATCCAAACTAATGAGCTGTAAGCACAGAAGGATATCAACCTATCGAAGAAGGGGAAATGGACGGTATTATAGGTAATGGCTATTTTGGAATCATTTAACATGCCCAATAAGGAACAACAACTGCAGAAAGAGAATGGGAAGCATTGCAAGCCACGTTTTTGTAAAGAAACGTTAATTATGTTGGTTGAAGATTGAATTGGACTATGAGGGAGCTGATTTAGGCTCAGGTAAAAGTGTTGGGAGGAATTTCCATCCAGTGGATTTGAGAGATAAATGTTGGGGTGAACTATGAGAAAGAGTCACCAAATAGCTATGGTTTTTTTTTGGTGTTTTATTCAACATGGTCTATGGTGCATTGACACCATTTGGGACACAAATTGAAAGTGGTAGTAAGACTGGAAGCAACTTTGAGGGAAGGGTTGATAAGTGTTATTAAATCCCATGGTGACTTTTCCATTTCGAGATTAAGAAACGAATTTCAAACAGGGCATTAACAAGTAGAATGTAATATTTAACATTTTTATCTATGCAGGAAGCAGAAAAAATATATATAATTCCATTCAAACTACTGGAGGTATAAAAAATGGGGTCATGCATATCGGATTAAGGGAAAGAGTAACATTAAATAATTGCAGTAATTTTCTCATTAACATTGCAGTATTAGTTTCTCTTCGCTAATGTGACTTGATAAAGGAAAGTGTTTTATAGCTGAGTTTTTTTTATTGGTAATTGTGATTTATGATGCCATCATAAACTCTTACTGATAACTGAACCATGCTTGGGTTTTTCCTGTTAGCGCAACACCAGAATTCATGCTTCAGATAGGTGATTTGAACCATTTGCATTTACAAAGGTCCACTGGAGGTGAAAGGTAGCACTAACAGCTGCAGCTGTGTTGACACGTTTAACTATGAATATATACGTTTTCTAAGAAGTTCCTGTCAGTTTAAATGAATAATATCATTGACAGTCCTACTGTTACAAACACAGAATCCCCTTAAGTATTATATCAGTAAGAGAGCACTTGGGAAAGGGACAGTGGTTGGTGGAGGTGCCTTAGAGAACACAAGAGGCTGATTCATATTGAATTATTTTTTTCATTCATTCAAAATAATTTGCTGGAGGAATAGACAGCATGCTAGTGACCGAAAAGAGGGGAGAGATAGGTGGGCAAATTGTTGATAAAAGATAAAGCAGGCTCTGTGCCTTAGATTTTTCAGTTATTTATTAAGCCTGATCTCTGATGCCTTCCATAAGGAATGTGTGGTGTTCATGTGATTTCATCAAATTGGCTTCACAGCCTGAATAATGTCAAATGACTTTAACTTTATAAACCTTTTCTTGACCGATGAATCAAACTGAGATATGCACCTGTGATTAAATTAGCTGAAATGAACATTTAAACAATTCATTTTTAAATTGAGTTTTCAAATGTTACTGAGAAAATGAGTATACCCAAGTGTGTTAAACAATAGTAATAATTCATGACAATGAAAATGATTCACCAATTTTTACTATTTTCAATGGTCAGTGAGGTTCGAAAATGGGCCTTTTGGCCCATACTGTCATTACCAGCAGTCATGTTTGACAGGGAAGAATGGTTATTTAGGGGAAAAGTAATGCAAAGGTTCAAAATAGTGAAAATCCAGAGGATCTGGAAAGAAAACAGTAAAGGGAAGCAAAAGCAGTTGCAAAAAGAGTTACATTTGCTGGGGTTTTTTTAATTTGTAAGGTAAGGTATTCAGAGGTGATATAGTGTGAGAAAATAACCAGATGCTGGTACAAATCGAAGGTATTTATTTCACAAAATGTTGGAGTAACTCAGCAGGTCAGGCAGCATCTCAGGAGAGAAGGAATGGGTGACGTATCGGGTCGAGACCCTTCTTCAGACTAATGTCAGGGAGGCGGGACAAAGGAATGATATAGGTGGAGACAGGAAGATAGAGGGAGAACTGGGAAGGGGGAGGGGAAGAGAGGGACAGAGGAACTATCAAAAGTTGGAGAAGTCAATGTTCATGCCGTTGGGCTGCAAGCTGCCCAAGCGAAATATGAGATGCTTTTCGTCCAATTTCCGGTGGGACTCACTATGGCACTGGAGGAGGCCCATGACAGAAAGGTCAGACTGGGAGTGGGAGGGGGAGTTGAAGTGCTCAGCCACCGGAAGATCAGGTTGGTTAAGGCGGACTGAGCGAAGGTGTTGAGTGAAACGATTGCCGAGCCTGCGTTTGGTTTCGCCGATGTAAATAAGTTGACATCTAGAGCAGCGGATACAATAGAAGAGGTTGGAGGAGGTGCAGGTGAACCTCTGTCTCACCTGGAAAGACTATTTGGGTCCCTGGATAGAGTCGAGAGAGGAGGTATAGCAACAGGTGTTGCATCTTCTGCGGTTGCATGGGAAAGGTACCTGGGGAGGCGGTGGTTTGGTTGGGAAGGGATGAGTTAACCAGGGAGTTGTGGAGGGAATGGTCTCTGCGGAAGGTGGAAAGGGGTGGAGATGGGAAAATGTGGCTAGTGGTGGGATCCTGTTGGAGGTGGTGGAAATTTCAGAGGATTATGTGTTGTATGCGACAGATGAAGAAGGGGTGGAAGGTAAGAACTAGGGGGACTCTGTCTCTGTTGCAAGGGCCTCGTCTTCTTGGGTATGACGCTACAAGCTTGGCACACCTGTATTTGGGTAATTTCTTCCATTCTTCTCTGCAGATCCTCTCAAGCTCTGTCGGGTTGGATGGGGAGCATCGATGCACAGCTATTTTCAGGTCCCTCCAGAGATGTCTCCCAGTTCCTACCGCTGAAAAACATCCCCACAGCATGATGCTGCCACCACCATGCTTCACCGTAGGTATGGTATTGGCCAGGTGATGAGCGGTGCCTGGTTTCCTCCAGATGTGACGCTTGGCATTCAGGCCAAAGAGTTCAATCTTGGTTTCATCAGACCAGAGAATCTTGTTTCTCATGGTCTGAGAGTCCTTTAGGTGACTTTTGGCAAACTCCAAGCAGGCTGTCAAGTGCCTTTTACTGAGGAGTGGCTTCCGCCTGGCCACTCTACCATAAAGACCTGATTGGTGGAGTGCTGCAGATATAGTTGTCCTGCTGGAAGGTTCTCCCATCTTCACAGAGGAACCCTGGAGCTCTGTCAGTGACCATCGCGTTCTTGGTCACCTCCCTGACCAAGGCCCTTCGTCCCCGATTGCTCAGTTTGGCCAGGCAGCCAGTTCTATGAAGAGTCCTGGTGGTTCCAATGTTCTTCCATTTAAGAATGACGGAGGCCACTGTGCTCTTCGGGACTGCAATGCTGCAGAAATTGTTTTATACCCTTCCCCAGAGCTGTGTCTCGATACAATCCTGTCTCGGAGGTCTACAGACAATTCCTTTGTCTTCATGGCTTGGCTTTTGCTCTGACATGCACTGTCAACTGTGGGACCTTATATAGACAGGTGTGTGCCTTTGCAAATCATGTCCAATCAATTCAATTTACCACTGGTGGACTCCAATTAAGTTGTAGAAACATCTCAAGGATAATCAATAGAAACAGGATGAACCTCAGCTCAATTTTGAGTGTCATAGCAAAGGGTCTGAATACTTATGTAAATGTGATATTTCAGTTCTTTCTTTTTAATTACTTTGCAAAAATTTCTAAACATCTGATTTTGCTTCTTCATTCTGGGGTATTGTGTGTAAATTGATGATTAAAAAAATGAATTTAATCCATTTAAAAATAAGGCTGTAACGTAACAAAATGTGGAAAAAGTGAGGGGGTCTGAATACTTTCTGAATGCACTGTATGTTCCACTGCAATGTAAGTCTGGGTAATGGGCCCAGATCTTTAATCACATATTTGACTCCCAGCCAAGTGCTAAACATACAACTGAAAAAAATCACTGTTTTGAAGTTTATTGTATGCTTTTGAACTTGGCATAAAAGTGACATGTTTATGGTGTAAATGCATTTATTGGGAGATCAATATCATTCACAGCTGAAATTCATGCCTGTCCTTGAGAAGGAACAGACAATCCTAGGTACAGAAGCAGATTTACATCAGCACCATTTCACGCATGCATTTTTGACAATCAGAATACTATGGAAGTGTCTTAACATTGTATTAAAATGTTGCCATAAAAATGTAATTTATCCTTAAATATGCAATCTGGGAATGATAATAGTACTGCTCCTCTGCAGCATTTCTCTTTAACAATCTCAAGTGCCTGAAATAATAATGTGATATAAAAATGTAAAAGGAGATGTATTTTTAGATAACACTATTCATGTAGTGGAAGTCCAGGTGCTAACAAGATAGCGCCCAACCCACGGGACTATTTGCGTGCTTGCCACAGAAGCAGATCTACAATCACTTATCTACAATCATACCGGGCAGATGCTACCGAGAAACAATGGAGATCACATTCACTGAAAAACTGCAACACTGAACTCGGGCCAGTTCACACATAGCAAAACGCAGCTTGGTGGAATAAACCTTCTGTGTTATGGAGACAATTTCTCCATCAGAGTTCTCACACCGTTGATCCCATTGTTTGGTCCCTGTGAGGCCAGTTCTACTTACAAAAGGTGAATAAGAAGCTGAAGGAAGCTCTGTGCATTGAACACCATGCCTTGCCTTGCTCCTTCTGGCATTGCAAGGACGGGCAAATGTTTAACCCAGTAAGAATTCCTTCAAAACCTGCAACGCAACCAGCGTCTGCCATTCTGACTTCATCCAACCATTATCACATAGATTGAAGTTCACCTCAACCATTATTTATGAAGAACAGTAAAGAGCTGAATGTTTATTTCCTCATATATAGATGTATTCCACGCACGTTGTAAAAACCCGCTCCACATTGGCGATTGTCCGTGACGTAATAGAACAGCATACGAACGAGCCTTTCGGTATCTGTGCCAAACATGATGCCAAAGATAAACCAACCTTTACCTATACGTGATCCATACCCCTCCATTCTCTGCCTATTCACGTGCCAATCTAAAAGCCTCTGATCGTGTCTCCCTCCACCACCGCCCCCAACAACGCGTCCCAGGTACTCACCACTCCGCGTGGAAAACTTGCCCCCACATCTCCTTTAAACGTGCCCCCTCTCACCTAAAAGCTTTGCCCCGTCGTTCTTCGCATTTCCAACCTGCAGGGGAAAAAAAGATTCAAGATTAGAAAAGATAAGTTAAAAATTCTTCATAGTGCTGGCACAAATAATCAAAATGCTCCCGCGATTAACATTGAATGTTTTATTTTTGAAGCGAGATCCCCATTTGTTTCCTGCAGAAATTAGCAACTGCAGGTGCTGGTTTACATGAAAAGACAGAAAGTGCTGGAGTAACTGGGCGGGTCAGGCAGCATCTCTGGGGAACATGGGTAGGCGACGTTGCGGATTAGGACACTCAGTGCAAAGAGCTTCCATTAGCTTCAGTCTGAAGAAGGGTCCCGACCCGAAACGTCACCTCCCCCATGCCATGTTCTCCAGAGATGTTGCCTGGCCCGCTGATTTCCTTTTGTTCGGACATTAACACTCTGCCAATTATTTGCCACGGCAGCGCCTGTTATCAATTTATTATTGTGCCCCACTGTTCACAACGAAAGGCGCGGTTTAACTCCTGCATTGTTCATCATATTCGTTTTAAAAGAGTTGGCTTATTTGGTGGAAGCTTTGAAAAAGTTTGAGAAGCTAAATGCAAATATGTGGTGTGGATTCGTCTGAGATTTTATACAGATAAATAAAGGGATTGGACAGATTTTAAAACAAATAGTATTTCTTGGGTGGCAATATGAAACGTTAAAAGGTGTCGGTTACAATAAGTCACAAAATAAATCCTCCAATACAATCTTCAAATATACTTGATATTATGGTTTAAAATTAAAGTTCAAAATGACAAGTGTTGATTCCTTCCCAGCAGTATAACCCCCATTATGTATTGTGGTTAATGTAGTGTTGTAGTTAAAGCATGGTGTCGCGCTTGAAAATGTACACATTAATTAACTGATATCAAGTGTAAATGAAACTTGGCTGCTAATTGCAGGAAAGGCATTTCCACTAGTCATTTCAACGTCCTTTCTTCGTTAGTGGAAAATAGACATACAATGCTGGAGTAACTCAGCTGGACAGGCAGCATCTCTGGATAGAACGAATGGGTGACGTTTCGGGTCGGGACCCATCTTCAGACGTCTAAAGAAGAAGGGTCTCGACCCGAAACGTCACCCATTCCTTCTCTCCATAGATGCTGTCTGACCTGCTGAGTTACTCCAGCATTTTTGTGTATATCTTCGGTTTAAACCAGCATTTGCAATTCCATCCTACAACATTCAAGCGGAAAATGCGGATTCCGTCTGAAAAATAAACGTTCAAAGTGTGAAATGATAAGGATAGGTGATTGATAGATGCATTATTCCGGTTTTTAACCCACTATTCGATGCAGATAAATCAATGGATTAACTTTCCATGATACCCACATTTACTGCAAATTGGATTTGCATAATGGTAAGGATTTCGTTAATTAGATTACGCATTGATACAAATGAAAGAAGTCTATAAACATATTGTTCTATAGCTTGTGTAAACCAGAACATATTAGGTGAATAATGATGGGATTTTTAAAATATACGATGGACTGTTCTCATTGCAGAAGTGATGTTTGAAACGTCAACGTGTTTGTTTTTACAGGGTTGCTGCTTAGCGACTCGATCATTTCCAACATATTCTGTCTTACAATCGCGAATTCCATGCCTGACATGCTTTGTTTCATTTTAAATACATATCTAATCGTGTGATTCTCAATACTTTAAAAGATATGTTAACATTGCGCTAATATTCGACATATCCCACGGCCAAGCTAAATTGAAGAGCGCAATGTATGCAACCTTGATTTAAGTCGCTTCTGATGGGTCATCAAGAGTTGCTAAGGTGCATCATCGTCATGAAAGATGGAAATTATTCCGCATTAAACGCTTTCATCATAGGAAGATTGAGTAATGCCGAGTTTCTGCTTCCAGCGAGCCACATTGCTTACACCTGCTTTCTCAAGTCTCCGTGTAATTACTGCATTTTATTGAAGGTCCGTCCCTTTTCGGCGCGTTGATCAGTCTGTCGCTCCGGCGGCGTAACTTGCGTCTCATAAGTGCAAAACCAAAACCAAAAGGTTTGGAAGCGATCCCTTCCCATTGTTGCTTCCAGTCATCGAGCGGCGAGCTTGTGACAACTCCGGGCGGAATCTCGCCATCTCCATCTAACTGGTAATAGTTCCCGGCATTTCGTTTTGCCGCATTGTTTTATTGCAGTCATAACAATAAGTTCTTTGTTATTACACAGGTAAAGCTGGTTGTATTGTCTAAAGAAGGGTCTGACCCGAAACGTCACCCATTCCTTCTCTCCAAGAGATGCTGCCTGTCACGCTAAGTTACTCCAGCTTTTTGTGTCTATTGTATTGTTCCTTGCTTTATCTCGTAAAATGCCAATTGTTGATAAACCGCACTGGAGTCGGGAAGAAAACTAATTTGACTATTTTGCCTTCCCAAAAGCAGAGATGGATGAACTTGAACAAAATATGCTGTACTTTAAAGGCGATCCTTTTCGTTAAACTGTTTACTTCAGATAATTGAGATTTACTGTGACCGCACTTTGGGAAAGAATCGCGCTCTACTCACCTTGTTTGAGCCGTTTCCGATTGCGATTGGATTTCTGGGCATTGTTTTTGTTTTTTAAATAATCTGTGTATTTGTTTGGTAACATTTGTTTGTTTGGTAAACGCGACGTTTCCTAGAGATTCTCAAACATGCCATTGTTAGAAAATATCAATGTTGCAACCATACTGTGCGGTGGGGGTATGGGTGCACAGTTTATTCGAATTTAATGATGAGCAGGCTATTTAAATTATTGTGTATTTAAGTATTTTATCGCGAAATAATATAAATTAAGTAATAATTAAGCAGAAAAAAAACAAACCCTTCACTGCAATTTGTATTATCTAAAGCATCAAAGTTAAATTAAATATAGACACAAAAAGCGGAACAGACAGCATCTCCAGAGAGAAGGAATAGGTGACGCTTCGGGTCGAGACCCTTCTTCGGACTAGGTGAAGGAACAGTTAACTTATACTGCTCACAACATGGTACAGGAACCACTGCAGAATTGTGTAGAAATCATAAACCTGTATTTATTCAACATGTATCCTTTTAAACTAATCTCATCCGCGCAAATTGTCGAATGTTGCGCGACAACTTCATCGATAAAACGCCGAAGGTTTCAAATGGAGGGCTCCTCCACCTTTCTGTGTTTCTGGATGTGGGAATGTTTGAGTGGGTTCCATGTTCCCGTTTCCGCAGTTGGAGCGGTTCCCCTCACTGACAAGCTTGCTTACCATTGCAGTTAAAACTCAACCGGCGAGTGGAAAGGAGTTCGAGCGTCAGCAGATCCCGATTCCCATAATCAAAGGGAGACTCCTCGGCCTGATGTCTTCAGTAGTGGCCCCAGCCCAAGAGCTCAACAGGATGGAGACCAAGAAGGTGGAGCTGATTTTGGTCAAGGAACAGAATGGCGTGCAGTTGACCAACTCGGCGCTTGTCCCGTCGACTGGGGAAAGGGAGGACGAGACCCAAACTCGTGAGACCTGGGCTAAGAAGATCGATTTTCTCCTTTCAGTTGTCGGCTTTGCTGTGGACCTGGCCAATGTCTGGAGATTCCCATATCTCTGTTATCGCAACGGCGGAGGTAGGAAGTTTAGACATTCACCCTAATGTTCACTGATTTTTAGCATATTTCCTAATCAGCAAGGCATCATTTTGAAATCTGTACTAGGAGCATGTCGGATATGAATGCACAGGAACAGGACATTGCATGGAATAAAGTGGTAATGACCGTTTGATAGTTTAACCGAATCTCTCAGAGGTTGGGCAGTAAATTAGAGTGAACTCGATGTTCCTCGGAGATGTTGCCTGACCCGTTGAGCACGAAACAGGACCTTCGGCTCACTGAGTCCGCGCCGACCAGCGATCACCCTGTACAGTAGGACTTATCCTACACACTAGGGACAATTTACAGATTTGTCGGAGCCAAATTAACCTACAAACATGTACGTCTTTGGGGGTGTGAGAGGAAACCGGAGCTGCAGGGAGAACTCACCAGGTCACTGGGAGAGCGTACAAACTCCCACAGACAGCACCCGCAGTCAGAACTGAACCCGGCTCTCTGGCGCTGCAAGGCGGCAACTCTAGCGTGGCCCCTTTATCTACAGGACGTGCCAGGCATATTCTGTTTCCGATGATATCCGAGTTGGTATCAAGTTGTAAACATTAAGTTCTGAAGGATTTTAGCAGGTTATGTAGCATTCCGGGACAGACACTTCAGACTCGTCCCGACCCGAAACGTTGCCGGTCCATCCCCCCACAGATGCTGCCTGACCCGCTGAGTTCCTCCAGCACTTTGTGCTTAGCTCAAGTTTTCAGCATCTGCATTCTCCTATGTCCCTCTTGGTATCGAGCCATTTAATTGAATTTATACTTAGAACTGGAAGCTTTACTCGTATTAATTAGTCGCAAAGTATTCATAACAACATAGTATTCATAACAACATGCGGCGGTCGAAATTACAGCGTCAGACTCGAGTTGGATCCTGACTACATGTGCTGCTCTGTGTGGAGTTTGTACATTATCCCTGTGACCTGCGTGGGTTTTCTTCGGGTGCTCCGGTTGCCTCCCACACCTCAAAGACTGGCATGTTTGTAGATTAATTGACTTTGGTTAAAATTGTAAATTGTCCCTTGTATGTGTGTGCAGGATAGTGTTAGTGTGCGGGGATCGCCGGGACTCGGTGGGCCGAATTGTCTGTTTCCGTGCCATGTCTCTAAAACTAAAATACGAAAATAGTTAATTTTAAAAAACAAGCAATTTTAAACAAGAACCTGTGCACAGCGAAAACGTGTTGCCTTAGTGATCGCTGCCAGTCTGTCTGGACAATAGGCAAGTCTGCCTGGACAATGAGCCAGTCTGCCTGGACAATGAGCCAGTCTGTCTGGACAATGGGCCAGTCTGTCTGGACAATGGGCAAGTCTGCCTGGACAATGGGCCAGTCTGCCTGGACAATGGGCAAGTCTGCCTGGACAATGGGCCAGTCTGCCTGGACAATGGGCCAGTCTGCCTGGACAATGGGCAAGTCTGCCTGGACAATGGGCAAGTCTGTGCACCCACACCTGCAATCTTGTCTCTGACAAGACTTTGCAGTGAACATGCTAAATAACTTCTGTTTTCGTCTAGGGGCTTTTCTCATTCCATATTTATTCTTCATGTTCATCGCTGGAATGCCACTGTTTTATATGGAATTAGCGCTGGGCCAATTCAATCGAGAAGGCGCTGCGGGGGTTTGGAAGATCTGCCCCATATTTAAAGGTAAACAGCTCCTTTGCATTCACTGGCAAACTCGGATTTCAACTCCCATCATTTCTTTTTCGCCTCCGTGAAAAGGGTTGGTGTAAATGTCCAATATATGTCTCTGTGAAAGAATCTGATGTATGGTGTTAAACAGTATGTCTGGCCATTCTTTTAGGGGCTAAGAGCTGGTAACTGCACAGCTAGCTCTCCGTGCTGAAGAAGGGCCTCGACCCGAAACGTCACCCATTCCTTCTCTCCAGAGATGCTGAGTTACTCCAGCTTTTTGTGTCTATCTCCGTGCTGTTTGCCGGTTGCTGCGTGTGACCCGGAGCTAACAGCTACTGTTAGCATTAAGCGGTTGCTACTGACCGTGAGCAGAGCCCAAATGGAAGAAAATCACTTTAAAATTGGTGTTATAACGACCTGTAGTCTGGATATCCTGCACAGAACCTTTGACAACCTCATCTTAAGTAACAAATGCTGCAGGAACAAAATGCTGGAATAATGTTTTTGCAATTGGTGACACTGTAAAAGTCATCAGTCACAGCACAGCCCTGCAATTATCATCAATTTATTATTTTTCTTCGCATTTGGAGACACTTCAGAATTCATTATGTGTAAGAAGGAGCTGCAGATGCTGGTTTAAACCAAAGATAGACATAATAAGCTGGAGTAACTCAGCTGGACAGGCAGCATCTCTAGAGAGAAGGAATGGGTGACATTTCGGGTCGAGACCCTTCTTCAGACTGGTTAGGGATAAAGGAAATGAGAGATATTGACGGTGATGTGGAGAGATAAAGAACAATGAATAAAAGATATGCAAAAGAGTAACGATGATAAAGGAAACAGGCTATTGTAAGGTGCTTGTAGGGTGAAAATGAGAAGCTAGTGCAACTTGGGTGGGGGAGGGATAGAGAGAGAGGGAATGCCGGGGCTACCTGAAGTGAGAGAAATCAATATTCATACCACTGGGCTGTAGGCTACACAAGCGAAATATGAGATCCAGATATGGAGTCATAGAGTCATTGAGTGATACAGTGTGGAAACAGGCCCTTCAGCCCAACTTGCCCACACCAGCCAACAATGTCCCAGCTACACTAGTCCCATTTGCCTGTGCTTGATCCATATCGCCTCCAAACCTGTCCTATCTGTGTATCTGTCTAACGGTCTCTTAAACGATGGGATAGTCCCAGCCTCAACTGCCTCCTCTGGCAGCTTGTTCCAAACACCCACCGCCCTTTGTGTGAAAAAGTTACCCCTCGGGTTCCTATTAAATCTTTTCCCCTTCACCTTGAACCTACAGTATGTCCTCTGATCCTCGATTCCCCTACTCTGGGCAAGAGACTCTGTGTATCTACCCGATCTATTCCTCTCATGATTTTGTACACCTCTATAAGATCACTCCTCATCCCCCTGCTCTCCATGGAATAGAGACCCAACCTAGCCAACCTCTCCCTATAACTCACACCCTCTCGCCTTGGCAACATCCTCATAAATCTTTTCTGAACCCTTTCAAGTTTGACAATATCTTTCCTATAACATGGTATCCAGAACTGAACACATTATTCTAAATGCGGTCTCACCAACGTCTTATACAACTGCAACATGACCTCCCAATTTCTATACTTAATACTCTGACTGATGAAGGCCAAAGTGCCAAAAGCCTTTTTGACCACCTTATCAACCTGCAACTCGACCTTCAAGGAATCATGCACCTAGATTCCTCAATCCCTCTGCTCTACAACACTACCATTTACTGCCCTTATTCGACATCCTAAAATGCAACACCCAACATTTCTCTGTATTAAATTCCATCACCCATTCCTCTGCCCACCTGGCCAATTGACCCAGATCCTGCTGCAATCTTTCACAACCATCTTCACTATCTGCAAAACCACTCACTTTTGTATCATCAGCAAACTTGCTAATCTTGCCCTGTATGTTCTCATCCAAATCATTGATGTTCCTCCAATTTGCATTTAGCCTCACTCTGACAATGGAGGAGACCAAGGACAGAAAGGTCTGTGTAGGAATGGGAAGGGGAATTAAAATGTCCAGCAACGGGGAGATCAGGTTGGTTCAGGTGGGCTGAGCGAAGGTGTTCCGCGAAATGATCGCACAGTCTGCGTTTGGTCTCGCCAATGTATAACAGTCCACATCTTGAACAACGGATACAGTAGATGAGGTTGGAGGAGGTGCAAGTGAACCTCTGCCTAACCTGAAAGGACTGTCGGGGTCCCTGGATAGAGTCGAGAGAGGAGGTATAGCAACAGGTTGCGGTTGCACGGGAAAGGTACCTGGGGAGGGGGTGGTTTGGTTGGGAAGGGAAGGGATGAGTTAACCAGGGAGTTGTGGAGGGAACGGTCTCTGCGGAAGGTGGAAAGGGGTGGAGATGGGAAAATGTGGCTAGTGGTGGGATCCAGTTGGAGGTGGTGGAAATATCAGAGGATTATGTGTTGTATGCGACAGATGAAGAAGGGGTGGAAGGTAAGAACTAGGGGGACTCTGTCGCTGTTGCAAATAGGGGGATTAGAAGGGGAGGGGGAGCAAGGGCAGAGCTGCAGGGTACTGAGGAGACACGAGTGAGGGCCTCGTTTATGATGGGAGAGGGGAAGCCCCGTTTCCTAAAGAATGAGGACATCTCGGATGTTCTAGTATGGAACACCTCATCTTGGGTGCAGATGCGGCGTAGACCTAGGGGATAGAGTCTTTGTAGGAAGCAGGGTGGGAAGAAGCGTAGTCAAGATAGTTGTGGGAGTCAGTGGGTTTGTAATAGATGTCAGTCCGTAGTCTATTTCCTGTGATGGCAACTGTGAGATCAAGAAAGGGGAGGGAGATGTCAGAGATGGTCCAATTAAATTTGAGTGCAGGATGAAAATTAGTGGTCATGTTGATGAAGTCCATGAGTTCTGCATGGGTGCAAGAGGTAGCACCGATGCAGTCATCAATGTAATGGAGATAGAGTTCGGGGATAGGGCCAGTCTACGCCTGGAACAGGGATTGTTCAACGTACCCAACAAAGAGGCAGGCATAGCTGGAGTCCATGCGGGTTCCCATAGCTACGCCTTTGACTTGGAGGAAGTGGGAGAAGTTGTTGAGGGTGAGGACCAGCTCCGCTAGGCAGAGTAGAGTGTTAGTGGAGGGAAATTGGATGGTTCTGTGGACGAGGAACAAACGGAGGGCTTTAAGGCCTTCCTGGTGGGGGATGGAGGTGTATAGTGACTGAACGTCCATAGTAAAGATGAGGGAGTGGGGGCTCGGAAAGCAGGTCATTATAGAGACGCAGGGCATGTGAGGTATCTTGGGCATAGGTCGGGAGAGATTGGACCAGGGGGGATAGGATGGAGTCGAGTTATGTGGACATCATTACCGTGGGACAGGAGCAGGCAGAAACAATGGGTCTGCCAGGGCAGTAGTGTTTGTGGATTTTGGGGAGAAAATGAAAATGGGCTGTGCGGGGCTGGAAAACGATAAGGTTGGAGGCTGTGGAAGGCAGACAGCCAGAAGTGATGAAATCAGTAATGATGTTGGAGATTAAGGTTTGGCGCTCATCTGTGGGATCATGGTCCAAGGATAAGTAGGAGGAGGTGCATATCTTTCATTCATTGCTCTTTATTTCTCTGCATCACCATCTATATCTCTCGTTTCCCTTATCCCTAACCAGTCTGAGGAAGGGTCTCGACCCGAAACATATATCATATCATATATCATATATATACAGCTGGAAACAGGCCTTTTCGGCCCACCAAGTCCGTGCCGCCCAGTGATCCCCGTACATTAACACTATCCTACACCCACTAGGGACAATTTTTACATTTACCCAGCCAATTAACCTAAATACCTGTACGTCTTTGGAGTGTGGGAGGAAACCGAAGATCTCGGAGAAAACCCACGCAGGTCACGGGGAGAACGTACAAACTCCTTACAGTGCAGCACCCGTAGTCAGGATCGAACCTGAGTCTCCGGCGCTGCATTCGCTGTAAAGCAGCAACTCTACCGCTGCGCTACCGTGCCGCCCTAACATCACCCATTCAATTTTCTCCAGAGATGCTGCTTGTCCGCTGTTACTCCAGCTTTTGTGTCTATCTTCAGAATTCATTATAATGTGCGAGGGAATTAAGATGCAGTTTCAAGATCTGTTCTTGATTTTATTGTTTAAAAATAGCACTGGGGGACTACAGCAGACTTTGATTCCCTGTTATTTGCACCATTGCTTTAGGTGTTGGCTTCACAGTGATCTTGATTGCATTGTATGTCGGTTTCTATTACAATGTCATCATCGCCTGGGCTCTCTATTACCTTTTCTCATCCTTTACAATGGAACTCCCCTGGATCCACTGCAACAACAACTGGAACAGCCCTAATTGTTCTGAACTCACCAACTTTACCCAGCAAAACTCATCCACAAAATATTATGAGTACAAAAACAATCCCGCAGCTGAATATTATGAGTAAGTAGAAACATTTTATAATAATTATTCTCTGTATCATGGGCTGGCTTTCATCGTATTGGGCATTGGGCTACAACTCTAATTCTAATATGGTGGGATTAAGTATGATTCAAACGGTCACTACTCAAAGATTTTGTTACAGGGTATGTTTGACATCAGATGTAATTGTTAGGCTGGCAGTAATTGAAAGTTGATACATCGGGCTTTCTGACATATACATGAAGAAAATAATGAGGAAGTATGAAAAGATGATCCATTTTCTCTCTTTCTTTCTCTCTCTCTCTCTCTCTCTCTCTCTCTCTCTCTCTCTCTCTCTCTCTCTCTCTCTCTCTCTCTCTCTCTCTCTCTCTCTCTCTCTCTCTCTCTCTCTATCTCTATCTCTATCTCTCTCTCTCTCCCTCCCTCTCCTACCCCTCCCGTCTCCCCCCCCCCCCCCCCCTCAGCATCACAACATATTTTTTCTATTTCTTTTCCTAATCTCTTCTATATCTCCTTATCTTTGGTTTCTCTTTTACACTCTCTTTTGAAGGGTCCCATTGAATATGTCTTTCCAGTCCTTTGTTTCTTCTCCCCAGAAGCAAACTGCTGAGATCAAATGTTAGCATTACCTTTTTGGAACAGAATAAATAGCTGAAAATAATGGTTCTGAAGAAAGAGAAATGGAGTTAACCTTTCAGGATTATAATCTTTCATTGCTCTGAAATATTCATGCACTTTCTCTCCCCCCAGATGCTTCCTGACTTGCTGAGTATTTCTAACATTTTCTGTTTTATTTATGACTGTGTGGCTGGAGAAATGATATATGAATTAGGGCTGTCTCTACAAACCAGACAGGTCACAAACTAACACGTATGGGTCAAATGCCCTCACAGTAGGGGTGTTGCTCATGCTTTTGGGGAATTGGGAAATGGTAAAAATCAGATGGTAGAAAAGCTAGGTTGGAAATAGAGCAAAGGAGTTTGGGAGTCAAGGTATTTAGAAAGGCAATAAGAAGGCATTGAGAGGTGTAAGCAGCGCTCGAGTGTATCTGAATGGAGCATACCAGTGAAAGGGGGCACCAGCAGATAGTGAGATGAAGGAAAAATATTAAAATAATATTTAAAGCACGATCAGTATTCACACAGTAGACACAGCAGTGTGATACATGATTTGGCAGCAGAAATAGAAGTAAATGGTTATGATTTATATCCATTTCAGAGATTTGTGTGCAAGGTCACCAAAGCTGGATCATGAATATTCAGGGATTTGTGACATTTTAGAATGAGGGAAAGAAAGGGAAAGGAGGTGGAATAGCTCTACTTATAAACTGTAATGTCCAGGTTCAGGAATAACTTTTTCCCAACAACCATTGGACACAACGATCTCCAACTAAACTATGAACTACGAACTGCCTTGATTGCACTAAGGACTTTGGGCTTTATTTTGTTTTTGTTCTGTTTTTTTTTTTTTTAATTTATTGAACAACGTTACCTACTGAATGCTATGTTTACATACCTGCTTTGCTGCTGCAAATATGAATTTCATTGTTCCATTTAGTGACATATGACAATAAAACACTCTTGACTTGAAAAGTTGAGCTCACTGTAGGGGTGGGACATGGAGTCTCAGATGCAGAATCAGCTGAGGTCACAATATGAAATAGTAAGAATTCACCTGGCAGAGTAGTGTATAAGGTCCCTCAACAGCAGGTATAAATTGAGAGAGAAGAGGGGGCTTGCAAGAAATGGACTGCAATAATAACTAACTATACAGATTTGACAAAGGGTAGTTTTCAGGCTGAGTTTGGGGGGGAATCCGGGATGGTTTCCCAGAGGAATGTATTGAGGAACCAACCAGGGAAAGGCTATTACCTATTTTGTCTTGTGCACTTAAACAGGGTTGATTATTAATCTCATAGTAAGAAAGAGTTATCACAGCATGGGAGGATTACAAATTTAATTTAAGGGTACGGAACCTTGGCCTGCAGCCAATGTCCTAAACCTAAATAAAGACAAGTAAAAGTATCAGAGAGGAGGGGCACAGTGGTAGAGTTGCTGCGCTTACAGTGCCAGAGACCCACGTTCAATCCTGACTATGGGTGTTGTCTGTACAGAGTTTGTACATTCTCTGAGTGGGTATTCCCCGAGTGCTCCACTTTCTGCCCATACTCCACACATGTACAGGTTTGTAGGTTAAATTGGCTTCAGTAAAAATGGTAAAATGTCCTTAGTGTGTAGGATAGTGCTAGTGCACGGTGATCATTGGTCGACTCGGACTCGGTGAGCTGAAGGGCCTGTTTCTGCGTTGTATCTCTAAACTAAACTAAAACTAAAAGGAACGTTGGCCAATCAGGACGGGAAAATAAGGTAAAATGGTTGATGAGCAAATGGGAGACATTTTAAAAGATATCTCAAAGGTCTCAGCAAAGGTCTAAATCTGTGAGAATGGAAGAGTCTCTAGAAAGGGTACACTATCTAAGGGCAGCACAATGGCACAGTTAGCAGCTCACAGCATCAGAGACCCGGCTTTTATTCTGACCTCAGGTGCCGTCTGTGTGAGGTACAGTATGTACATTCTCCCTGTTTCCTCCAGATCCTCCGATGTCCTCCCACACCCCAAAGACATGTGGGTTTATAGGTTACTTGGCCTCTGTAGATTGCTCCCTAGTAGGGAATGGATGCGAAAGTGAAATAACATCAAAATACAGTTGATAGTTGGTGTACCTGGAAACGGGGACTTTGGCCAACCATGCTGAATCTTTCAATCAATCAATCACCAAAGAACTAAGCGATGATAACAAATTTAAAGAAAGGGCACACAATGTGAATAAGATGAGTAGTATGGCCATATTATGCATGTTGGAAAAATGCTGGAACCCATTATTTAGGAGATAATAGCAGGATATTTATATTATCGCACAGAGTTGATAAGGTTTTATAAAAAAGGAAATTGTATTTGAAAAACTTTCCAGAGTTCAGTTGAACTAGAAACTATTTAACTATTGTGGTAAGTAGGAATGTTGACTCTTATTGCAAGGGGTATGGAGTATAAAAGTAGTGAAGTCCTGATGCAACTTTAAAGGGCACAGGTGAGACTACACCTGGAGCACTATGTAAAATTTTGGATTGTGAAATTATTGCTGCAGTTTAACAGGTTCGTAATTGCAAAACACGCAGATAATACATAATATTTCGTTAAAATTCAATAAATTAGTAACTCTAATACTGTTGTAAAAGAAAACGTCCTTAGTGCAACAAAAGACACAGTTTTCAGGCTCCTGTACCTTCTGCTAGCTAGATAGTAGGAGAGAAATGAGAGTGTGGCCAGGGTAGTGTGGGTCTTTGATGATATTGGCTGCCTTTATGGGACAGCAACTCCTATTTTTACCTTTGATGGTGTGGAAGTTAGTACCTGCAGTGGAATTGGCAGTATCTACTACTCTGCTGGTTTGTAGGAGGGAACCTGCCTCTCTGCAGAAGGAAGCATTGCAAATTATAATGCAAATTAATCATTAGGTTTATGAGAACTAAATTAAAATGCAGAAAAATTACCAAACCATTCTCGCCCTGGTTAAGATGTTCATGTTAATGTTTCTAAACAGACGGGGTATGCTTCACCTTCATGAAAGTGCGGGGATCCATGACATTGGCAAACCCAGGTGGCAGCTCACTTGTTGCTTATTTGTAGTCATTGTCATCCTCTACTTCAGCCTCTGGAAGGGAATTCGAACATCAGGCAAGGTAATCTCATTATTCTGTTATATTCAAACATTACATAACCATCAGATTCAACTAACTCCGTATAAGGCAGATTATCTTGTCATTATCGTATTATTGTCGCTGTGTCACTTTAAACGTATTTCAATTTGCTTTAAATTGTTTGGGGTAATATCCTGAGTTTGTGAAAACCATTGCCTTCATATCACAAAATGTTTACAGCATAGAAGGAAGGAAGTCTGTTTAAGGATATTGTTAAGGCAAACATAGATAGATTATTGATTAGTACAGGTGTCAGGGGTTATGGAGAGAAAACAGGAGAATGAGGTTATGAAGGGAAGATAGATCAGCCATGATTGAATGGCGGAGTAAACTTGATGGGACAAATGGCCTAATTCTTCTGCTATCACTTATGAACATGATATGTTTGGATTGTCAGATCCATTAAACACCATGCAAGAACTGTTATCTAGTCCCACTCTTCTGTACTTTTCCCATGGCTCTGCAAATTCTTTGCATTTCAAATGCATATTCAGCTCTGTTTTATATATAATTGAAGCCATCTTCACTACTCCCCCCTGCAGTGCATTCCAGACTCAACGTGTCAATGCACTTTTCCCTGCTTTACTTTAAAATCTTTTGTCAATTACCTTAATTTAATTCCCCTTATTTCTTAACCCCTTTGCCAATGTAAACAGCCTTTCTTTCCTATGGACATTTTGCTTGATTCTAAATACATGTTCCCTTGCCACCCCTTTTCCAGGAAGAGCAAACAATCATCTCTAATCTCTATAACAAAAGAAGTCTGTCATTTTTGGAATCATTTTGGTAAATTTCTACTGCGTTCTCTGCAAAGGCTTCACATCTTTTCCAAGGTGTGACACCCAGAACTGGAACAAATACTCCAACTGCAGTTTAACCAGTGTTTACAAATGATCATCATAATTTTCTTACTCTTTACTCTTTTAGCATGATATGCTTTTTACAACCATTATCTCAACCTGCCCTGCCATTTTCAATTAAATATTCACATCTATCCAAATGTCTGTTCTTGGACCTTGTTTAGATTTGTGCCCTCTGGATCATTGCTTCTTCTCATTTTTCTTATCAAAATGCAACAATTCATATTGCTCCAAATTAAATTTCATCAACCATCTATCCACTCATTTAATCAGCTTGTCTATACCTAATGGGTCTTTTACTATCCTAAATCAGAAATCAATCAGAAATCAATCTACAATCTTAAGTGAATGAGTAGTGTAACATTTAAAATAATTCTCATTAGCTTTTACTTAGTTTCAGCATCACAAGGAAAATGTATTATATTCATTTAATAGCTTAAATTCATTTTTCTGATCAATTTTTATCTCTGATCTAATTTCTTTTATACATCTTAAAGACAACCCTTGCTTCAACTATATGCCTTAGTCGGCCTTCATCTGGATAAATAGCCAGCAACCAAACATCCGACTCGCTCCCTGCAAAAGGGACTGTGTAGTAGGGTTTTCAATTAAATCATGGGGAAAGCTGGAAGATTTCTGCCTAAAGTTTGCAAGAGGTTCATAGAGCCAAGTCAATGTAAAAAAGATAGGAATGGGGACACAAGCAACTCCAGATGCTGGAATCTGGAGCAAAACACAAAGTGCTGGATGAACCAAGCTGGAAAGGGTACAGAGAAGATTTACGAGGATGTTGCCAGGATTAGAGGGTCTGAGCTGTCGGCAGAGGTTGAGTAGGCTGGGACTCTATTCTTTGGAGCGCAGGAAATTGAGGGGTGAAAAAATAGAGGTGTATATGATCATGAGAAGAATAGATCGGGTAGGTGCACAGATTCTCTTGCCCAGAGTAAGTGAACCGAGGACCAGAGGACATAGGTTTAAGGTGAAGGTGAAAAGATGTAATAGGAATCTGAGGGGTTTAATAGGAATCAAAGGGTGGTGAATGTATGAAACAAGCTGCCAGAGAATGTAGTTGAGGCTGGGTCCATCCCAACATTTAAGAAACAGTTAGACAGGTACATGGGTACGACAGGTTTGGAGGGATTGGACCAAATGCTGGCAGGTGGGACTAGTGTAGCTGGGACATGTTGACTGGTGTGGGCAAGTTGGGCCGAAGGGCCTGTTTCCACACTGTATCACTCTATAACTCTATGACTCTATAACCCAGTGGCACAGGCAACATCTGTGGAGGGATTGGATGTGATAGACTTCATCTATTTATTCCCTCCACAGATGTTGCTTGACCCACTGAGTTCCTCCAGCAGGATAAGGGTGGGACTTAGAAACATAGAAAATAGGTGCAGGAGTAGGCCATTCGGCCCTTCGAGCCAGCACCGCCATTCAATATGATCATGGCTGATCATCCAGAATCAGTACCCCGTTCCTGCTTTCACCCCATATCCTTTGATTCCGTTAGCCCAAAGAGCTAAATCTAACTGTCTCTTGACTTTGTTGCATACATTTCATGATCATAAAATAACATACCTTGGCCAATTTTGGAGATTTATATTCCATATCCAATGCACTTTACAAATACACCCAAACAAATATTTTTGTGGATCCCACTCACTAATACTGATAGTTCTGGCATGTCCTGTCAAAGAGCTAGATAGAGCTCTTAAGGATAGCGGAGTCAGGAGGTATGGGGAGAAGGCAGGAACGGGGTACTGATTGCGAATGATCAGCCATGATCACATTGAATGGCGGTGCTGGCTCGAAGGGCCGAATGGCCTCCTCCTGCACCTATTGTCTATTGTCTATTGTCAAATGAAGAATGCTCATATTTGTTGGTAGATTTGGAAAGGCCAATCTAGGACAGGGCTTCCCTTTAGGGACAGAGTTCAGACTTGCTCTCATGCCCCAGCATTTACGCTTAGGAGGCACCTGATGAATCTCGAACCAGATGAGATCTGATACAGCACTTCATTGTGGACGAAGTGAAAGGCAAAGTACTTCTACTTCATTCTTCCACTGCACTTAAATGTCTGAAGTATTTAAAATTCTTATTTTTAAATAATAGAATGATTGTCAATAGCGTTAATATTTTAGTTTTGATATTTTAGTTATTTCCAGATACCAGAAACATTAAAAAATATAAATATTTCCTAAAGATTTTGCAGCCAATACTCTGGCTGTAGGGGCTTTTCCCAGATACAAAAGGCTGTTGGATATATCTCAGGCAGGGCCTTTCTCACATCAGTACCTTTGGCTCTGCAGCTGCTGGACTGGTGGTTGCTCTGGGTGGAAGAGGTTGCCTTTCCATGGGCACCAGGGTGAGCAGCATTCCCTGAAAGCTGGGTGGCAAATGAGTAGCCTCTGTGTGGTAATGTGAGTGGAATTGAGCTGACTGACGGCTTGTGGTTCTTTAGGCCATCACTCTCTGTCAGCCATTGGTGGTTCAGTTCACCTCTGACACGCACCCCCCCCCCTCCCCCCCGGGATTGCTCGGCCCAACACACAGGTGTGAAGACACCTGGAGGTCAGACATTGGCACATCTCACATCCTGCTCTGCTGCTGCACACTACTGGAGCAAGAACCCAGTGGCATAAAGGTGGGATGTAATTAGCACCCAGCCCTCGGCTTACTCCTGACCTGGTGGGTGAATGAATAGCAACCCAATTTTTTTAATGCTTCTTTTTTTTCACATTTCAAATTCTTTTCAAATTTGATTATTTTTGAATGATTTAAATCGGGGACATTTTTAAAAGGACCCAAAAGACTTTGATGGCAACAAGCTTGTCGAAGACATTGGGGTGTTCCAGCGGCAGCGCCCCAAAGGCGTGCGTGCTGAGGCAGGGTTGGAGCTGAATATCCTCATGCCGTGCCTCCTGGATATGCAGGATTGTATCCCTGTGCCCGCATAGAGTCTTGCAGCGTGGAAACAGGCCCTTCATCCCAACCTGCCCACACGTCCAACATGTCCCATCTACACTAAACCCACCTACCTGCATTTGGCCCATATCCCTCTAAACCTGTCCTATCCATGCACTAGTCTAACTGTTTCCTAAATGTTTCAATAAAACCTACTTCGACTATCTCCTCCTCAGGTTCCTATTACATCTTTCCCCCCTCACCTTAAATCTATGTCCTCTGGTTCTCGATTTTCCCTACTCTGGGCAAGGGACTCTGTGCGTCTACCCGATCTATTCCTCTCATGATTTTGTACATGCAGAGTGAGAGTAAGTGTGGCCGATCAGTCCAGCTCCAGCTGAAACGGCCCATTGTATCCGTGTCCAAATTAAATCTGATATGATTTAGCTGACATTAAATATGATGTTAAATGTTAGCTTACGCTGAGCTAACATAGTCTGTACAGGCTGAATGGCCTCCGTCTCTGTTTTGAGGAAATATGATCATTAGTGTAGTCAGGAGCAAGGAAGTATCCGTGAACAGGTACATGGATGGGAAAGGTTTGGAGGGATGTGGACGAACGCAGGCAAATGGGTCTCACAGATGGGGCATCTTGGTCAGCATGGACAAGTTGAGCCAAAGGGCCTGTTTCCGAGCTCTAAGTGAAATTAACATTTGTATCTGCAAAATATGCCGATAACACTTTAATTTTACGTATCACCATCTTAAATAGTTTAATATTTAATGCATAACATAATTTATCTTTGTATTAAATGCTTTGCAGTTAATGAAATCCAAAAATGATAAGTGTAAGAGCAAATTTGCTTTTCCTTATTACCCAACAGGTTGTCTGGATTACGGCCACAATGCCTTACATTGTTCTCACAATTCTGCTGCTTCGTGGAATCACTCTCCCTGGAGCGATAGATGGAATTAAAGCATATCTAAGTGTTGACTTCTTACGGCTTCGTAAGGCCTCGGTATGTTTTTAAGATTAGCATATCATGCCAGCTTTTCACATCTGGCTGTAAAGCAGTCGCTTCTTTCTTCCCATAATTTGCTATTACAATACTGTAGCTTTTCACCTACAACTGATAATCATCATTCAGGCTCAGTTTCACAGGTTTGGTTTAGTTTAGTTTTGAGATATAGCATGGAAACCGGCCCTTTGGCCCACCGAGTCTGCGCTGACCAGCGATCCCCATATACTAGCACTATCCTCCATACTAAGGACAATTTACAATTTTTACCGAAGCCAATTAACCTACAAACCTGTACGTCTTTGGAGTGTGGGAAGAAACCAAGCATCCGGAGAAAACCCACGCAGTCACGAAGGGAACGTAAAACTCCGTACAGGCAGCACCCGTCACACTAGTCAGCATTGAACCCAGGCCTCTGATGCTGTAAGGCAGCAACTCTACCACCACTGTGCTGCCTGGTCTCAGTATGTTGAAGGTTACAGTTAGATAGCTGAATGATTTCACCTACTGACTTTGCAGCCCATCGCTTCTTCCTCAAGCAAAGGTGTTGGCGCTCATTGTGAGGTTGTAATTTGGCCTTGGGCATGGCGAGAATTTATTTTTCCTCATTCTACATGAAAGGGGCAGCAAGCAAGGCAGCACACTCAGCAGAGTTCTGGTTGGTGAAGGGAGTTGCTTGAGATTTCTTCCAGCAGAACGTTATGCTGCAGGGTCCACACAAAAATGAGAAGGAACAGGATCAGATGAAAGATGTGAACTTGCACCACATTGCTTTTGATGCTGAACCTTTGGTGAACTCTTGTCCACAAGAGCACACTTGAAGGCCTCCTTGTGGAGTTCTTTCCTCAAATCAGTAATCTTTTTTGATAATTCACTGCTTTTGAGGAAGGGTCAGAGTCCAAGGACAGAGACTGTATATCTAAAATTCCTCATTTGTTGATGATATCAACCTATATATTAAGTGCCAGATTATTTGGCATTTCCTACTCCTCTACATTTTATTGTAGAAATCATAGTATAACAACAGTATAACAAAACTTTATTGTCATTCGGTATAAATACCGAACGAAATTTCAGCAGTCACAAGACACAGCAAAAAAGAAAAGAACACAGGACACACGACCCCAACACAAACATCCATCACAGTGACTCCAAACACCCCCTCACTGTGATGGAGGCAACAAAACTTCCCCTCTCTTCCCCCCGCACCCACGGACAGGCAGCTCGACCCCTACCGAGGCAACCGACACGCACAGCCCCCGCAAGAGGATGGAAGGCCCCGCGGCCGAGCCGCCCCGGGCACCGAAACGTCCCACGGCCGCGCCGGGTGATGGAAGGCCCCGCGGGCGAGCTGCGCCCCGGGGAAGAGACCTAATAAAAGAAAGGTTTCCCCTGCCCCACCCCACCCCCCCACACCCACACCCCCCCCCACACATACACAGCCAAAAACAGAAACAAAAACCATCCCAACACCGACACAAACAAAAAAAAGAAAAAAGACAAACAGACTGCCAGAGAGCCGCAGCCGTTAGGCGCAGCCAACTCCTATTGTTGATGCAGCAAGCAAAAACAGAGTCGCTATTTTTTGGAATTGTTCCCCTCCTTCCTCTCACGAGCCTGCCCGCTCACACTCCCTCCCGCACTCCCTCCTTCTCCTTTAGTTTAGTTTAGTTTGGTTTACTGTCACGTGTACTGAGGTACAGTGAAAAGCTTTTGTTATGTGCTAAGCTAACCAGTCAGCAGAAGGACATAATTACAATTGTGCCACCCACAGAGACATCTTGACTCAGTGTTGGCTTCTTTACATTTACTTGAAACACCTTGGAATTGTTCTGTCTTGCTGCAGGGGAGCTGTTATAACTGACTGACTTGTTGATTTCAGAGGGCTCTCCAGAGTCACCCATACTATTGTAGGTCTTTGTCACTCATAGATCAGACTGGGTACGGACAGCATATTCCAAACCCCTTCCCCCAAAAGGACAGAAGGTACCAAACAAGTTTCACAACAATCCAGCAGTTTTGTAATATTTCTACTAATGCTAGTTTTTCTTTATTTCCATGTTGTTAGTCGAAGTCTCTGTGTTACTAGACTGCTGACCTACCTAGTGTACCACTACAATAAACATACTTTGGTACCCTGTTAACCAGCCTAAACATCCTTTGCTTGCATCCCTAGTGCACTGTGGCCACAATACATTTGATTTATAAGATATCCTATATTTACGCACCATGGCTACTCCGACAACATTTCTCAAATCTGCAACCACTATCAAATTAAAAGTACACGCAGCAGGCACAAGAGCACACCATCTGCATCTTTCCCTCCAAGTTGTACACAATCATCGTCACTGGGTCTAAATCCTGGAATGATCACCCTAACTGCAAATTACTGTTGATATTTAGGTGCAAGGATTGCAAGATAATTAAATGCTTACCGCATTTTTTGGAAATGGGCAATCCTCATCACTTGTCATTCAGACCTAACTTGTCACCTTACTCCATACTCAAAAGGTAATTCTACATATGACATAGATTATGTAGTAATAATAATAAAGGAGATGCTATGTTGGTAAGAAAAGCAGGGAAACAGCAGCACCATGGTTTGCTTTCCAGGGAAGCTTGGACTAGAGTGATGTTTCTTTTCAAATATTTTCCCAGCTCGAGATTAGCTCAACAAAATCAGTTATCAAAGTTCAGCTGTTGAGGTTCAATGGGAAGGCATTGAATTTACTGGCTACTTGACTGGCATGTTGAATGGACAGAATGATAATCAGACTTAAGCTGTTTAAACATAGATAACACATAACAGTTCATGACACAAAGAAAATGTACTGGATGGAGGAAAAACAACTGGAACCTTGCCATTATTGCAGGATCATAGAACTAGACCTTTAGTCAACAAATCTGTTAGTCTCCACCCCCCCACAATATAAACTAATTAGTATAATTTGAAAGTAATTTATTTCACTCTTTATGTCTTTACATTTTTTAATTTCTCCAGTACCACCTTCACTTTCCAAATAACATTTGGGCCTACTTCAAAGATGGTTTATGCATTTCAACTACTATTTGTTTAAGGGAGTAATTTCTGACAGCCATTTAATTCTTCTGTAGTCTAGAGTGTGGGAAAATGTAACACGCACATATTTAATCAAAATAAGTAAAAAACGAGCAGCCGTAGCCAGTGGACAATGAGCAAAGTTGGAAAAAAAATCCAGACGTGCAGTAACATTGCAATGGAAAAGAAACTACAGCTTGTTGTCATTTTTGCTGCAGCTACACCCACTGATACTTGTGACACCCACCTCATCATCACCTGCCACCCTGTAAACGACCATTTTACTCTCCATTTCCTGTCTGTCAACAGTGCCATGAAATTACCCCCAATCCCATGTGCTTTAAATTTACATGCCTACCTCTTGGGTCTGACTGCATCAAAGGCCCCCTGAAAGTCAAAAGACATCACATCCACATTTCTTTTACCAGTTCCATCTTGGAAAAAATACAGTGCAATAGTCAGCCATGATGTCTCTTTTGTAAATCCATGTTGGCTTTGTCTATTGATATTTCCTGGTGCCTTGTATTCTCATCTTTTACAACAGACTTCATTTTAGATATCAAACATCTGAGTTGATGGTTCATATTTTATTCTCTGTTACTTCTTCAAAGTATTCTATACCGTTAGAAATCTCAGCTGACTGGCTCTGAGAAGGTTTTGTTTCTCCAGTGCCCAGGTTTTTTTATCTCGTGTACTCTGAGCAGCTGTTATCATTTTAGACACATTGGCAGATGTGTATTAGAGTATGTGCACAATGCTGCTGAAATTGTAGTTCCTGCTGCTGACTTTGTCATCAATGTTGACTGGTCTGGAGAGAATGCTACCAAGGTATGTGAACTTGTCCACTACTGAAGTTCTCTAAAACATTCACAAAGATGTTTGGTTCTACCCAATGGATGTTTGGATGTTTTGGTTTGGTTTGAACTGTTTGGTGATTATAAATGAGAAATTAAAAAAATTAGTGAAATCTTAGAAATGTTAGTCGCTGATTAAAAGAACAGTGGTATCATTGTGGTTGTTTCCCAGAAATTTGAGATATGATATAGGAATTTAAGAGGTTTTTAAGTAAGCACATGTGTGCAGAAGTGGAGGAAAATAGATCATGTGCAGGCAGAAGGGATTAGTTTAACTTGACATTATGTTCGACACACACATCGTGGGCCTAAGGGCCCGTTCCTGTGCAGTGCTGTACTATTCTATTGAGGTAAGATCAAATAGCCAAGGAATTCAATTGCGCAGAAGGATTTTGTTCTGTGCTATATCAATAAAGTCAGTTATTTCCAGAGTGGAACAATTCTGCAATCATATCAGGATGAAATTGCCCCATTTGAGAAATACAGGCACTTCCAGATGTGACTCGCTGTTGTGCCAATGACATAATTTCCTCATTAGAGTCACACAGATCAGCATCTTTCCATCTGCAACACTCCTTTAGTTCACAGACCGGTTAATATGTCATATTGCTCTAAAGTGAGCCTATTGTTGGGGCTTCCTACTTAATACAGCACAGCACAGCACAGCAGTTGGGTCGTTGCGTCCATACCAACTCGCAACAGAGGAATCCCCATCAGTTGCATGTCCTCCTCCACATTTCAGTGTAACCCTCCAAATTATTCTCTCTCATATCCCATTATCTCCCATTTGAATCGTTTTACAACTTACTTACACTAAGGAATAACTTGCAGTGGCCACAACATCTTTCAGAAGTTGGAGGTAACCAGATGACTTTGAGAATTCCTCCTAGCTCTCCACACGCTCTCCAAGCCCTAATCAATTGCCCACAACTTCAACTTCTGCCCCCCCCCCCCCGCCCCATGCCACAACTTCTAACCCCTAACATCTATTTTGATGGCCTTTTGTTGCTCCCTGCTCAGCATGGTGCCTGACCCCTATCCTAGATGGAGCAGCTGGTGGTGCAGCAGGTGAAGGGAAGTACGTGAAAAGTCTTTCAGTCGTGCTTAATTTTGTGGGCCTCGGATGTCTTTAACATTTTGGTACAGTGGCCAACAACTAAAATTGGAACTCAAGCACAGTGCAAAGGTGCCCTGTACTGTGCTTTCACTGAGGCCAATGAATTACTAAGCTATCAACTTCTTGACCACCATAACCTCTGCCTCTTGTGCTCAAAAGTATGTTTATCACCATGTGATTCTCCTTTGCAAATAACAGCTCCCCATTCTAGTAGAAGATTACAGTATCTGGCATAAACCATCCCTGTTTCCTCCCCATCATTAATACCCAATTCAATTCCTCAGCAAATAGGCCCTCAATCTAAAACACCTCCTAATCCCCAATTCCCAGTCAACCACCAAATGCCAACATTATTTGCCCTGCCCTCCCCACTTCCCCTTTGCCATGATTGTGCTTTCATCTTTAATTTTTAAAGTATAAGCGGAGGTTGGGATAATTTCTTCCTTAGCTTCCGTCCAGAACTTTGAATTTAAGTCAGCAACTTCCACTGATCTGACTGTCTTAAGTAAACATAATAGCACTGCTCTTTGGGTGATAATTGCATTGAACATTTCTGTGCTCACCCCTTAAAGGGCTCCATTTTAAAAGGAGCTTTGGATGCTAAAGTAACCTTAAGTCTTGAATCCTGGAATCTGATTGCCATTTTAGTTCATACTTGTTAGATCCTATTGACATGTACATTCCAACTAGTTTAGTACATCTCCAAAGACATACAGGCGTGTAGGTTAATTGGCTTGGTAAATGTTTTTAAAAATTGTCCCTAGTGGGTATAGGACAATGTTAATGTGCGGGGATCGCTGGTCAGCACGGACCTGGTGGGTCGAAAGGGCCTGTTTCCGCACTGTATCTCTAAACTAAACTAAACTAAAACAAAAGGTAATGGAGTGCAGGGAGGCTAGGGAAAAGCAAGGTCTGCTGGGAGAAAATAAATATAAGTTGGATTTAATTTTATGGACCATGGAGGGGCAGGAAATATACTAGCATGCTGCCTCCCCAGAACGCTCTCCTCCCCAATGGCAAGTTGTCCTCTCCACAGCTTCCATGTGCAGCCCAACACCAGTGGTTTTAATCTGCTGGGTTATCTTGGAGAAATACATTCAAAATCCCACTGGTTACATTGCAGAAGAATTTGAGCTGTGTCCATTCTGTTCAGGCTGGAGTTACAAATGAAAAAAACATCAGAAGGACTAACGCCATCTAACCTGCTAATGTTAAGAGCTGATTAGAAAGAGGATTGCACGTCTTGGTAATTTGTGTGCAGATTTAGTTTATTTAATTTTATGAAAATAATTAAGAGGAAGAATAAATAGTGTCTGGCCTGTCATTGCAATAACCACGGTTTTAATTTATTTTTTTCAAAAACACAATTTACAGAATCTTTAAAATTATATTTATAATTTGGGTAAAGGGACATTTGCTTTGATTAATTTATTTACTTGGTGAAGTTACCATGGAAATGAAGCCAGGCTTTTCAATAGCAGCAATTCCATGTTTTAAATGCCAGAAACTGATCAATATTGAATAATTCAATACATTTTCAGGAAAAAATGCACTGTAAGTTTACTGACTGCTTGCGCAGAATGTTTTAATCTACAGTTGTCTTAAAAAAAATATGTTGAATTTGTGCAGATGGACATATATGCGAGATACCAATTTATGCATCATTTATATAATCGCTAGTAACCAAATAAGGCACAATATCTGACAAAAAAATTCTACAGATGCAAAGCACAAGTTACAAAATTGCCCTTATTTTAATATTGTCTTTCATCTCTGTTCTGAATAGGTTCCTGCAATTATCTCTAATAACAGCTCTTTTTCTCTCCTTTGTGCATCTGTTGTGGCAGGTTTGGATAGATGCAGCCACACAGATATGTTTCTCTCTTGGAGTGGGTTTTGGTGTACTAATAGCATTTGCAAGCTATAACAAATTTAATAACAATTGCTACAGGTAAGGCCTTGTTAATCTAGTTCTTTTTTTTTAAATGTAATGCCTCTAATGTTTTTTTGAGTATTCAAAACCTTGGCTCTAGATTGGCACCATCTGGGCCATTCTTTTCCAGTTATCTTATTAAGACCCCAAATTGTTCCATCTCAGTCCTTTGCCTCATTATCCACCATGGCTGCAAAACATCAGTAAACATCTGGGTAAATGTTAAACTCCAAGAGTGAAGAGGAAGGGGATTCTATGCAGATGGCATTGGTGTCAAAACTGGGAGGTAAATGGAGGCTGTTGCATATATCAACCTGAGACTATTGTCTTGGGAAAATGAATAACGAGGGCTGTAGATTAAGCTCTTAAAATAATTGAGGGGAGGAAGGTCAAAGAAAGGAGAAAGAAATAGTGCAATGCAATGATAAGGGTAAAAATAACCAGACTGTGACATGAAAGAGAGGGATAAAAGTAACCGTGCATCAATACATAAGGTATAAACAGGTGAAAATAGTAACAAATTAAACATAAAGTTGGTCGATCTAAATTTAAAAAGGCACTTGTAACAGGATAGATGAATTACTGCAAGCTTTAGAGAGAGGCACGTAGATTTAATCAAAGGCAAAGTTGCAAGTTGACCAAGAGTGGGTGGTGATTACTCCAGGGAACCCGATGCTTGGAGTAGCAGACAGTAGAATAAGATGAACAGTTTTAACACTCATACAAAATGATTACTTTATGCCTGTAGTGTGAAGGAATCAGATGTCAGAAGATCAGGAAGTGAATCAGTTTGGATGGTGATAAGGGTAGAAATACTGGTGAGAGGAGTCTATCGGACCCAACTAGTCACAAAGACAATGGGGGACATTGTTTTTCATGCACACTGGGCAGATCTAATTGCCAATGGTGGTGCTGGTGTCCACTATTTCCACCAGGTCTTCTGAGTTGTACCAGATCCTATGTAGTGTTGCCACTATTGTTACTCCTGCACACCAAGCTGCTCAACGGTTTCTTGCAGTGATTGAATATGACAGTCACTTAAACGTTTAAAGTTCCAGTGGATAATATTAGCAGCAGGTATAGTCAAGACTTAAGGATATGGCAGCATTGGATCATAACAGTGATTATGATTAGAGATTACTTGCTGCTTGTCTGAGCAACAACATTGTTTAAACCCATCTAGAAATCTTATTTGACACAATTTTTCATTGGTAGTTGCTTGGAAGGGAGGGAAAGGGGAACCAGAGGCCCACTTCTTTGGTCTTGATACTGCTGTTTGAGTCACAATGTTTAGCATATCTGGAGTGGATTTGATGAGGCACACAAAATTGTGATGAAAACTTGTTACTTTTCTACCCTTCCTTTAACTGTTATCACCAACACAGAGGTTTCATATGTTTGAGCATTTATAAACACATCCAGGATGTGTTTTCCTTCCATGAGAAGCAAAATCTGTATCCATGGCCCTTCAATTCGCTGTAATGCCGACAGTTGGTAACTCTCAATTCTGATTGCAGGGATGCCATCATTACCACTTCTGTCAATTCTGTGACGAGCTTCTTCTCTGGCTTTGTTGTCTTCTCTTTCCTGGGCTACATGTCAAAACAACGTGGAGTGCCTCTGGAGGATGTGGCCACCGGAGGTGAGGACATGTACCTGATTTCTCAGAAGTGTTCCATCAGAATATTTTCTAGCGTGTATTTTTTAAGTTCAAGAGAACATTTACAGAGAGAAGATGCACAATATCCCCAAGTCACGGTGGAGCTTTGTTTGCCTGTTCAAAAAGGGCGTAAGAAGCAATAAGCTTATCCAGTCATTGCCAGAGATCGGCCCTGACTTGAACGTAGCATGCGATGGTATACAGGTCTCGCCGCGGTCACCTGGCATCAGTTTGACTAAAATGAGCTTGTTTTGGAAGACTCCTGGCGTCTCTGATGATGGCCTTGCATAGATTATACTTGGCTTTCTTGTAGTGCTGGATCATTAATTTTGATCAATTTAATCTCTATGATGAGGAATGCAATTCTGGGCTTTAACGGCATTATCAACCTGACTTGGCATTTTCTTGGAATTGAAAACCCGCTTTATGTTTTGCAGAGGCAGGATTGGTCTTCATCATTTACCCAGAAGCAATTGCCACTCTTCCTGGTTCATCAGTCTGGTCAGTCATCTTTTTCATCATGCTTCTGACACTCGGACTAGACAGTGCAGTAAGTACACAGTTTTTATCATTTAAAGGTCAATTAAATAAATGGGACACTTACTTTGTGATTTGGTGAAAGCACCATTCTCAAAGCTTTCAGTACTTTGCAAGCTGCAGAACATCAATTTGCAAAAGGCATAGGAACAGGAATAAATTTCCAGTCAAGTCAAGACTTTTAATTGTCTTGATTTTAATTGTCATTGATGAGCCAAAACATTATGACCACTGACAGGTAAAGTGAATAACATTGATTATCTTGTTACCATGGCACCTTTCAAGGGGTGGGATATATTAGGCAGCAAGTGAACAGTCAGATCTTGAAGTTGATGTGTTGGATGCAGGAGAAATGGGCAGGAGTAAAGACCTGAGCCACTTTGACAAGGGCCAAATTGTTATGGCCAGACGACTAGGTCAGAGCATCTCTGAAACGGCAAGGCTTGTGGGGTGCTCCTGGTCAGCAGTGGTGAGTACCTACTGACAGTGGTCCGAGGAGGGACAAAAAACAAACTGGTGACAGGGTGTTGGACGCCCAAGGCTCATCGATGTGCGAGGGCAATCCCGTCTGGTCCGAACTGACAGAAGGTCTAATGTGGCACAGGTCACAGAAAATGTTAATGGTGGTCACGGGATGGTGTGTCACAATACACAATGCATCGCACCCTGCTGCATATGGGGCTGCACACGGAGAACCAACAGCATATTAGGCAGGCGGTCATACTGTTTTGGCTCATCAGTGTATAATCACAATGGAACAATGACATTTTTATTTACAGCAGCATAACAGACCTGCAAACACAATACTCACGGATAACATACAGACAACAAAAATTCAATATCAAAAAAATTCAATGTTCATATTCAAATTCTAATGCCCCTGTTGTGAAATCAACATTCATGCCTACTTCTGTGAAAAAAGACAGCCCAAAATGTCCTCAAAGCTACTCCCAACCTGTTCACCGGCTGTCTGTGGGGAAAGGGTGGGATGTGAGAAGGGTGTGGGATTTTGGGAGGGTGCTTTCATCGACTATCCTTTCAGCTCTGCCTCACTGCCTTCCATGGGAATTATAAAGTGCAATCACATCTTTCCCCAGCACATAGCTGCTATTGGCTGTTATGTGTCACTTTCTCTTGCAAGAAATGATAAAAATATGTCAGTGGTAGTTTTAGGTGGCTGCCACTGCTGAGCAGAAGCCAGGGTGTGTGAGCAGAGTTGCATGAATGCAATGAATTGAGCAGTAGACAAAGCCATGGTGCCGTTGCCATGTGATTGTTAGTGGTCTATTATCTTAAGGACCATACTGTGGGAGTTCCTCAGGGAAGTGATCCAGGCATAATCACTACAGCTGCTTCATCAGAGATCTAACTTCCACCTTGAAATCAGTGGTGGGGATGTTCACTGATGATTGTGCAGACCTCAAATCCATTTGGATCTTCTCAATAAATTAGGTAATCTATTCCTGCATGCAGCACCTCCACAATGTGCCTTGGGGTATACAGAAGCAAGTAATATTCATGCCACCAAAATGCCAGGCAATGACTCAATAGTCTAACCACCTAACCTTGATATTCAGTGTCGCTGAATCCCCTACCATCAATAATCTGGGCCAGAACAAACAATTATTTTTCTTCTCTACTTTTCTTTTCTTAACGTTTGGTTTTCTGCTTGCCCTATTTCTACCTTACATCAGCTTTCTATTTCACGGTTATCTTTTTTTAAATGTTCTCTCCTCTACTTTTTGCCTTTTCCGTTCTCTTGTGCAACTTTTTTGCCCATCTTGCTTTCTAGTCATCCGTTTGCTATTTTTTCTGCATATTTCCATTTTTTAATTTTCCTTTGCTGCCACATTTTCCTCTCTAAGTGGCACATTCTATACAATATTGTGATCTGTGTTAGCTTTAGATGTTTATCCTCTCATCTTTTCCCACTTTTTGCAGCCAGAACTCCTAAGAGCCTAAGAGCCATGACATTGTCTTCTTGTGGGTAATGGGCAGGGGAAAGTGTGCAGCATCAACACAGTCACACCCTCAACCACACAAAGGCACATTTGAGTATTTGAAAGAGACTCTGGCAACAAAATAATAAACTGGAACAATATCACACACCACGGTCCATGCCACATTGTCAAGGTGTTGCTGCACACAGTACAGGTTGCATCGTTTTCGAGAAGACGCAAATGGCATTGCAATCCAAGCAGTTATGAGTGAACATCCCCACCATTGACTTCATGATGGAAGTAAGGTCTCTGAAGCAGCTGCAGTTGGTCATGCCTGGATTATTTCCCCGAGGAACTTCAGCAGTGAGGTCCGAAATATGATCAGCCTCTAACAACCACAACTCTCTTTCTTCATTGACATTACATTTAGTTTTTCAGTTAGAGATACAGCATGGAAACAGGCCCTTCGATCCACCAAGTCTGTGCTGACCAGCGATCCCAGTATGCTTACACTATCCTACATGCACTGGGGACAAATTACAATAATACCATGCCAATTAACCTACAAACCTGCATGTCTTTGGAGTGTGGGAGGAAACTGGAGCACTTGGTAAAAAACACGCAGTCACAGGGAGAATATACAAACTCTGTACAGACAGCACCCCTAGTCAGGATTGAACCTGGGTCTACTGCGATGTAAGGCAGCAATGCCACTGTGCCGCCTCATCCATTCATTAATTGGAATAAAGGTGCATTCCAGGCATTTCAGAATCCTCTATCCTCAAATTGCCTATGAAAAGTTTAAATATCTTGGAATTTACGTGACTAGGAAATATACTTCTTTATTTAAATTAAATTTTCCTCCTTTACTCACTAAATTACACAGAAATATCCAATTTTGGAAAACACTTCCTATATCATTAGTTGGTCGTAGTAATGCTATAAAGATGATCTTTCTTCCACAGCTACTATACTTATTTCAAGCAATTCCGATCTATCTTCCAAAAAAGTTTTTTTTTTAAATTGATTCAATTGTTACTAATTTTATTTGGGACTACAAGACTCATAGAATAAATAAAAGACATCTATGTAAGTCTAAAATTAATGGAGGAATTGCTTTACCTAATTTTTTATTTTATTATTGGGCGGTTAAATATAACCTGCTGGTTGGATGATTCTGATCAACAACCGGATTGGTTAAAGATGGAGAAAGAGGATTGTTTACCATTCGATATTGGTGCGATCCTCTTAGCTCCAATAAATTTAAATAAAAAAACATATGGAGGTAATCCCATTATACACAGTGTTATCCGTACCTGGAAACAATTAAAGCTTACGTTAAAATTGAGTAAATTATCTGTTTTCCTTCCTATTGCGAATAATCCTTCTTTTAAACCGTCTGTCTTAGATAAAGGCTTTGCTCAATGGAAAAGTTATGGAATTAAAAGGGTGGGAGATCTTTATCATAAGGGAACTTTTCTTTCTTTTCAGGATTTACAGCAGAAGTACGGATTACATGTTAATAATTATTTTAGATATTTACAACTTAGAGATTATGTAAAATCACACATGCAAGAATATAAGTTTAGAGGTCCAGAAACACTTGATGTATGCCTGAATCGACATTATAATTCAAATAAATTAATATCCTTTATTTATAATACTCTCCTTGACACTGACATTCCGTCATCAGAATCTTATAGACGAGCATGGGAGGACGAATTGAATCAATTTATAATGCAAGATATATGGGATGAAAGTTTACAACATATACATCAATGTTCATTGAATACTAGACATTCCTTAATACAATTTAAAATAATACATAGATTACATTATTCGAAGACGAAATTAAATAGGATTTTTCCTAGTATCTCTCCTATTTGTGATAAATGTCAATTTCAAGAAGCTAATTTAACTCATATTTTCGTAACTTGTATAAAAATGCAAAACTTCTGGTTGGAGATTTTTAAAATAGTTTCTAAAGTTATTAATAAAAAATTAGATATGGATCCAAAATTAATTATATTAGGATTATCAGAACATACTACAAATTTTACAGCAAGTCAGGTACATTTTCTTGATTACAGTCTAATAACTGCGAAAAAATTAATACTTAAATTTTGGAAAAAACCAATAACCCCCACAATTAAAATGTGGACTACGGAAATGACAGAGACCCTGCATTTGGAAAGAATAAGGTTTGCCTTAATCGACAAACCTGAGTTATTTTTAAAAATATGGTCTCCATTTATTGAATTTTTAGAAAAGTAAATGGGTTTGGCACAGGACTAAAATAAAAAATTTAAATTAAAAGTTGAAACTTGAGTTAGGGGTTGGATGTACAACTGTGGTTATTGTCTCCCGGATCTACTCCCTTTAATTTTTATTGTTAGATCTTTTTTTTTAACCCTCTTATTCTCTCTCCCCAAGTTTATAGTTTTTTGTTTTTTTTTACTTTCTCTCTTCAAAAATTTAAAAATTGAAGCTATGTAAGAACTTTGTAACAAATGTGTTTTTTTTTAAATTTCTATTTGTACATATGCTTTTCAAAAATAAAAAATATTAAAAAAAAAAAAAGAATCCTCTACTTCTCTAACAATGTTTATTCCTGGTCCTACAGATGGGTGGCATGGAGTCGGTCATCACAGGAGTGATTGATGAATTCAAGTTCCTGCGTAACCACAGAGAGATCTTCACACTTTTCATCATCACAATTACTTTTCTGGTGTCTCTCTTCTGCGTTACTAATGTAAGTGGCTCTCAGAAAGAGTAATTTTTATAAATGACAGTTTAACAGTGCTTCTCTGCTTAAACATTCTCATGATTATTAAGGACATGCAACACTTGGTACAACAAGAAAGGGACAGATGATATTAATCATTTCACTGTGGTCCTAAACTTTACCACGTTTGATAGTCATCATTCATTGCAGATTGGTTATGGATTCCCAAGTGTTGTTTGTCTATTGAATATATAACCTGCTGTCACCTCTCCTGGAATGTCCTTTGTTTCTAGGGTGGTATCTACGTGTTCACCTTGCTTGACAAGTTTGCAGCAGAGACGTCCATTTTATTTGGAGTGTTAATAGAAACCATTGGAGTCTCCTGGTTTTATGGTAAGTTTATTTACCGTAACCTATACATCCAAAATACTAATCTATCTGCCTACTTTTGTTTTTGCTGATGATGACATAGAGCAATCATGGTGTATTGACAGTTTTTTGTTAGTCATACAGTATGGCAACAGGCCCTTCGGACCAACTTGACTATGCCAACCAAAATGCCCTATCTATGCTAGTTCCACCTGCCCATGTTTGGCCCATATTCCTCAAAACTTTTTCTATCCATATATCTGTTAAATGTCTTTTAAATTTTGTTATTGTACCTGACTCAACTAACTCCTCTGATAGTCAGCAGAAAGACAATACATAATTACAATCAATCCATTTACAGTGTATAGGTACATGATAAGGGGATGTCGTTTTGTGCAAGGCAAAGCCTGTAAAGTCCGATCAAGGATAGTCGGAGGGTCATCAAAGAGGAATATAGTAGTTCAGCACTGCTCTGGTTGTGGTAAGATGATTCAGTTGTCTGATAACAGCTGGGTAGAAACTGTCCCCAAATCTGGTGATGCCCGGAGATAGGAAATGCCCATTCACCCAAGGACTGATGATCAATGGACTTTGTGTATGTTATAAGACGAACCTGAAAAATAAACCAAACCTTGTGTCAAAGAGCACAACTTTCTTTTTCCAGGAGTTGATCGCTTCAGCGATGACATTGAAATGATGATTGGTACAAGACCTGGCTTATACTGGAGGCTGTGCTGGAAATTTGTCAGTCCTTGCTTCCTTCTGGTGAGTCAAAATGAATTGTATTTGGAAAAAAAACGATTTATAAGTGTAAAATTTGCTGATGAGCTCAGCATGTAATACTCATCCTACTTGACCTGAGACGGCAGTGATGCAACTGAGTGGCTTCCCAGGTCCGTTCATAATGCAGCTAAGAGTCAACCATGATGGTTTAGGTCCGGACCAATGTAAAGGCCTTATTGGGTAAGGGCAGAAGATAGACACAAAGTGCTGGAGTAACTCAGGAGCTCAGGCAGCATCTCTGGAAAAAAAGGATGGGCGTCAGAAAAACGATAAAGGCTGCATTTGTCCTTCCTCAAACAGCTGCAACAAATCAAATTAGTCTGACAACCTGATGCTCACTAAATCAGATTCACCTCCAGAATGCTCCCTTTCAACTACCATGGTAGTATTTGGGGAAAAAAGACACAAAATGCTGGAGTAATTCAGTGTGTCATGCAACATCTCTGGAGAATTCCTTTATTAGAACATATATTCCTCATAAATCATTGGTGCTGGAGAAACTCAGCAGGTCAGGCAGCATCTGTGGAGAGAATGGACAGGTGACATAAAGTTTGTTGGAGTTGAGGGAAGAAAGCTGATAAAGAGAGATGAGGGAGGTACAAAGCCTGGCAACTGATAGGTGCATGAGGTGAGGTGGGTGGAGGGAAGTTGATGAGCAGATGGATGGAGATAGTGAGAATGGCTAGGCGATAAGGAGACAAAGGTTGCCAGATAAGAAAAGGAGTGAAATATGAAGCTTGAGGGAGGGATGTGGATGCAAGAGGACATAGGGGAAGGGAAAGATGGGGTACAAGGAAATATGGGACGAGGGGATGGGAGAGGGGAATTTCTGATATCATCTGGTAAATGTTTCTCTACCACATAAAGTTGCATTAAGTTGAACAAAATATAAAATACAGTATTCACTGCTTCAAGCTAATGTGAACAATTACAGGTGTTGGCCACACAAATAAAAGGTCTCCTTCCTGTGCATTCAGTTACCCATCCCGTAGCATATTCAATCTTGGCACATTTTACAGAGCACCCAGTTTATAGCCATCACATGGCAGCAAATACCTGTTAACACTTAAATAACCTTTTGACCCATACAAGGTCCAAGTGCTCACATCTGTCCCATATAAACGTCCGTTGTCAGACGATCACCAATTGTAAATTGCCATTGACAGACATTTTCCAAAACTCTTCAGTTAATCTCTAAAAAGATTAAATTAATTTTAGTTCCAATACTTTTGCAGTTTAAATTTCACTGAATTTTCAATTTAATGCTCAGCTCACAATGAATTATATTTTTGAAGTGCCCCAAACTCTGTCTGCAGCAAATTCCAATTTAAAACCCGGCCCCACATTTTCTGTTGTTGCAACTCCTCTTACATCGGAAAACAAGGGCTGCTAAACTCTGCTTGTGCTTTTGTGAAATGTTTCAATGCTGCTCCCAGAATGCTGTTTATGATGCACAGGGAGATTATAAGATGTGCAAGCAGAGGCTTCTCTGCAGCAGCAGTTCGTTGAAAAGCTGATGTTGTCTTAAGTGCATCATCCTTTGAATGAGGGCATGTCTGGGTGTGATGAGAGTGCAGGCAGATGTTTCCAGTAGGGAGATTAGGGTAGCTCAATGGCATTAGAACTGAATAATTTCCCCTTGCCCTGCAGTTCTCCCATGCACTGCCACTTGCAGAACTAATGAGCACCTGTAGGTGCAGCAATGCAATGCAATGCAATGCGTCGCAAAAAGGTAAGAGATAACAAGAATAGGCCATTCAGTTTTTCACACTGCTCTGTCATTCAAAAAGACTATGGCTGATGGAAGTATTTTCACTATCACTTTCTCACAGGTGCTTAGGATGGGCAATAGTTGCTCTACTTTCCACGACCCCAAAATTAAGAGAAAATCCTCCACAGCCCATAGTCAGTGATCTAACGTGAATACTGTGTGTAAGAGAATGGTTTGGTTAACAACTCAAAGTATCAATACTGTTTCAGACATTGTTTGACGGCTGCTTTCTCTTTCCCTCTATTCTGGCTGCTTGTTCCATGAAGACCGTTGTGGTCATCAGTATTTCAACATTTAAACCCCCAGAATATGACAATTACGTCTTCCCTGAGTGGGCCAATGTAATTGGATGGTGTATTGCTATATCTTCCATGGCACTCGTGCCCATCTACGCCGTGTACAAGTGCGCCAGTGTGCCTGGGACGCTACGCAAGGTGAGCACACCTGTAAGGCAACATTGATTTGTTTGCAGATACCTTTGTGTTCTTGTAGTAGATATTTTATTGATATTGTTCTTTGAGATGTCTTCTGTAGGTAGTTTCTCCAACAGCTATTTTCTTCTGAGTTTGGTCCAAATCCGTCCAGATTACAAAAATTAGATAAGGCTCAAAGAGCCGCAAGCTCAAAATCCTTTAATACATTATTAACACTTGACCAAACACTAGAAATAAAATAATGTTACTACAAGCACTACAATTAATATTACAAATGATGTCATGAAATTACCAAAGCAATGATACAAAATGTTGCTAACTATTACACTCTAATTGGACCCATGTATGCTGAACCTAACACACTTAAACTCTCTTTACCCGTGAGCATTTAAGTGTTTGGATCACATCCATTTACGTTATATAGATGTACATTAACACAAGAGAGCAACCAATGAGATAAAGGAAGGAATTTATGCTTAGAGACAGGATGAAGGTGAGGGACTAAATGATTATTTTGCATCTGCATTCACCAAAGAGGACATGAAGGATAGTGATGGAGTATACTAAGAAGGTAGGGCAGTTAATGGTAGGACTCTTAACCACACTGATATACAGAGAGATCATGCGGTCCAAACCCAAAGCTCCTAGAATACAGTAACACAAGTAGATGGAGTAGTAAAGAAGGCAGGTGGTATGCTTGCCTTCATCAGTTGGGGCTTTGAGTACAAAAATTAGGAATCAGGAAGTCATGTTGCACTCATCTTTGCAAGGCTACATTTGGAGTATTGTGTGCAGTTCTGCCCACACCATTACAGGAAGAATGTGGAGACTCTGGAAAGGGTGCAGAAGATGTTTACCAGCTTGCTGTCTGGATTAGAGGGCATTATTATGAGCGGTGGTTGAACAGTCTTGGATTGTTTTCTCTGGAGTATCAGCGGTTGAGGGGAGACCTGATGGAAGTATATAAGATTATGAGAGACAAACATAAAGTAGACAGTTAGAACCTTTTTCCCCAGGGTAGAAATAACATAGACTCGTGTGCATAGTTTTAAGGTCAAAAGGGGAAATTTTCAAAGGCATAAAGTGGTGAGTGCCTGCAACACACTGCCTGGGATGGTGGTGGAGGCAGATACAATAGTAACATTGAAGTGAGATAAGCATATAGATATGCAGGGAATGGAGAGATATGGATCACGTGCAGGCAGAGGAGATAGTTTATCATGGCATCCTGTTCAGCACGTTCATTGTGGGCCAAAGAGCCTGTTCCTGGGCTGCACTGTTCTATGTTCTACTATTCTATTTGGTACTAAATAGAAAATGCAGTGGGCCAGTCAGCAATAATTGTTCATCAAATTTATAAAAAGTTAATGTAGGTTAAATTTCATATTATGTGAAGGTAGACACAAAATGCTGTAGTAACTCAGCTGGTCAGGCAGCATCTTGGGAGCGAAGGAATGGGTGACATTTCAGGTCGTGACCCTTCTTCAGACTGATGTCATGGGAAGGGGCGGGCCAAAGAACAATACCTCATATTTCACGGGTAGTTTACACCCCAGCGGTATGAAGATTGACTTCTCTAACTTCAGATAGTCCCTGCTTCCCCTCTCTATCCCCTCCCACTTTGCAGTTCTCCCACTAGTCGTCCTGTCTCTGACTACATTTTATCTTTGTCCCACCCCCTCCTCTGACATCAATCTGAAGAAGGGTCTCGACCCGAAACATCACCCATTCCTTCTCTCCCAAGATGCTGCCTGACCAGCTGAGTTATTCCAGCATTATGTGCCCACCTTCGATTTATACCAGCATGTGCAGTTTTTCCCCTATTCATATTATGTGACTCGGGATTCTTCTGAGTATCCGAGTGTGTAACTTGTCAGAGGCACGTTATAAAAATGACAGGAATATTGGGGAGAAAATTGACAGGGGAATGGGATTGCGCTCCCATTGACTTAATAGGCCAAATAATACAAACTTTATGGATGAGAAAATTATTGAAAAGGCAGATAGGCACAAAATGCTGGAGTAACTTAGCGAGTCAGGCAGCATCTCTGGAGAAAAGGAATAAGTGATGTTTCAGGCCCAGACCCTTCGTCAGACTGAGAGTCAGGGGAAAGGGAAAAAGTTTATTTTTCTCTCTCCCCTGACTCTCAGTCTGACGAAGGGCCTCAACCCATAACGTCACCTATTCCTTTTCTCCAGAGATGCTCCTGACCCGCTGAGTTACTCCAGCATTTTGTGTCTATCTTCGGTGTAAACCAACATCTGCATTTCCTTCCTACCCGATTGAATAGGCTTCAGTTAGAGAGACTTGACATTTGCGTCCAGTTTTGATAATAAGGTGCGGAGGTCACCATTGTGAGGAGATCAAAATAAAAGATATGGTCAAATGAGTCAGAAGATGGTAAAGAAGTCAGTCAATGTAATTAATGTAATCAAGGATAAAGTGCTGCCAAATGCAGAGCAAGAAATAGCTGGCTGAGATAAGAATTCAATTAGGAAAGAATGGGTTGGGTTCTGTAATAAAGAGACAAACTTCCTAAGGATTGTAACCAAAATAGATGTAGAATATTATTCAATCTTAATTATGATAATCACTACCAAGTGTAAATAATAAGCCAAGAAACCTTTTAAATCTTTTCAGAAGATAGCTGTTGCAATCACATCAGAGAAGGACCGTCACCTGCTGGAAGATGGAGAGGCCCGCCAGTTTACAGTGAGTACTGACCTGTGAGAAAGAGATCTCCCTTCCTGCCCTCAACCCTCCTTCCTCACCCCCAGCCCTGCCAAACTCACTCCTAATTATCCCTCCTTCCACCCCACCCTTCCTCACTCCCCCTTCCTCCCCAACCCCTTGCATTCCCATCTACTTCCCCCTCCTCAGCTGCCCCTCCTCTGCTCAGCTCCCCAATCTCTCTCCACTCCTCCCCCTCAGTGTCCCACTCTCCCTCTCTCTCTCTCTCTGCCCACCTCCTCAGTGCCCCACTCTAGCCCTCACCACCCCACTCACCATCAACATTACTAGTGTTTTTTCCTCTCAACAGTTGCGCCACTGGCTCATCGTCTGAGAACTAACGGCACTGGGCACGAACGAGTGCATAAAAACAACAAGAGGCGGGGAAAAATCCTTCATTGCTCACCAACTGAGTTACAACAAAGTAACTCAGTAAGTTGTACTTAATGCATGGTATTTGTTCTGTGAGTGACGCTACATTGTCTGTGCCACAGGGCATTCTTAGGTTTCTTTGATGCTGCATTAGTCAAAAGAAATTGCAAGCTGGATCTGTTTTCCATGACCCAGAAGTTTTGATTATCCCATTGTTGCCAAAACACTTGCTGTTAATTACTATATTTAACAAACCCATTGCAATTTGCAAGGGTTGGTTTTTATCTGTACTTCATATGTACACTGACTGGAAGTCCAGTTATTAGATATTAAAGTATAAGTTTTTCTATCAACCAACCTGCTTCCTACACTCTCACATTTGAGCAGAGGTGTGTGGATTCATCTTTCATTCACAACGTCAAACATCATTCTTGATTCTTTCATTGAGCGTGGCTCTGTCACTTTAAACTGTGGTAATAAATTGAGGCCCTCCCTGTCAGTTCAACTGGATCAAATAAAAATTTACAGAACCAATTAATTCTCTCTGAATGATAATTATTGGGAAATAATCCAATCAATAGCATTAAACCAGATTATCTGGGCATTGTTTTGAGCAAATTGGCAGCCTTATTCCCACAATAACTATACTTAAAAAATACATCATTAGCTTTCAAACATCTTGGAATATCCTGAAATTGACATGGAAGGTGCTATATAAATGCAAGTTTATTTAAAATTCTCTGTTTTACCAACCTCAAGCTTCAAAATGTTGAAATTCCACTGTCATGGAAGGCACAGGAACTGTTCAGTCACAGGTGTCCAGAATTCATGACTAACACACGCAGCTAATATTTTTTTACACATTAAAGGAGAGAAAGTGCATCCCCATTTACATTTAGACTTATCATTTTAATCAACATCAGCAAGTTAAATCAAACTTTTAGCTTTACAAATGTGCTACTTAATATTTGTCACGTTGTTTAACACGGGATCATAAATCATTAAATACTTTCTTAATTAGAAAACACAAGGCCAAATCATCATTGCAAAAAATGTTATGTCTGTTGCTGATATCAATTATAAGTACTTAAGTGAACAGGCATTTGAGTGATGGTCAACTTAGTAAAGTCAGCATATGTAAGTTTTAATATTTGAGGCTATAAAAAGACAAACGGCATAACATTTTATATGTTCAATATTCTAATATGATAACAATCGTGTTCATGTAACTTTGTGTCATTCTAATAACTGCAACCTTGATGTGATTTCCAAGTTGAGGCACACAAAATGTCATCCCCCAAGCACTTTTGGAACATTTCAATGGAACCCCTGTGCACCTGACAGCACAGCAGAGCCAGCACACCTGTACTCATGCAGACTAGAGAAGTGAATCACTTCTTGCAAACCAAATCTCCAACCCAACCCGGCTAACATGCCAGTACCAACTCGCTGCTCTTCTCTTTTCTCCTCCGCAACCTTATTCATCTGTCACCCCAACACCCAATCACGCTATCAGACGCCTACCCTACCCACCCCGGCCATAATTCAGTCCAGCCGATCATGCCTGTACTCATGAACTGCCCAAGGAGAGGAGAATGGACAGCATATTTCCAGTTACAAAATGTACAGTGACTAATCTGTGGCACTCAAGGATGAAGAGTTTCAGAGGGGGATTGGCATCCCACAGCCCTATACCCCTGCAGCATCTGAACAGGAGGAGTTGGACTGCATCTTATCAACGTCTCACTGATTACTGTCACCTATTTCCTATTTGTACATCTGAGGAAATGGAAGAGGAAGTATACATTTGAATATTGGTAATAAAAAGAATACACAATCCCAGACTAAAGACATTCCTGTTGAACTAAACAAAATCTCCCATCATAGAAACATAGAAGCATAGAAAATAGGTGCAGAAATAGGGTATTTGGCCCTTCGAGCCAGCACTGCCATTCAATATGATCATGGCTGATTATCCAAAATCAGTACCCCATTCCTGCGTTCTCTCCATATCCCTTGATTCCGTTAGCCCTAAGAGCTAAATCTAACTCTCTCTCTTGAAAACATCTAGTGAATTGGCCTCCATTGCCTTCTGTGGCAGAGAATTCCACAGATTCACTACTCTCTGGGTGAAAAGGTTTTTCCTCATCTCAGTCCTTAATGGCCTACCCCTTATTCTTATTATTCCATTCCCTTTTCCCCTGACTGAAGAAGGGTCTTGATCCGAAATATCTTCTACTACTTTTCTCCAGAGATGTTGTCTGATCCGCTGAGTTACTCCAGCTTTTTGTGCCTGTCTCCCATTCAGTGACCGCTATGCAAATGCACGTTAAACGCATTCACATTTCTCACAATAAGTGAGCCACTCATTAGCGCACCCACTGGCTATCTCCTGCAAGTGTAGTTCCCAGTCTAGTTCCCTGTCTCGTCGTCTTGCTGACATACCTCAAACAAATTTACTGCGCACACTTAAGATAAACAAAACGTTGTTGCTCCCAATGAAGTGCCATCAGAATTCCTACCTGAAGGTATCTATATGTGCGGGTCTGTTGAGATGGAGTTGTTCCAGTACCATGCTGTTCAAGGTTAATCAAATAGTGCAACCACCTCAAATTTAGTGACGTCCAACCTGCAGAACAGCACTACAAATGGAGAAAGCAGTTCCTTCTTAGCCCGCACATGATTACATGTCCTGTATCTCACCGAGGCAAGGTAACAGGGCAGAGGGAAGAGCAGCTGAGGCACAGATATATCCAAGAAGAATTTAAATTTTTTTTTTACCTCTTTGTGTTCACTTTTAACATCTTAATGATAGTGCCTCACAAGGAGACTGTTGTTGTGACATTGTGGATTTTGAATAACTTTGGTTTAACTTGTGACTTGTGTACCTATCTAGTTATTCTGTGCTGAGTATTCTTCAATGTGTACTCTGATATGCCACGGATTTTGATGTCTTGTTTACGTACAGTTTGCTGTCTGCTTTCCCTTTTTTGTTCTCGACTGAGTTCAACATCTTATTTACCAAATTGCAGTGAACAATGTCTTGTAATACTCAAAATTCAACTTCAAAATAAACACTAATAATCTTAAACATTTCATAAGTGTCATAATTTCATAATTCCATTGAGTTGTCTGAAATGTCTTTCCTACAGGCACATTTTAGTGTGCACAAAAGCAGAAAATTAATGCATGGGATCTTCGGCCCACCAAGTCAGCCAACTAATCACCTTCCTTTCCCAATCCTACACTAATTATACCCATATTCTCCCTCAACTCCCTCAGATTCTACCCATCAGCAACACACGAGGAGCAATTTACAATGGCTAATCAACCATCCTACTCACCTGTCCTTAGAACTTGGGAGGAAACCAAAATACTGATCGTAACCTTCCAGTCAACCATTACTCCTTGCCAAATTAATGGAGATATTCACGTTTCTTTTTTTTTTCCTAATCAGATGTGCAGCACTTTGGTCAACGTGGGTTGTTTTTAAATGTGCTATACAAATAAAATTGACTTGACTTGACTTGACAATGGTTCATACTGTCCCTTAGAATAGATATTGATGATTGGGCCACCACTGAGGTTTAAATAGCTGGTCTTTAATTAAGCCTTCCTTTTTAAACACAATACCACAACTATACTACAGGAAGAAGTAAATACAAAGAACTGCAGATGCTGCTTTACTAAATAAAAGTACAAAGTGTTGGACTAACTCAGCAGGTCACTCAGCATCTTTAGAGACCATGTTTGGGTACCGTTATGGGTTGGGAACCTTCTTCAGAATGATAGCTGGAAGAGAGGAGGGGAAGGGTAAAGCCTGGCAGTTAATAGTTACTACAGATGATGAGGGGTTTTGATGGGTAGATGGTGGACAAAGGCCTGAGATGAAAAGGCAGAAAGTATGAGACAAAAGGATTGAAGAGTTGAGAATTGTGAAGCCTGAGGACAAGGACAGTAGGCACCAACCTATAACATGGAGTGCTGCAGGAAAAGTGTGGTTCACAATGACTGTGCTGGACATGATAGCAAATCAAACTAATCTCTTTTGCCTACTTGATCAATTCCCTCCATTCCTTACATATGCATGTGCCAGTCTAAAAGCCTCTTAAACTCCACTATCGTATTTCCTTCTAACACCATCCCTGGCAACGTATTCCAGGCACCCATCACTCTGTGTGTAAAACTCTCCCTGCACATCTCCTTTAAACGTTTCCCTTCTGACCTTACAGCTATGCCCTCTAGTATTTAACATATCCACCCTGGAAAAAATATTCTGACTGGCTACCCTCTCTTTGACTTTTGTAACTTTATAAACTTCTATCAGGCCTCCACTTACCTCTGACGCTGCGGAGAAAACAATCCAAGTTTGTCCAACCTCTGCTTGTAGCTAATAACCTCTAATCCAGGCAGCATATTTGTAAACCTCTTCTGCACCTTCTCCAATGCCTTCACAAACTGCCTCTTAAATGGCGACTAGAACTGCACATGACCAAAACTTCTCAGCCAATATTGCAAGATTTTAAATAATAATGACCTTCTCATTTTTCTCTAGTTATTAACTTTTAAAAAGAAATAATAATAAATATTTGCTTGGAATTTAGTTATGTATGCTGATTATTTCAGCAACATTCCAGCCTACTAGGGATTGGGTTGGATGAGGAATAACAGAATGTCAAGAGTCGAGAGTTTTTATTGTTATACTAGACCAAGTGGACCCGTTGGACCCAAACCTGCATTGGTGCAGCACCCTTTCCTCCCCCACTCCCTCCTCCTCTCTCCCCCCAACCCCCCTCTCCCCCCTCCCCTCCCCCTCCTTCCCTCCCTCCCTCACATCCCCTCCCACCCTCCTCCCCTCCCACTCCCTCCTCCCCTCCCCACTACCCCTCCCTCCTCCCCATCCCTTCTCCACCTCCCTTGACCCCCTCCCTCTCCCCCACCCCCTTCCCCTCCCCCTCCCCCCACTCCACCCCCCTCAACCCCCCTTAAACTCCCCCTACCTCCCTCCATAGGAGATAGATTTATACTTTAAAATGCAAATAACTTTAAAAATATAACACCAATTTCAATGAAACTTCTTCCATTAGCACTAAAGGGATGACAGTGAGTAAGGTGGGCCTAAAATTGCCGAGCTATCGTGTACTGTTTTGGCTGTAGTTCAGGAATAAACAAACAAGAGTTTTAGTATATAGATATTACCAAACAAATAAATTATTACTTGCAGCAAAACAACATATGTAAACATAGTAGATACCACAATAAACAACAAAAAGTTCAATAAAATAAAAATCGCAATATCGTGCAAAACCAAAACAAAGCCTGAAGTCCCTAGTACACCAAGGCAGTTCACAGTTTGGAGTTTAGTTGGAGTTCCTAATGTTAAATAGCCTGATGGTTGAAGGGATGAAGCTGCTCCCGAACCTAGACATTACCGTTTTCAGGCTCTTATACCTTCCTCCACATGGATGGGCTGGGTGATGTGGGTCCTTGATAATGCTGGCTGCCTTTTGGACGAAGGGCCTCCTATAGATCCCTTTGATGGTTCCACTTAATGATCCAGGGCTCATCGTGATATTAGAGTCATAGAGTGATACAGTGTGGAAATAGGCCTTTTGGCCCGACTTGCCCACACCGGCCAACATGTCCCAGCTACAACTAGTCCCACCTGCCTGCGCTTGGTCCATATCCCTCCAAACCTGTCCTCTCCATGTACCTGTCTAACTGTTTCTTAAACGCTGGGAAAGTCCCAGCCTCAACTACCTCCTCTGGCAGCTTGTTCCATACACCCACCACCCTTTGTAAGAAAAAGTTACCCCTCAGATTCCTATTAAATCTTTTCCCCTTCACCTTGAACCTATGTCCTCCGGTCCTCGATTCCCCCACTTGGGCAAGAGACTCTGTGCATCTACCTGATCTATTCCTCTCATGATTTTGTACACCTCTATAAGATCCCCCCTCATCCTCCTGCGCTCCAAGGAATAGAGACCGAGCCTCCTCAACCTTCCCCTATAGCTCACACTCTCTAGTCCTGGCAACATCCTCATAATATTATTCCAGTTTTCACAGTTATTTTTGCAAGTATTAAGAATATCCATAATTAAGTAGCTAAAAACATTAACACTATTTCCTCCCAAAGTGAATATGCACAAAAAGTTTATTCCGCCTCTCCATTTAGGAAAATGTAACAATATACCACCTTGCCACCCATCAGATCACTGCAAGCTCACTGCCAGCTTATTTAAAACATACCAGAATGCTCTCAGATATTGCTCCAAATCACCATTAGCCCTGTAAAGGTGAGAAAAAGCTGGGGAGATCATCTATGTCTTTCTAATGTTAGAAGTGTAAAAGCTGCAGCAAATAATATGGTTGCTTTGTAAGCTTGATTTTATTTGTGCAATTCAAGTGAATGAAATCACCTTCTCATATTTGGTCTGCATTGAATGCTAAGGCTGAAATAACTTAAATCTAGTTGCAGTCATACCACAATGACTGCTTTACTGCAAAGCAGTTACTGCGGGTAAATGGCTGAGGAGAAGCAATACATTTCCCATTATTGTGCAGCATCCATACTGGGTATTTTCCTTAGTGATGGTAATAGCAGTTATTTATTCAATCAGGACTGAGCTCATCTCAGATCCCACTGGGAAGAAATGTTTGTCACATCTTGCTACTAAATGTCCTTGAGGCTGCATGATCAGAGACCTCATGATTCATTGGTTCTTCCAGTGAACCCAATTATTTTCCAAAGCACTGTTTTTCAGTGACTGCTTGCTGGATATGGGAACTGTTGGCAGACAACTCCTTTTTATCTGAATAGCTTGTTTATCCCTTACATTACACCCATGCAGAACAACATTGCAGATTCATAGTGCCCAGATCTGGGAATGCAATTCAAAATTATTAGGAAATCTCTGACTAGCAAGAGCAGAAAGTCAGGGGATTCAGATTAATACAGACAAAAGCCGATTCAACACAAAACATATCCAACCAACCCATACCACCCATAAACAACACAAAATGACTGTTACTGTACCTATTTTATCTCTTACAAATTACACTCCTGTCCATGATCAAACTTTAAAGCACTCTCTTCATATTTCACTTTGAAGTACATAATGTTCTTATTTGAAGGATTAAGCAACTTGAACTTCTGGGAGGGGCTGAAGCTGAACATGAAAGTGAGACAGCCCATAAAGCCTCACAAGCCTGCTCCACTATTCACTAAGACCATGGCTGTTCCTGTGCCATGTTCTCTATTCTGTCTCACCCTCATACAACAATTTCACAAAATCCATCCCTCGCACCCTTGAATATACTCTACGACTGAGGATACCCAGAGGATAGTCCTCTGATTCAGACAATTCCGAATACAATCGCCAAAGTAAGAATATGAAGAATTGTGAAGAAATGTCCCAACCGAAATATCGCCTATCCATTTCCTCCAGTGAAACTGCCTGACCCATGACTCAATGGGTCTGTTCTTGTGATAGATGCAAAGTGCTGGAGTAACACAGGCAGGCAGCATTTCTGGATGACTCTTCGGTTCGGAACCCTTTACCAGACTGAAAGTGGGCACAGGGGATGCACTTTTCTGGGGGGGGGGGGGATAAGGCTGTGGAGGGCAGACAGCTGGAATGAATAAAATCAGAGAAGGTCTGAGAGATAATGGCACGGTGGTCGTCTGTAGGGCTAAGGTGCAGGAGTAAGTAGGAGAGTTGGCGCCTGGCCTCAGCCCGATAGAGGTCAGCCTGCCACACTATCACGGTACCTCCCTTGTCGGCGGGTTTGATGACAACATCGGGATTATTGAAAAGTGAGCGGAGGGCTGTACATTCGGTTTGGTGAAGTTAGAGTGGGTAAGGGGAGTAGAGAGGGCTGTACGTTTGGATAGGGTGAGGTTAGAGTAGATAAGGGGAGAGGCCTGTTCCTGTGTTGCTCTGTTATATGTTCTAACTTGTGCAATGAACTTCCACATATAGAGTAATGGAGTCAAAAGCCACAAGGTCTTTTTTAGAAATATTTGCATATTCCCGTACATGTCTGTAGGGCAGGATGACTTCATCATCATAATTGTCGGAACAACTCTGGAGGTGCCCAGACAAGGCTGACAAAACCAACTTGGAATGCTATATCCACTAAAGATACATCTAGCTACAGACATTGCTTGATGCTCTGCCCCCAGAATTCATGTTCATTAAGTTCAGAACTATCTTTACAAGCTTGGAACTATTTCAAGTCTCAACCACATTGAGGAGTTTATATATTACCAATTATCGAACTGCGACTAGCAACAATTAGTACCTGAGTCTATAGCCGGGGAATTACTAAAACTTTTTTGCTTAGAGTGTCCTTCCATCTCATTGCCTAAAATCCCACTTCATTCTGTATTTCCTTCTGATTGTCAATCAAAAATTAAAAGAAGGCAGCTTAACTTTCTTCTTCACAAATCTACACAGTTTCTCCTTTCATATGTTTAGGAAAAGAGAGCACAGACAACAGCTCCTTCCACCCTCTCTCCCTTCCTTCCACCTCCATTCTGCAAAAAAAATTATTTCCAGCCAAAGACCTAACCCACCCATAAAATCAAGTCCAATGTCAGATCCAAACTGAATGACATTGGGACAGTACCAGAATCACTTCAGAGCCAAAGCAATCAAAATGCTCTAATCTTTGACTAGCCACTGACCACCAAATTAAATGAACAATTGTCTAAAAAAGGTCTAACGAGCAGAATCACTGGGGAAAAAAATGTTTTACACTGAAGGAAAGCAAGATCCACCCACACAAAACCCCAACCACACTGCTGGCAACCCTCAGTGTGCAATAGATGCACTTACACTGATGCTTCATAAATATGACATCCTGCATGCCTCATGCACCTTGTAGCCCACATTGCCATCACGTTGCACTTAATTACCCAGAATGAAGAGTCTTGCAAAGGCATCATGCCTTGGAATATTTGCTTTTCTCAAACAGTTTTACTGTTAAAAAAAGTCACCATCTGCATTTATTGGTGTAGCCAGAATATTTACTTATATTTAAAATCCTATATTAAGATAGCCCAACATTTCTAGATATATTTTTTGTTTATATTATATTTCATCTTATTGGGACATATTCAAGAACATTATTATGCTACATTAAAAAGAGTTGTGAAAAATCTAAACCAATCTCGACCATTGGTCAATTATTTGTTATTTAAATTGATAAATTCCAAAAACGTCAATTCAAAATAATTTGCATTTGCCCTTATTGCAATCACTTTGCCACACTGAAGATTGGTAATTTTGTTGTGTGCTCTATGGTGAATGGAAGAAGCAAAGCCATTTTGCTCAGTAGATTTGCTAGACAAGCATCCAGCTGATACCCTTTTTGCACATTATAAATATTAAGCAATGCACTCTTTTACAGGCACAAAGGAAACAATAATCCTTTATCAAGAAGGTAGAGTGTAAGGCAGCTGAGCAGGCAGGGGCTGCAAGTTGCTGGATTGTATGTTCAGCGCGCTGTACATTGTGGGAAAGAATTAAATCTCAGTTCTAATGTAACAACTGGTCCAAGCTTATACATGAGTCTACACACAGCCCTATAGTTAAAAACAAAACAAAGATTCTGAAATCAAGTAATTTTGATCAACAATCAAAATCATAATTGTTTAAACAAAATATTTTGGCTCACTGATCATGTATATTATGTGCAATATAACACAGGAATATTTGAAAAATAAAACAGTTTTACCTCCCCAAAAAAACCTATTAAAAATGTTAATAATTGAAAAAGGACACAGCTGTTTAGGTAGAACGAATGAATGACAAGAGGTTATTCATATAGTTGTCAATTGTCATTATAATTGTCTCTCACCAAACACAACTGCTTTAAAGAACAGAACAATCATAAATAATGAGATACAACCACCAAACGCTCATTCATAACATTGTTTTCTTTTACAATTTCAAACCATTTTCCAATGTTTCAAGAGGATCTCCTCAGATAAGCTATTTTTATTTGTTCTCTTTTTAAGTATGCCTAACATCCCAGAGAAACCTAAAATCCTCACATTCTAGTAGTCTACTGTAATAGCTACAAGTGAATGCGCTGGGCAAAATGTATAGGAAGGAACTGCAGATGCTGCTTTATACCGAAAATAGACATAAAAAGCAAACATGAGTTGTAATGAAAGACTTCCATCCCATCATCTTCAATTATTGTTAATATATAAGCAGCAATGATGTTCCACAATAATTTACTGGGTGATGCATCTTGGTTTGAATATTATATCACCATTAGCCTACCTTTCAATTGCCTAATTATCCAACTCTTTCAGCTAACCACTGAAGTAAAGAGCAATCAGAAATCCACTATTAACCATCTCTAAATTTTTTCCTCACAATCTCCATTCTCCTCTTTGACAAATGTGAGGGCGATGATGACCCTGCAGAGAGGGGCAGAAGCAGAGGTCATGGATTTAATAGAAGGAATGGTTATCAGGAACAACCTCTTCCCTCAGGAAGGAGTGGTAAAACTGTGGCATTCTCTATTGCAGAGTACGATGGAAGTTCAACCAAAGAGTTTATTCAGAAAAAAACTCAACAGGTTTCTGAAAATTATGGAAATCAAGGGATAAGGAGAAATTCTTTTCCCATCGCTTTGTCTACTCCGCCACTCTCTCCTCCACTGCCGCCACCACCTCCTCGTACTTCTCTCCCACAGTCGCCGACATCTTCCAAAGTCGAGTATGCCGGCAACTCCAGGGGAGAGGGAGGGGGAGGTAGTGGTGGAGGGAGAGGAAGAGGCCGAGTGGACAAAGCAACGGCCAACAGGATGAAGTGGCAGCTGGTGAGAGGGGAGGGAGACCCATGGTGACCGAGCGGGTCCTGTCGATGGCAGTGGGATGGAAAGTGACACGGTTAATTCAGAGTCCTGAACTTAAAGAAAGGAGACTTTGAAGTCTCCTTTCAGGAAACAGGAATTGGCTAGGATAGACTGGCAAATTATACCCAAATGGTTGACGGTGGAGATTTAATAGCAAAGATTTAAAGACCACATGGATGAACTCCAAAAATTGTTCATCCCTGTCTGGCAAAAAAAAACAGGGAAGGCGGCTCAAACATGGCTAATGAGGGAAATCAAGGATAGTGATAAATTCAAGGAAAAGGCATATCACATGAAACAGCAAACCGGAAGATGGAGAAATTTAGAACTCAATAGAGGACAAATGGGTTAATTAAGAGGGGGGGAAATAGCATGACAGAAAACTTGTGGGGAATATAAAAACTGACTCTAGAAAGCTTCTTTAGATGTGTGAAAAGGAAAAGCTTAGTGAAGACAAATGTAGGTCCCTTACAATCAGAGAAAGGTGAATTTATAAAGGAAACAAAGAAATGGCAGAACAGTTAAACGAGTACTTTGGTCCTGTCTTGACTAAGGAAGACACAAACAATCTCCCAGAAATACTAGGGGACTGAGGATCCAGTGGGAGGGAGGAACTGAAGGGAATTCACATTAGTCTGGAAATGATGTTAGGTAAACTGTTGGGACTGAAGGCATATAATTCCCCAGGGCCTGATGGTCTGCATTCCAGAGTACTCAAGGAGGTGGCCCGAGAAATTGTGGATACATTGGTGATCATTTTCCAATGTTCTCTCGACTATGGATCAGTTCCTGTGGACTGGAGGGTAGCCAATGTAACCCCACTTTTTAAGAAAGGAGGGAGAGAGAAAAGGGGGAATTATAGATCAGTTAACCTTACATCTTTAGTGGGGATGATGCTTGAGTCAATTGTTAAAGATGTTATAGCAGTGCATTTGGAAAGTAGTGACAGGATCGGTCAAAGTCAGCATGGATTTATGAATGGGAAATCATGCTTGACTAATCTTTTGGACTTTTTTGAGAATGTAACAAGTAGAATGGATAAGGGAGAGCCAGTGGATGTGGTGTACCAGGACTTTCAAAAAGTCTTTGACATGGTCCCACACAAGAAATTAGTGGGCAAATTTAGAGCACATGGTATTGGGGGTAGGGTATTGACATGGATAGAGAACTGGTTGGCAGACAGGAAGCAAAGAGTAGGAATTAATGGGTCCTTTTCAGAATGGCAGGCAGTGACTAGTGGGGTGCCGCAAGGCTCGGTGCTGGGACCCAGTTATTTACAATATGTATTAACGATTTAGACGAGGGAATTAAATGTGACATCTCCAAGTTTGCGGATGACACAAAGCTGGGTGGCAGTGTGAGCTGCGATGAGGATACTATGAGGCTGCAGGGTGACTTGGATATGTTGGGTGAGTGGGCAGATGCATGGCAGATGCAGTATAATGGGGATAAATATGAGGTTATCCACTTTGGTGGTAAGAACAGGAAGACAGATTATTATCTGAATGGTGTCAGATTAGGAAAAGGGAAGGTGCAACAAGACCTGGGTGTGCTTGTAAGCATGCAGGTACAGCAGGCAGTGAAGAAAGCTAATGGCATGTTGGCCTTTGCGAGAGGATGTGAGTTTAGGAGCAAGCAACTGCAGTTGTACAGGGCCCTGGTGAGACCGCACTTGGAGTATTGTGTGCAATTTTGGTCTCCTAATTTGAGGAAGGACATTATTGCTATTAAGGAGTGCAGTGTAGGTTTACCAGGTTAATTCCCGGGATGGCGGGGCTGACATATGATGAAAGAATTGATCGACTGGGCTTGTATTCACTGGAATTTAGAAGGATAAGAGGGGATCTTATAGAAACATAAAATTCTTAAAGGAATGGACAGGCTAGATGCAGGAAAAATGTTTTGGGAGAGTCCAGAACCAGGGATTTTGGGAGAGTCCAGAACCAGGGATAACAGTTTCAGAATAAGGGGTAGGCCATTTAGGACTGAGATGAGGAAAAACCTCTTCACCCAGAGAGTTGTGAATCTGTGGAATTCTCTGCCACAGAAAGCAGTGGAGGCCAATTCACTGGATGTTTTCAAAAGAAATTTAGATTTAGCTCTTCGGGCTAAAGGAATCAAGGGATATGGGGAAAATGCAGGAACGGGTACTTATTTTAGATGATCAGCCATGATCATATTGAATGGCGGTGCGGGCTCAAAGGGCCGATTGGCCTACTCCTGCACCTAGTTTTCTATGTTTCTATGTTTCTATACAACATCTACAGCTCTGCCTTCACCAACCTTTTTAGTCACGCCTTCAAAAGACTTAATTAGATTTGTGAGACATGACCTCCCATGTACAAACCTAATCAGCCCTTGTTTGTCTAAATACCTGTATATCCTATCCCTCAGAATACTGTCTAGTAACTTTCCAACTACAGATGTTAAGCTCAGTGGTCTACAGTTCCCAGCATTTTCCCTGCAGTCCTTCTTGAATAGAGGTACAACATTTGCCACCCTCCAGTCTTCCGGCACCTCTCCTGTATTTATAGATGACTCGTAAATTTCTACCAGGGCTCCTGCAATTTCCTTTCTGGTTTCCCACAATGCTCTTGGATATATCTGATCAGGCCCTGGAGATTTGTCTACTTTCATACACGTACCTTCAGCACCTCTTTGACCGTAACACTGACTGCGCTCAAGACATTTCTATTGACAGCCTCAAGTTCCTCTGTCCTCCTGTCGAGCTCCTCGTAAATACAGAGGAGAAATACTCATTGAGGGCCTTGCCCATCTCCTGTGGCTCCATACAGAGGTGACCCCTTTGATTCCTGAGGGGTCCTGCTCTCTCTCTAGTTACCCTTTTCCCCCTTTTGTATTTATAAATTCTCTTGGGATTGCCCTTAATGTTATCTGCCAGAGATATCTCCTGACTCCTTTTTGCCCTTCTGATATCCTTTTTTACTTTGCTCCTTAATTCCCGAAACTCCTCAAGGGATACACTTGATTCCAATTGCTGATACATGTCCCATGCGTCCTTCTTAGTGGCAAGAACAAGGAGGCAGATTATTATCTCAATGGTGTCAAAGTGCAACGAGACCTGGGTGTCCTTGTACACCAGTCACTGAAAGTAAACATGCAGGTGAAGCAGGCAGTGAACAGAGCTAATGGAATGTTGGCCTTCATAACGAGAGGATTTGAGTATTGGAGTAAAGAGGTCCTATTGCAGTTGTACAGGGCCCTGGTGAGACCACATCTGGAGTATTGCATGCAGCTTTGGTCTCCTAATTTGAGGAAGGACATCCTTGTAATTGAGGCAGTGCAGTGTAGGTTCACGAGGTTAATCCCCGGGATGGCGGGACTGTCATATGAGGAAAGATTGGAAAGACTGGGCTTGTATTCACTGGAATTTAGAAGGATGAGAGGGGATCTTATAGAAACATATAAAATTATAAAAGGACTGGACAAGCTAGATGCAGGAAAAATATTCCCAATCTTGGGGGAGTCCAGAAACAGGGGCCACAGTCTAGGAATAAAGGGGGGGGCAATTTAAAACTGAGATGAGAAAAAACTGTGGAATTCTCTGCCACAGAAGGCAGTAGAGGCCAATTCACTGGATTAATTTAAAAGAGAGTTAGATAGAACTCTAGGGGCTAGCGTAATCAAGGGATATGGGGAAAAGGCAGGCACGCATTACTGACTGTGGATGATCAGCCATGATCACAATGAATGGCAGTGCATTTTCTATGTTTCTGTTTCTATTACGTGCACTCCTCTACAATGTCCACACTGCTCATCTTCCTTTCCATTTACTTCATTTACACTTCAGGTTGTCCTGGCAAGGCCACCAGCATAATCAAGGATGAGTCTCATGCCGGTCCCTCCCTCTTCTCCCCTCTCCCATCAGGCAAGAGGTACAGAAATATGAAAACGAATACCTCCAGATTCAGGGAGAGTTTCTTCCCAGCTGTTGTCAGGTAACTGAATTATCCTACCAACAGCGAGAGAGCGGGCCTGAGCTACTATCTACATCACTGGAGAACCTTGAACTATCTGTAATTGGACTTTACTGGACTTTATCTTCCACTGAACGTTATCCCCTTTATCATGTATCGGTTAACCGTGGATGGCTTGACTGTAATCATGACATAATCTTTTCGCTAACTGGTTAGCACACAACAAAAGCTTTTCACCATACCTCAGTACACGTGAAACTAAACTAAACTATCCCATGCCAAGACACTGCTCCTCCTTGACTCAGACATGAAGTGACCTGAGACCTCAGTAACCCAATGTTCTTTTTCTTCAGCAATATCAGCTTGGGTCAATGATAAACTCTCCTACTGGTCAGAAAAAGGTATTGCGAAGAAAGAGAAAATACTGCCTGTACAAGACCTGAGTCCAAAATTACACACCTTTGGCACTGAGGCTGATTTCAGATTTCATATTTCTTGGATTTTGGACAATGAAAAACTACAGTTTGGAAAGAGTGGGGGTAGTGTCTTTACCAAATATCAGCTGCCAAAGTGAGATCAGGTGGGGTAGACTTGATGGGCCAAATTGCCTAATTCTGCTCCTATAAACTTATGAACTTAAACACAGATTGTGGATCATCTTCATTCAGTCTGCAGGAGTGACCCTAAGCTTCTAGTTACCTGCCACTTCAATTCACCATCCCACTCTGACCTGTCTGTGGTCTCTTGCACTGTTACAATTCAAGCTTGAGAAATAAAGGCTCCTTTCTGGGCACATTGTTCCCTTCAAATTCAATATCTAACTCTAACTTTGGAAAACTCACTCCTTTTTCCAATCTTATCAAAAAAGGCCATTTCTGTTTGTCATCCATCTTAGATTTTCGCTTGTTTATTCTCTAGTTTCAGCCTGGCCTGCTAGGTATGTCCCACAGCCCTGCAATGAACAACATGTTGCACAAACAAAATCTGCCTCATTAATCTATTTGGTCTCACACTATCAGGAAAATCCCTTCCGTCCTCTCCATCCCTTCCCACCTTTTCTGCAATTTAAAGTCATAGAGTTATACAATGTGGAAACAGGCCCTTCAGTCCAACCTGCCCATGCCAGCCAACATGCCCCATCCACAGATTAAAAGCTTTTCAATGTACCTCGATACACGTGACAATAAACATAACTAAACTAAACACTAGTCTCACCTACCCACGCCCAGCCCATATCTGTCCAAACCCATCTCATCCATATTAAAAATGTAGCTGATGATGGAACCAAGATGTGAAATATTAATTATTTTGCTCTTTCCACAGGTGCTGTCTGAGCTGTTGTGTTTCCAGCAGCAGCATTGTTTTTATAATCAAACTAAATCCCACTTCTGCTCCCCAGTAAGACTAATTTTGTGTACCTTCAGAGTATTCCTGCTTTAAACCAATACAATCTCAATGTTGCAATAGCTTAAAAATGTTTTTCAAATGATCTTTTTTTGCTTTTTCCAGTTGTATCCAGAAAGCTGCATTATCATGGAATGTATCATGGTTCAATTGCCATGCAGTACTGATGGATTTAGTACTGTAGCTTAAGACTTTAACTTAAAATCACAATCAGAACAGCACGGTGGCGCAGCGGAAGCGATACTGCCTTACAGCGCCAGAGACCCGGGTTCGATCCTGACTACGGGCACTTGTCTGTATGGAGTTTGTGCGTCCTCCCCGTGACCTGCTTGTGTTTTCTCCGAGATCTTCGGTTTCCTCCCACACTCCAAAGACATACAGGTTTGTAGGATAATTGGCTTGGTATAAATGTAAATTGTCTCTAGAGTGTGTAGGATAGCGTTAGCAGGTATTGCTGGTCGGTGCGGACTCACTCATGTATCGTCTCTCCGCAGACTGGTTAGCATGCAACAAAAGCTTTTCACTGTACCTCTGTACACGTGACAATAAACTGAACTCAACTCAAACTTCAAATTTCAACCCACCAAGTAATTGAAATTGTTTTATATGCATTGCTCCTAGAAATAGAACCTCGCACCATATTCTGTGTCCATATGGCTGCCTCACGCAGCTTGTATGCTCTTCGTGATTATTTATTATTCACGTGTCTCTCTCATCAGCAATTACACAAGGACCCAAAGGGGAGTCTCTCAGTCCCAAACGCTGGAATTGCATTTGCCAGCACTAAAGGACACCCTCCACACAGCGGGACATCACTTAGCATTTATGAGCAATGAACGCATAAACATAAAACATTAATACTGAAAATCTTTTCAGAAAATAATGTTTCTATTGAAATTGAACACTGAAATGACATTTCAGTAATGCCACCTTAAGATGCCATTCTGGTCCCCTTTCTCATGACCAAGACAAAGAAATGTTTTGTGTAATAACTCAGTTACCAATAAATCAATAGGAACTCACTGATGCGCAACAGGCCTAACCCTCTCAGTCAAACAGACTGCTGTTCTCTCAATCTGATTTACCACTTCAAGATCCACTACACTTAAAGGCACATTTTCCTGCCTTTAATTATTTGTGTGTATATTTGGCAAAATTTGACAAGGAAAGGAATATCTCTGCAGCAGGCTGAAGTGATTAAAAGATTTCATGAGGGCATACGTGCCTGTGCAAACAATGAGTCGATAATGGCCCGGGTGTAATATCCCTCAGTGTTGAGAGAATTGGTTACAAACCCAATCAAAGCACACATGGTTTCAGTTGCACGGATTTTTAAAGATTGTCTTTGTTAAGATCACCGGTTGAAATCAATACAAATAAAAATATTCTTTGTGAACAAATTGGACAAGGCAGCAGCAGAAACATGTGTATTATAAGAAATAACGAATGTCTTTAAAACCCACAGAAACTTGCTATCGCCAGAGCCATGAAGATTGTAAAAGTCAATGGATTTCAAAAGCCATCAAAATGAAGCATGGGTAGCTTTCCATCACAGGGGGAAATAAAATGAAGAATCACTGACAATAGAGAGCGGCTGGGCAGATTGTATGGCACAACGATATTTTTCATTAGAGTTAAGTATTCTGCTAAAAAACAGGCACAAGAACATTGTTTGAAATAAGGTGGAAGTGGATCCAGTGAGCTGTGCAGCAGAGATTTCTCCCCTCCAAAGTTCAGCAAAAATAAGCAACTTCTTTTGTTACTAAGTAACAGAAGTCCACTATTGGGCTAAGCAATAGCAATATTACCTAACGAATCTGATGGCAATTTCAGCATTGTTTGTTTTTACTTCAAATTTCCAACAAGCATTCTACTTCCTATTAAAACACATCCATGAATTTAGCCTCCATCCGAGATGTTATTTTCGCAGTTTAACAAGATTAGGGGAATCAAGAACTAGTGGGTATATATTTAAGGTGAGAGGGGAAATGGGCAGAGAACCTGAAAAGCAGCAAATTCTTCACAAAGAGCACGGTGGGTGGTATATGGGAATGAGCTGCCAGAGGAAGTAATTGGGACAGGTACAATAACAACATTTCAGAGACATTTGGACAGGTACATGGATAGGATAAACTTAGAGGGATATGAGCCAATCATGGCCTAACCCTTATTCTTAAGCCCCTGGGTCTGGACTCCCTCAACATTGGGAACATGTTTCCTGCCTCTAACGTATCCAATCCCTTAATAATCTTATATGTTTCAATAAGATCCCCTCTCAGCCTTCTAAATTCCAGTGTATACAAGCCCAGTCGCTCCAGGGGGAAAATACGACAGTCCCGCCATTCCGGGAATTAACCTGGTAAGCCTACGCTGCACGCCCTCAATAGCAATAATGTCCTTCCTCAAATTTGGAGACCAAAACTGCACACAGTACTCCAGGCGCGGTCACACTAGGGCCCTGTACAATGGCAGAAGGACCTCTTTGCTCCTATAGTCTTGATTTTGGGAATGATGTCTACCATCCGTAAGGCATATGCAAGTCCATGAAAGAACCTGAGTGCAGCTCTGTTTCCCATGATAGGGTTGTCTAAACATAGAGGGCATAGGTTTAAGTAAAAACAGGAGGCTATGTGGGACCTGAGGGACAAATTTTTCACACAACGGAAAGTCAGTGTCTGAAATGAGCTGCCAGAGATGGTGGTGGAGGTCGCACGAGTAACAAGATTTAAGAGATAACTAGACAGTTACTTGAATGAGCAAGGCCTAGTGGGATATAGAATTAATGCAGGTTAAGTGGGATTAAAATAAATCAGCATGATAGTTAGCATAACACGGTGGGCCCAAGGGCTTGTTTCCTATACCCTTCATACTTCCCATTGGAAGTTGTAAAGCAGTTTATAGGGGTTATACAACTATATGGCCAAGACTCTAGAAGAACTGAGTGTGTAGGAACGTTGAGTCAGTAATGATAGGGGGATTGATGAAAAGGTGCTTTATAATTCAATTAAATTTAGCAAGCCAGAAAAAAAAATTTCTAGCACGTGAGAAATTATACGAAAAATCAGACAGAAATGTTAAACCAACACTGAATTTGTTTGCTAAACATACTGTGGATTGTTGTAATGTCAATCTTATAATCCATAGACATATAGTTATTGCAATTACAAAGCTTTTACGAAGTGCACTGCTGAGAATGACAATTTCCCTGACTGAGACTTCAATTCAGGTATAATTTAAATTTACAGAAACTGTGCAGGTTTTCACTCAGTCTGGCTTTAAGGCAAAACCAGTCTTTCCAAGAAATATCTAAAATGTTAAGGTTGCAAATCTGAATCTGCAAATTCAACCCTTAATAACCATTCTTAATTTTTTTTTAATCAACTGCACAGTTGTTACACCCCTCTAACCTTTCTATTTTGTTTTTGTATTCTTTCCTCTCAAACCTGCTTAAATCTTATATGAAGCAACTTACCAAAAAATATACTGTAGATCATTATCTGTGGAATATCATGCTGCTGATACCCGTTACCAATATATAAAGTGTAGTGGTTATGATTTATATTATGTAATTCTCAGATGACGATTGTCAGAAATATGACCTTACAAAATAAACTTAATCCTATATTTACACTATATAGGATACAGCATTTAAGGAGAATCATCATACAGCCAAGAACTTTGAAAGACTACTCATTAGCACCAATGGATATTAGACATGGGAATTGAAACAGATACCTTCATTCTCTTTGTAGTAAGAAAATATTCCACAATTCTAATTTGATATTTCTTAGATCTAGAGGCTGCTGAAGATTAATAGGTCTGCTTAGAACTTTAAGGTTCACATTTCCTTTAATGACTATTAGTTGTCAAAGTCAACAAATTATGTTATTGTCCTGAGACTGTTTAGTTTTGTACAAACAGGCAAAATATTCCCTGGGTGTTTCTGAGATATCAAATGCATGCAGAGTTCTTCATGTGGGGGAAGCTTTCAGTATCTTTTCCCACAGATTTCTTCAAAAAGCCTGTAAAAATAAATGATGTTACTAATATAGGAAGATGAAATACTGTATCTTTCAAACTTCCCATTGTAAGCTGAAAAGCAGTTTATTGTCCGAGTCGTACAACATAGAAATACATCATTCAGCCCAATCCACATAGACTATCAAGCAACCATTAATGCCAATCACACATTCTCCCCATATTCTCATCAACTTTTCCCACATTCTAACACTCAGTAGAGGCTATTTAGTCAGTATTAGAATTGTATGATAGATTTTTGAAAATAAAACAGCTGACCAATCCGCAAAATAGGTTAAAATTTGGATTTTAGTGTGGTTTCATCAGTTAGGGAGGAACAAACGCGGACTGGATGATTGTTCCGCAGCGTATCTGCACTCATTTTGCAAGAGCATCCTGTTGCCTGCACTTCAATTCTCCATCCATTCCAACATTGACCTTTCTGTCTATGCCATCCTGCACTAATACAATAAGACCCACCACAAGCTTGAGAAATAACAATTTATTTTCTGTCAGTACACATTGCAGCCCAGACTCAATATTGAATTTGGTAACTTTAGATAACCCACTCCTTTCCACCTCTATTAGAACCTATCATTTATGCCAGTAATTCAGCTGTAATTTTGACTATTTTTCTCTCTCTCTTAGTGTAGCCCAGCCTGCTGTGAATGTCCCACCACCCTGCTTTTGGTAACATAACATTAAAAAAACACATTGTGGCGCGGCGATAGGCCCGAAATGAAGGCAAGGAGCCAGGTGCTTCGGGAGGAATTTTATTTGTTATCGTTCTCTTGTCCAGACGGGTCTGCAAGAGAGCGATCGTGCCTAAACCCCTGCCATTTATCCCTGTAGCTAGGGGCCGCCCCCATTCCCGTGCCGAGGGGTTCGATAGTGGAATGGCCCAACTCTCGGGAGCCACCACAACATAATGTGCTTCCATCTGTGATGTCAGCTCTCTTGGTCTCACTCTATTAGAGTTGATCACTTTGTTTAGTGCTGGAAAATTGAAAATATTTCCAATATGAATACGAGTTAGATGGAGCTCTAGGGGCGAGTGGAATCAAGGGATATGGAGAGATGGCAGGCACAGGTTGCTGATTGTGGATGATCAGCCATGATCACAATGAATGCTATTGGTGATAGGGGGGTATTTTATCCCCAATTGACCTGTCTACACCCACTTAAAGCTATTCCCTTTATCCTGCATCTGTACAATGTGGATGGCTTGATTGTAATCATATATTGTCTTTTCGCTGACTGGATCGCACACAACAAAAAAACGTTTCATTGAACCCCAGTGCATGTGACAATAATAGTAAACAAAACTAAATTAATTCTTTCCGCTTACAAAGCTTGTCTATCATGGTGCAGCTGACAAGAAACACACTCATTTCGTTATGTTCTTATCTATCTGTACAGAATCATCTGTAATGGTTTCTCTTCCCATCGCAATAGCAGTTGCTTCTGAATATTTACCTCTTTTCTCCTGTGTGCTCAAGAGTGGGTTAAAAGTATGACCTATATAAATCTGATGGATGATGACATTTAACGAATGTGCCCATTAGGAGTTATAATGTCAATAATGCCATAACCTCACAAATTAGGATGCGTTGATTCCATCTGAGAAGAACACAGAAAGATGGATGATTACACAGGAATCGGGATGGATAAAGGATGGTGTAAGGGGGGGGGGGGCATGTATTTTGACGTGGGAGGATGGCTGCTGAAAACCTAATGGTAATGAAGAGGAATGAGATAGAGGAAGTTTAACAAGACACAATGAGAATATGAGGTGGAAGATTACAAGATGCTGGTGGAACTGCAACTTTGCTCACTGTTTCTAGCCTGGTTGTCACTGAAATGCCCCTGCACTGACTGACCTAGTGTTCTGAATGTGCTTCTGTCCTCTTAGGTAAACATAAGAGATACCTTGGCATTACACTCAGAGTAGAATAGTTATCCCTAGACACTGGGCAATTTATACCCAGAGGTTTATATCATAAAAATAGATTAAGGCTGTGGCTGTTTGTGAAGGTTTGCTCAATAAATTGATCCCTGTGTTTGCAACATTATTGGAGAGATTACACTTTACCAAACGTTAATTGGCTGTAATTTGCTTTGGTATGACTCAAGTCCATCAAGGGTATCCTGAGTGCAAGTCTCCCCTATTTCCCATTCCACTACAATAAAGAAATAAATGTAATTTGTTCAGATATATTATTTGCCTCAATCCTTGTTCCAAACCCTAGCCACATTGTTGGGTATATCCATCTTTAACATGTGAAACTAGACAGAATGAAAGTTTACTTTTATACTGGAGTTATCTTTGATATCAAAACAAGTCCAAAGGAAGCACCACAGTCTCTGATCTTTCATCATAATTGGTTTGTTTAAATCTTCCAGCAGCAGTGGTCCTTGGTTCAGTTGCTGACATTTATAAAAATCTAATGGAGAAAAGTGTTTTGTCTCCTTTATTCAACGTGACCTGCAGAATGAAACACCACATTGTTTAGAGAGTTTGATAAATCAATACTGTGCCCCTGATGAATTGTGAACAGTGCTTAAAATTGTCAAGAAAAATACATCCCACTCAATATCAGTATTTTTCCATTCTAGAACCATACCACTCTTGTTATTCAAACTACATTTCACTTGGACCAGTACAACAAAAATACTTAAAAGCTTAAAAATTTAAAGAAAGGTCCCAAGCATTCAATTATCATTTATAGCTGTCCACATTAGGATTATCCTTTGTTATTTCCTCAAATATAATTGAGGCTGAGTCTCCCTTTTGCTTTTCCTTTATATATTTTCTTAGTTTGGACTTAGTATGCTGAGGGGCCTGTGTCTGTGCAACATGATTAGGTTTAGGTTGAGGGGTTTGTTTTTGTCACATGTACTGAGGTAAAGTGAGAAACTTTGTTTCAAGTAAAACACAAGTACAATAGATAGATCGAAGGGGAAGATACAAAGTGCAGAATGTAGCACATCAGTTCCATAGACAAAGTACAATGTCCACAATGGGGTAGAGGTGAATCAGACAGAACCCTAGATTATGGAAGGACCATGCAGAAGCATGATAACAGAGGGGAAGAAGCTGTTCCTGAGTCTGGTGGTGAGCCTCTTTAAAGCCGGATGGGAGCAGGGAGAAGAAGGAATGACCGGAGTGGGACATCTTTTATTATGCTTTTTAGAGGCAGTGCAAAGTGTGGATGGAGTTAATAGTGCAAAGTCTGTTCTAAGTGATTGAGGAGATTGAGTATTTTGACAAATACTCTCTTAAATTTCTACAAGTAGAGAGCACATTAGCTGATTGCATCATGGCCTGGCTCAGCAACTCAAACGCCCAGGGACAAAGGAGATTACAGAGGGTGGTAGACACTGACCGCTCCGTCAAATGTACTGACTTCCCCACCATAAAGAGATCAATAGGACATGCAGCCACAAAAATAGAGTCAGGGTCAAAGACCCACACCACCCTGGCTATGCTCTCATTTCACTCCTGGTGTTGGAACGAAGTTATAGGAATCTGAAAACAGTGACTCCCAAGTTCAATAATAGCATCTTCCCAACAACCATCATGCTCTCAGTGCTGGAGTAACTCAGCAGGTCAGGCAGCATCTCTGGAGTACATGGAAAGGTGATGTTTCGGGTCGAGAGTGAAGAAAGGTATGAAAAATTGTCTCAACCCGAAATGTCACCTATCCATGTTCTCCAGAGGTGCTGCCTGACCTGCTGAGTTACTCCAGCACTTTGTGTCCTTTGGTGTATTAACCAGCATCTGCAGTTCTTTGTTTCTACAACCATCAGGCTCATGAACACGACGTAATACTAACCTCAACCATAAACAATGGACTATCTTTGGTTCCACCAGATTTTTTTTTACTAGTATTGTGTTTATTAATTCATTGAATTTCTATTTATTACATTTTATCTATGTGTATTGTGTTTACAGGCCTGTTATGTTGCAGCTAGCAAGAATTGAATTATTCTGTTGTTGGTACACATGGTAATTAAATACTTGAATTCTGATTGCAACCATCCCCTGACTTATTGATTATTCTTCGTGTGTGCATTTTAGTTTTGGCTCTTACATTTATCAGCCACAATAGATCAGACTAGCTTCATAAGTTGATAAGTTCTAGGAGCAGAGTTAGGCCAGTTGGCCCATCAAGTTTACTCTGCCATTCAATCATGGCTGATCTATCTTTCCCTCTCAACCCTTCTCCTGTCCTGTAACCCTTGACAGCTTTCATACCACCCCAGTTTTTAAAGATACTGATAACTTAATTCAATAAGTAGGGCAGACATAATTAATTCAGGAATATTTAATGTCATTGATTTACAGTGAAACTAGATGCAGTGAAAATAGATTACCAAATTCCTACTAGGAATCCATTTCAGTAAAATAGAATTTGACTTATTTATTACAAACTTAAGAATTTACTCATGATACTTAGGTTGGTATTATTCACAAAATGTTACTCCAGTATATTTCAGCAATAATATGTAGAAAATAATGCCAGTTGAATAATGTGAATTAGCTTTCACTATTAACTATTTTTTGTAGTAGGATTTGAAAGGAGTAGAGGAAGAATTTGTATAGCAACAATCCCAACTGTGATTTATTTTCTCTTAAAATTAAGTTGACAGATTTTCCTTTTATAATATACTAGACCAAAAGGACCCATTGGGCCCAAACCTCTAATGCATTGGTGCAGCACCCTCTCCTCCCCCCCCCCCCACTCCCCCCCCCTCCATCCCCCTCAACCCTTATCCTCCCTCCACCTCCCTCCCTCCCTCCCACCCCCCTCCCTCCCTAGGAGATAGATTTAAACTTTAAAATGTGAATAACTTAAAAAATATAACCGATTTCAATGAAACTTCTTCCATTAGCACCAAAGGGACGATGGTGAGTAAGGTGGGCCTAAAATTGTCGGGCTATCGTGTACCGTTTCGGCTGTAGTTCAGGAACAAACAAACAAACAAGCAAGAGTTTTAGTATATAGATAACAGAGGTTTTTGGGTAGAAGAATTCCCCATGACTTAGACAATAGACAATAGGTGCAGGAGTAGGCCATTCGGCCCTTCGAGCCAGCACCGCCAATCAATGTGATCATGGCTGATCATTCTCAATCAGTACCCCATTCCTGCTTTCTCCCCATACCCCCTGACTCCGCTATCCTTAAGAGCTCTATCCAGCTCTCTCTTGGATGTATTCAGAGAATTGGCCTCCACTGCTCTCTGAGGCAGAGAATTCCACAGATTCACAACTCTCTGACTGAAAAAGTTTTTCCTCATCTCTGTTCTAAATGCCCTACCCCTTATTCTTAAACTGTGGCCCCTGGTTCGGGACTCCCCCAACATTGGGAACATGTTTCCTGCCTCTAACGTGTCCAACCCCTTAATAATCTTATACGTTTCAATAAGATCCCCTCTCATCCTTCTAAATTCCAGTGTATACAAGCCTAGTCGCTCCAGTCTTTCAACAAACAACAGTCCCGCCATTCTGGGAATTAACCTAGTAAACCTACGCTGCACGCCCTCAATAGCAATAATATCCTTCCTTAAATTTGGAGACCAAAACTGCACACAGTACTCCTGGTGCGGTCTCACTATCCCTGTACAACTGCAGAAGGACCTCTTTGCTCCTATACTCAACTCCTCTTGTTATGAAGGCCAACATTCCATTGGCTTTCTTCACTGCCTGCTGTACCTGCATGCTTCCTTTCAGTGACTGATGCACTAGGACACCCAGATCACGTTGTACATCCCCTTTTCCTAACTTGACACCATTCAGCTAATAATCTGCCTTCCTATTCTTACCACCAAAGTGGATAACCTCACATTTATCTACATTAAACTGTATCTGCCAAGCATCCGCCCACTCACACAACCTGTCCAAGTCACCCTGCAACCTCATAGCATCTTCCTCACAGTTCACACTGCCACCCAGCTTTGTATCATCTGAAAATTTGCTAATGGTACTTTTAATCCCTTCATCCAAGTCATTGATGTATATTGTAAATAGCTGCGGTCCCAACACCGAGCCTTGCGGTACCCCACTAGTCACTGCCTGCCATTCTGAAAGGGACCCATTTATCCCCACTCTTTGCTTTGCAAAAAAATATCTTGGTTTGCAGGTAGAATACTACCAATATGGTTTGCAGCATTTTCCAATTAATTAAAAGAACTACAGCAGGCTGTGTAGCAAATATAAAATAATTAATTAATCGTTTAAATGTTGTGGTGTTTTCTCTCTGGTAAGGATGACAAGAAGTTAGACAAAGGATTATCAATTTTTTTAAAAGGTTCAACACCAGGAAGGTTGTGTTGAACATGAATCATCACATTGCTGACACTATGGTTTGGTTATTGCATGGAGTATCTCTACCAGTTTGCATTGATTAAGCTGCATCAGGTAAGAATATACATAACACACAGAAATGCACTGTTCTTTGGAGAACAGTGCCTAATAACTTTCCATGGATTAACTTTTATTATATTGGAGTGGATGATGGAGGGAGGGGTAGGTGTGGGCATTATTTTCTATGCAAGTCTCGATTACTGTAATACGCTACCCGACTGTCCAATTATTCCAAAACCCCAATGGTTCAGTATCTCCTTCATGTTGCCGTGCTCCCACCCACCGACCAAGGCCCCACTTCCTGAGCTCTTCCCATTCCTCAAGACCCTAGTTCCAACACTTCTTTTTATTTAAGATTGACACAAAATGCTGGAATAACTCAGCAGGACATGCAGCATCTCTGGAGGGAAGGAATAGGTGATGTTTCGGGTCGAGACCTTTGTTCACTGCAAAATGTATTATCATACTTTATAACATCCAATTAGAGCCAATACCCTATGTAATCTGAGCTTGAGTTCGAATTTAGTTTATCGTCACGTGTACCAAGGTACAGTGAAAAGCTTTTGCTGCATTCTAGCCAGTCAACAAATATGTGATTAAATCGAGCCATCCACAGCATAGAGGTACATGATAAAGGGAATAATGTGAATAAAGTTTAGTGCAAGATAAAGTCCAGTAAAGTCCAATCAAAGATAGCCCGAGGCTTTCCAAAGAGGTAGATAGTAGATCAGGATTGCGCTCTAGATTTGGTAGAATGGTTCAATTGCCTGATAATAGCTGGGAAGAAACAGTCCCTGAATCTGGAGGTATGCGTTTTCTATACCTTTCTCTACCTTTCTATACCTTCTATACCTTTTGCCCGATGGGAGAACGGAGAAGAGGGAGTGGCCAGGGTGCGACTCATCCTTAATTATGCTGCTGGCCTTGCCGAGGCAGCATGAGGTATAAATAGTGTTAATGTAAATGACTCTGCTAGTCCGGGGCCATGCGCAGATCATCTCTCCACATGGGACTGCTGTTAAGGCCTCTCAGCAGGCAGCCATGTCTCCAACATCCAAACCTATGAACACTTCTACTCAACTAGTACAGCTCAGAATATGGATGAGGACTCGCCATGTTAAACATGCCAACCATTCAGATACAGCATTTTACTATGAGCATTGTGCGGTTCTTAAGGTCACATGAAACCATTGGCTTTCCCAGCAAACCGGAGTGGTTGTGGAGCAGGCTGCAGGTGAGGACGAGGTAACCAACCCTCTCAGGGGAGTCCTGCAAGGAGACCCAGAGTAGTGAAGGATCTAGAAAGTGTCCACAGAGTAGTCAGTGGGTGGGATTTAAGAGTCAAGGGGGGTGATGGTACTGTGTCCCAACAACCTGCCAACTGTGCAAGATCAGGAATTGCCTCGGCATGAGTGAGTCAAACTCCCTCTGTCTCACAACAATTGGGCTTCAAGGACAGAGGACATATGTGATTCATGTCCAGCAGCAGAGACAAAATGAGAGGCGAAAGTGCCTTAGCAATTCCAATGCAAAGAGGCTGCAGAAAGTAATGGACTCAGACCGGTCCATCATGGGCACAACCCTCTCCATTGAAAGTATCTACATGAGACACTGCCTCAAGAAGGCGCTAACTATCATTAAGGTTCATGACCATCCAAGCCATGCTGTCTTCTCACTCCTATCATGGGGCAAGGGGTACAGAAGCCTGGTCATATACAACCAGGTCAGGTTCAGGAACAATTGCTTTCCTGCAACCATCATATTCTTGAACCAACCTGCACAACCTAAATCCTACCTCAAGAACAGGTCATTACAGATCACCTTTTGCAATACCATGGACTTGTTCTTTTCATTTATGTCTTGCACTAATATCTTGTATTTTTACACAATCTTCTTTCGTTACAAAATGTGTGTAATTTATGTATAATTTGTTTTTGTGTGTTTGAGTCTAAGTGCCTATGTTGCTGCTGCAAGCAAGGTTTTTCATTATAAATTCATGTTATAGGAGCAGAATTAGGCCACTCGATTTGCAAGATTATGTTGAATTAAATGATTTCCAGGAGCACGTCCCTTTGGTAAATCAAGGAACGGCAACAAATTTCAAGGCAATCTTGCTTCGCCTCAGCCATAGTTAAGAAAGGTGGAAGTCATGGGTAAAGAATGAGTATTGGACTGATGTTTAGATTTCTCTAATAAAGAAGCCACAGAGACATCATGGGCCAAATAACCTTCTTGGATGTTATCAACATCTGAGATTCAATGTTTTACTTAATAAAAGTAGACTTTGACAAACATTGAAATTCCAAACATTGACAAATATTAATAGTTTTAAATCTCCTGCACCCAGAGGCTTTTTAGAAATCCGAGGTGAATCGGTGAGTGGTGAAGAGGACATAAGGAGGTCACAAAGGGATATGGATGGGTTAAGTGAGTGGGCAACAATCTGACAAATGAAGTATAATGTGGGGAAATGTGAAGACAGAGATAAAAGTATACATATTACCTGTGCGGTGAGGGATTCTGGTGCTCTGAGATGCAGAGGGATCTAGTATCCTATTACATATTTGCAAGAAGCAATAATGGAGCTACAGTAGGTAGCTATGAAAGAAAATGAAATGTTACTAGTTTTTTTTTTGCTAAGGTAATTGAATGCAAAAGTGGGTAGGTTATTCTTCAGCTTGAGAGGACATTAATGAGACTACATCTGGAATATTTTGAATGCAGTACTGCTCTCCGATCACTCATTCACACTAGTTCTATCTAATCCTACTTTTATATCCACTCCCTACATACAAGGGGTAATTTATAGAGCTCATTGAATCTACCAACCTACACATCTTTGGAATGTGGCCGGAAACCAGAAAAGACGGAGGAAACCCACTCAGTCACAGAGAGAATGTGCCAACTCCACACAGACAGCACCTGAGGTCAGGATCGAACCAGGGTCTCTGGCACTGTGAGGCCGCAGCTCCACTAGCTGTGCCACTGTGTTTCCCTCTTACTAGATTAATACCTGGAATGAGCAGGCTATATTATGATGAAAGGTGGGACCGGCGATACATCTATCTGCTGGAGTTCAGAAGAGTGAGAGGGAATGATTAAAGAATATAAAATTCCAAGATACCTAGGAATTCACCATTTTAAAAATAAGGGGTTGCTCAATTAAGACAGAGGTGAGGCAGAATATTTGTTCTCAGAGGGTCCTGAGTCTTTGCAAACGTCATTCATTGAGCGTGGAAAGACGTCTTCGAATTTATTTAAGGTTGAGATAGACGGTAAGTAAAGAGGTGAAAGATTACTGTGGGCAGGTGGGAATACAGAGTTGAGGTTGCAGTCAGATCAGCCACGATTTGTCTAAAAGATTGAGAATGTTTGAGTGGCAGTGTGACTATCTGCTGGTCCTAAATCATATATTTGCATGTAGACAGGAGGCCAGATATGTCTGTAACATCCAAAGAGATGCCCATTATGGCTCTGTTGTTTCTTTACTGGAGAAATCTAAAATTTAGTCTTACTCCTGGGTTCATTATTAAAGGCCCATTTCATTTCCTCAACAAAATGTCAATGGCAGTTCGACATGAAGGAAATTTGAAGATTTTAGAAATTAGTATAACTTCCAGAAATCCAAACCCAGAATTTCAGCTTTTTGATGCAAGCCCAAAGAAAAATGTACTAATAAATGCCACCACAATTTGCTGTCTGATCAATAGTGCCAGCTGCAAAATAGTCAATAACATTTTATTTAACAAAGCCTGAGAGAGACGGAGTGATCCAAAGTAGGAAAGAACTGCAGATACTGGTTTAAATCGAAGGTAGACACAAAATGCTGGAGTAACTCAACGGGTCAGGCAACATCTCTGGAGAAAAGGATTGGGTGATGTTTCAGGTTGAGACCCTTTGTCAGACTTCAGACTTATATTTTTTTATCTCTGTCAAAACCTCTGCCTTCACATTGCCTTCACATCTGCCAGACTGAAGACTGAAGAAGGGTCTCAACCCGACACGTCATCCAGAAATGCTGCCTGTCCTGCTGAGTTACTCCAGCATTTTGATTCAAACAGTGTCACTGTAACATAAAATTCAACAATATCTTTGATTAATTTCACAATCTTAGCTACTATTATCTTTTCTTGTAGATATATACACGACAGATATATTGTATATATTAGTTAAAACATTTTCTTTACTTTTTTGTAAAACTTTTTTTTGCACAATATATTTTTTGTCCTGTCAGTGTTGCCATAATACAATTATAAGCTTTACTAAAGTAATATTGTCCAACAAAAACTGATTGTTTGATGTCAATTTAAGCATTATGATTACTAAAGTCACTAACATTTAGAGAGCCTCTCAGATGCTGAAAAAGAAGACCTACATTTTGACAAATAGTGGACACCTTCACTGTTCTGTTTAACTGCTGAATTGTCAGAGAAGCCCAATTATGTAGCACTTTGGGCAGAAGAAAGAAGGTAATAATGCTATTACACCGACAATTCTCCAGCAATTATAGATAATTTCTATCCTAGATCTCCAAGAGAAGGCCTAAAATCACAGATGACAAGATACAAAACATAATTTCACAAAACAAAGACAAAATTGATTTTGGTTTTGTAAATTGCTTCACAGATCCAGCTTAATGCTGGAGGCATTACATCTTCCAGTGCAACTCAGTCATCTCTAACATTTCAATAACAGTGGTCTGTTAATTCAATTGTAATTATTTAGGACAAGTTTTATATTCTGTATTTAACAAATTGTACGGAAAAGAAAACTATTGAGAAAAAGAAAAAGAAAAATTCTCTGCCTCAGAAGGCAGTGGGGGCCAATTCTCTGAATGCATTCAAGAGAGAGCTAGATAGAGCTCTTAAGGATAGCGGAGTCAGGGGGTATGGGGAGAAGGCAGGAACGGGGTACTGATTGAGAATGATCAGCCATGATCACATTGAATGGCGGTGCTGGCTCGAAGGACCAAATGGCCTCCTCCTGCACCTATTGTCTATTGTCTATTGATCAGGGATTTGAAGCAGCAGCAAGTTATGAGCAGATAGGAGGATGCAGTGCATGCATCAGAAATCCTGCCAGTGCCATTAATTTAATCTCTGGTCATTTTCAACTCAAGGCCATATTTACATTTTGGTGGCCGGTTAAAATCTCTGGGCCCGGAAGCATCTACCATCTGTCAGATAAATGCATAGGGCCTCTCTGCAGGGTTTTGTGGATGGGAAGGTAGAAATGTGATGATTGAACTACCCCCATAGCAGGCAATTGACCTGATTCTTTTAAAATTACACCACTTTGTGTCTGCCACATCATGGATTTCATAAATTGAGAACAGGAAATACCATATAGATTTGAGGTAAACAAATCGTACTGCATAGTAATAATATTAATTTGCTACCACCCTTACAACATGATTTATTACATCATTTGTTCACATACCCAACTACAATTAGCCATAATAAGAAATTAAATATGAATAATTTCATTATCAAGAGGGTAAGATAAATTTTCAAATCATGCATAACAGACAGAGAAAGCATTGTGATATTTACGTTCATATTGTAATTAATGAGTGTGGACCAATAAAAATGGATGAAGAAACCGGCCAACAGATCTAAAAATGATCAGGAAATATGAAAATATTAAGATATGCTAAATTAAGGGCCGCAACAACAACTTGAAATTAAATGGCACTTTAATGCAGTTAAACATTCCAAGGCACATCATGCCGATTGATCAAAGTATAAGATATTAAGAAGGCTACTCTATAATATATATTTTTTAACAATGCTTTTAATGGACGTTCTAGAGCATGCAAACTGGACACCTGGAGTTAACTTTACTGGTATTGGGATTGGGTGGGTGATGATGGAAAGGGAAGGGAATGCAGATATAGATGGTTCATTGTATTTTATTGCAACATGTACTTAGGTACAATGAAGTTCCTTTTCTACATACAGTTCAGTAAAATCTTACTACACACAGGAACAATCTCCACCCATTTCCGCTTTCCACAGACCGTTCTCTCCGCCACTCCCGAATAAACTCATCCCTTCTCACTCAAACCTCCCCCTCCCCAGATACTTTCCCCTGCAACCGCAGAAGATGCAACACCTGTCCCTATACCTCCTCCCTCAACTCTGTCCAAGGCCCCTGACAGTCCTTTCAGGTGAGGGAGAGATTCACTTGCGCCTCCTCCAACCTCATCTACTCTATCTGCTATTCCAGGTGTGGACTCCTGGATATATCAGCGAGACCAAGGGCCGGCTTGGCGATTGTTTTGCTAAATATCTCCATTCAGTCCACCCAGGCCTACATGATCCGCCGGTTGCTAAACACTTTAGCTCCCCCTCCCATTCCCACACTGACCTTTCTGTTCTGGGCTTCCTCCACTGTCAGAGGCCCAACGCAAATTGGAGGAACAGCACCTCATATTTTGCTTGGGCAGCTTACACCCCAGCGGTATGAATAGTGACTTCTGTAACTTCAAGTAATCCTTGCTTTCCCTCTCTCCATCCCTCCCCATCCTAGTTCTCCGACTAGTTTTACTCTTCTGAATAAATTTTACTGATTGTATGCCTCTTTGTCATCTTTCCCTCAGCTAACAATGATCCATTCTACAGTTTCCTTTGATTTCTCATTTTCTCACCTTACCCTTCCATATCTCTATGCCTCCTTCTCCCCTGACTCTCAGTCTGAAGAAGGATTCCGACCCGAAACATCACCCATTCCTTCTTGCCAGAGGTGCTGCCTGTCCGGCTGAGTTACTCCAGCTTTTTGTGTCTATCTTTGTTGTAATTGTGTTTGGCTTGATTTTTTTCATGCATTGTATTACAGATGATCCTCGACTTTAACTTGCAATTTTTCGACTTCACGATGGTGCAAAAGCGATATACGTTCAGTAGAAACCGTACTTTGAATTTCGAATTTTGATCTTTTCCCGGGCTTTTCCGCTGCTCAGACTGGCGGTGTCTTATGTGGTACGATACTCTCTCGTGATGCTGGGCAACGGTAGCGAGCCGCAGCTCCCAGTCAGCCACGATTGGGAGCTGCCACGGCTACGATGTTTGGTAGGTTAGGTGTATTAAATGCATTTTCGAACTACGATATTTTCGATTTACGATGGGTTTATCGAAATGTAACCCCATCGTAAGTCGAGGAGCACCTGTATTTGATTTGACTGGATAGCACGGTAACAAACATCTTTTCATTGTAACTCATAACACTTAACATAATAAAACAAAACTTTAAACTTAAAAGTGGAATACCACGGCAAAGACAAGCGTGGTTGTTCCAGTAACTAGAAGGATTAAAGTCAAGCCTCTCAAACCTGCTCCGTCACTCCATTATATAGTGGTTGATTTTATTGGAATGTCAACTTGGTATTTTAGCCTATCCTACTTAACCTTTCACCCCCTTGCTCATCAAGAATCCTTCTACCCCTGGTTTAAAAATATGCAAAGACCCTACTTCCACCATGCTTTGAGGCAAAGTTCCAAAGACATATGGACTACTGAAAGAAAATATGTTGCAACATCTCTGTCTTTAAGTGCTTATTTTTAAACAGTAGTTCCTAGTTTCATGTTCTCCCATGCTCCACACATTCACCCCGTCAAGGGTCCCTGGAATCTTCAGTGAATCAATCACGTCTCCTCTCAATCTTTTACATTCCAGTCAATACCACCCTAGCCTGTCCAACCTTTTCTCTTAAAGCAACATGCCCATTCCAGGTATTGGTGTAATAAGTGCTGAACTATTTACAAGGCATTGGATCCATCCAGAAACTAGTTCAATACTCTAAACTGTACTTCAGATGGAGTCTCACATATTACCTATATAACTGAAGCGTGACTTCCCTACTTTTGTATTCAGTTCCCCTGGCAACTACTCATACTCTGTCAGCTTTACCAATTAATTGCTCCACCTGCTACTTGCCTTTTGCAGATCATGCACAAGGATACCTAGATCCTTCTGCATCTCAGAGCAGCGGAATCTCTCACTACCTGGATGATGTGCTCTTTTAACTTTCCTGCCAAAATGGGCAATTTCATATTTTAAACCATTGTACTCCATTTGGCTTCATCCAAATCATTTATATCAATTCTAGAAACAGACTTTAGCCATGGAGAAGATTTGAATGGATTATGAAAGGGTTTGGGAGCAGAAAGACGAATGAACCAGGTGATGGCTATAATTTAAAAAATAAAATGGACAGTTTTTGAAAATATAGAACAATTTTGGGATGAACTATGTTTCAAATGCCTGAGTCAGACCTGGTCATGCAATGACCTGGTCATAAGCTGGTCATGCACCAAATATGCTCAGGTTTATACCCTTGCAGGTCAATGATGAACACAATTACAGGGAACTGAGAAGGATTGAAGAGAGGAAAGTCTAATCGGGAGATGAAGGCACAGTCATAGGGCCTGTTTCTGTCTCTAGGTGGACTTTAATGCTGTTTGAAGTTTGGTACTAGGGTAGCCATTATCAGAAAGGGCAGTGAGAGAGAGAGAGTGAGTAATGTAGTGGGATAGCAGATAGACCAGCCACTGGGTTAGCAGAAACTGAATTAGAACTGCAACATGTGGCAAGGAGGCATCTTTCAGTTCAATATAATAAGCTGAGCCCCCGGTGATGTGACTTATTAGTGTACAAACGTGTGACCGTGCAGAAAGAAAACCTGCTCCCAAAGGAGAGATTGTCTGTTTAGTGGCATTTAGTGGCAGATGTAATAATGAAACTACATTAGGGAATGTGCACCAACAAAGGCTTTTCAGCACGGACTGTGAAATCACATGGCCAGAAAACTCCTTCACTCTACAATTCAAATATATAAAAATAAAGAACATCTACAAAATGACACTGCCATTCCAGCATAAAAGCTCATGTCATGATGCAGCTCTATAGGGCTTTAGTTTGGCTGCATTTGGAATATTGTGTACCGTTCTGGTTGCCTACTTACGGGAAAGATGTGGAAGCTTTGGAGAGAGTGCAGAGGAAGTTTACCAGAATGCTGCCTGGATCAGCGGGTTTCTGCTATAAGGAGTGGTTGGATAGATGGATTGTTTTCTCTGGAACGTCTGAGGTTGAGAAGTGTATACAATTATGAGAAACATACAAAGAGTAGACTGTCAGAACCTTTTTCCCAGGGTGGAAATGTTCAACACGAGGGCGTAGCTATAAGGTGAGAGGGGGAAAATTTAATGGGGATGTGCGAGCAAGTTTTTGTACACATAGGGATGGTAGAGGCCTTGAACATATTACCTGGTGTAGTGATGGAGGCAGATACGAAAGTAGTTTAAGGGGATTTTGGAAGTGCAAGGAATAGAGGGATATGGATCATGTGCAGGCTGAAGAGATCAGTTCAACTACGCATCAAATTCGGCACACACATTGTGGGCCAAAGGAACTGTTCCTGTGCTGTACTCTTCTATGTTCTTTGTTCTATTTAAAACACTCCAAAAATGATTAAAAAACAATGCATTTTTTAAAATGAAGATTTTAAAATCCTCTAAAATATTATAAAACTAAAACAATTTATCACTCACGAAATATCAAGTGCTGAATTTACCCAGCTGATGAAAAGTTATTGACCTGAAACATTATTTTTTTTCCATAGATGCTGCTCAACTTGCTCAGAATCTCCATCATTTCTGTTTCACTTCAGACTTCCAGAATCTACACTTTTGTTTTCTTTTAAACACTTAAACACAATCAAATGCTTAACCAGGGGGTCACAGTTCAAGAATAAAGGGTAGGCCATTTAGGACTGAGATGAGGAAACACTTTTTCACCCAGAGAGTTGTGAATCTGTGGAATTCTCTGCCACAGAAGGCAGTGGAGGCTAATTCACTGGACGTGTTCAAGAGAGTTAGATATAGCTCTTAGGGCTAATGGAATCAAGGGATATGGGGAGAAAGCAGGAACGGGGCACTGATTTTGGATGATCAGCCATGATCATATTGAATGGTTCGAAGGGCCGAAGGGCCTACTCCTGCACCTATTTTCGATGGTTCTGTAGCGACCATAGAGAATGGTCCAGGTCGTCGAACCCTCGGATTGGCCAGCGAGGTCACGTGGGAACGCGACCATGGGGATTGGTCCAGGGAACGACATCGCTGATTGGCCAGCGATGTCAGGTGCTCGTTTGGCGCCCGTTTTAGTGAGTTCGGCGAAGTCTTCAAGGAAGACAGTAAGTTTGTATTGGTTGTCCTGTACCTTGTTGTTTAACTCTGTATTCGTGTATTGCGGCTGCAATAAACTTCGTCTACAACCAACAAGTTTCGGACTCGCCATATTGGTGACCCCGACGTGATCTGGACGATCACCGACTGAGCAGGAACCCGACGCCTCGTTGACGATGGCTGAGCAGGGCACACCGGAGTCAAGCGCGGCAGGCGTTCATCTTCCGTTATTTTGGACGTACGCACCGCAAGCTTGGTTTATCCACGCCGAGGCTCAATTCCATATAAAGAAGGTGTCGGACGAGTCCACGAAGTACTTCTACCTCGTCAGCGCGCTATCGCCGGACACAACCAAGCGCGTGATGCGGTTCATCGTAAATTCACCTGCAGAAGACAAATACGAGGCCATGAAGAAGGTATTACTACGAACCTTCGGGTTGAATAAGCATGGTGGTGCGGCAAAACTTCTGCACCTACCGGATCTTGGAGACCAACTGCCTTCCGTCCTCATGGCCGAAATGATGATGCTAGCCGGTGAGCATACGGATTGCCCGATGTTTGAACAGGCATTCCGCGAGAAACTTCCCGAGGATGTCCGACTGCTGCTTACGGATTGTTCTTTTAAGGACCCCGAAGCATATGCAGCGAAAGCGGACGCGCTCATAGCGGCAAAAAACAAGGCAAGGGGTTCAATCAACAAAGTCTCGACATCGGTGGCCACGCCACAGCGACGGCAAGATGGCGCCACGTCTCCCGCCAATTCTCCGAAAGCCCGCCAAAAAGATCCGCACAAGCGCGGCTGGTGCTATTATCACCTACGATGGGGTAACGAATCCCGCAACTGTCGTTTGCCTTGTACCTTCGCGGGAAATGCCTCGGCCGATCGTACATAGGAGCAGTTACGATTGGCCAGAACCGGCGCCTCTATGTCCATGATCGATTCACGGACACAGAATTTTTGGTAGACACGGGAGCCATCGTCAGCATAGTGCCACCGACCGACCTCGAAACCAGATCGGGTAAGACAGGTCCCACCCTCATCGCGGTTAATGGCAGCCCAATTCGCACTTTCGGTACACGGAAGATGTCCCTTGTGTTAGGCCTCCACACGTACGAATGGCCATTCATCATAGCCGACGTCAAACAAGCGATCCTGGGCGCAGATTTTCTCTGGGCTTTTTCACTGGTTCCTGATGTCCGCGGTAACGACCTCCGACCCTCTGCCGAAGATGAGCACGTCGCTCCGACAATCGCCTCCTCGCCCAGCCCTACTGTCCAGGCCGTCGTCGCGGCCCCCAACTCGTATGCTGCGATTCTGGCAGAGTTCCCAGAGCTGCTCGTCCAACGTTTTGACGCACCTTCGGCTAAGCACGGTGTGGTCCATCACATCCGCACCGAAGGCCCTCCCGTTTTCGCTCGGGCCAGGAGACTACCGCCAGACAAACTGGTGGTGGCAAGGGCGGAGTTCAGGAAGATGGAGGAAATGGGAATTGTCCGTCAGTCTGACAGCCCGTGGGCCTCGCCGTTACACATGGTCTCCAAGGCATCTGGGGGGTGGAGGCCGTGTGGCGATTATCGGCGTCTCAATGCTGTCACCACGGCTGATCGCTACCCCATACCGCACCTACAGGACTTTTCATCTGGGCTGGAAGGAGCGGTGGTGTTTTCCAAAATCGATTTGGTGCGAGGATACCATCAGATTCCGGTGCGACCGGAGGACATACAAAAAACTGCAACTATTACCCTGTTCGGGTTGTTTGAATGGTTGCGTATGCCTTTCGGTTTAAAGAACGCGGCACAGGCTTTCCAGCGACTGATGGACCGCGTGGGCCGGGGTTTACCCTTTTTGTTTATTTATTTAGACGACATCCTGGTAGCCAGCCCCTCAGTGCAGGAACACCAGGCCCATTTGCGGACCGTGTTCCAGCGGCTCCAAGACCACGGGCTCATTATCCAACCCTCCAAATGTCAATTCGGCCTGCCTGCCCTCGATTTTCTAGGGCACAGAATTACTCCTGCCGGCGCCGCCCCTTTGCCCGAGAAGGTGGAAGCTATCCGGGCTTTTCCCAGGCCCACCACAGTAAAAGGGCTGCAGGAGTTCGTAGGCATGGTTAATTTCTACCATAGATTCGTCCCGGCAGCGGCGCGAGTCCTGCGCCCGCTTTTCCAATGCCTTGCAGGGAATCCGGTAGAGTTGTTGTGGTCCCCGGCCGCAGAGTCGGCTTTTACGGCAGCTAGGGCAGCCTTGGCAGACGCCACCATGTTGGTCCATCCGAGCCCCTCCGCCCCCACGGCCCTGATGGTTGACGCCTCTGACGTGGCGGTGGGTGGAGTTCTGGAGCAGCAGGTCGGTGGCCATTGGCAGCCTTTAGCGTTTTTCAGCCGGCAACTAAATTCGGCCGAGCTGAAATATAGCGCATTTGACCGAGAGCTTCTGGCTCTCTATTTAGCTGTCCGTCATTTCAGGTATTTCCTCGAGGGCCGCCCATTTGTGGCATTTACGGACCACAAGCCATTAACATTTGCTTTTTTGAAATTGTCTGACCCATGGTCGGCCCGCCAGCAGCGGCACCTGACTGCTATCTCCGAATTTACCACAGATGTCCGTCATATCGCGGGTAAGCTTAATGCCGTTGCTGACGCCCTGTCTAGACCTGCTTTTCCCCCTATTTCGGCGGTGGACTGCGAAGTGGATCCCCAGGAGCTCGCGGAGGCACAGCTCCTAGCGGATACCGTTTCGGCTTACCAGTCCACCACTTCGGGATTGAAGTTGGCCCAGGTAGCTTGTGGGTCGGAGGGCACGAAAGTCTGGTGCGATGTTTCTCTTCCTCGTCCCAGGCCGGTAGTACCGCCCTCCCTTCAGTGCCGGGTTTTCGATGCCATTCATGGGCTGGCGCACCCGTCCATCCGCTCCACCTCTGCCTTGGTAGCAGCGAGGTTTGTCTGGCATGGCCTGCGGAAACAGGTAGCGGGGTGGGCACGTTCCTGCGTGCCCTGTCAGACCGCTAAAGTCCAGCGCCACGTCCAGCCCCCCGTACAGGATTTCGAGGTCCCGGCTTGTCGTTTTTTCCACATCCACGTGGATTTGGTCGGGCCTTTGCCTTCCTCCCGGGGCTACACCCACCTCCTCACGGTGGTGGATCGGTTCACCCGGTGGCCAGAGGCTTTCCCATTGTTTGATATCTCGTCAGCGTCTTGTGCTAGGACTTTGGCCCTTCATTGGGTAGCTCGTTTCGGGGTCCCGGCAGTTATTACAACTGACAGAGGGCCACAGTTCACTTCGTCCCTCTGGGCCGCGCTGGCGGAACTGTACGGGTCCAAGTTACAACCCACAACTGCATATCACCCCCAGGCAAATGGACTCGTAGAAAGGTTCCACCGCCAACTTAAGGCGTCCATCAGTGCAAGGCTTGAAGGCCCGGACTGGGTAGACCAACTCCCTTGGGTTCTTTTGGGCATCCGGACTGCTCCTAAGCCAGATCTCGGTGCGTCGTCCGCAGAGCTAGTATATGGCTCGACACTTCGAGTACCCGGAGATCTGTTTCCGGACCCTTCAGCCCTGCTCCCTACAGTCCCATCAGCGTTAGCATCTCTCCGGGAACGGGTGGGCTCCCTGGCTCCAGTGCCGACTTCACGTCATGGGTGTCCCATGGTACATGAACCGTCTTCCCTGAAGGACTGTGAGTTTGTTTTTCTGCGTAAAGATGCCCATCGCGCCCCGTTGCAGAAGGTCTATCAAGGGCCGTTCCGGGTTTTACGTAAGGGAACGGCTACTTTCACCTTAGACATGGGCGGCAAGAGTGAACTCGTCTCGGTGTCCCGGCTCAAACCTGCCCATTTGGACCCGGATCAACCAGTCCTGGTCGGTCAAACCCCTAGGAGAGGCCGACCTCCGTTAGTTCCGCCCAGTCCAGAAACCCCCGTTCCGACAGTTCCTCCAGGACCCCCCGTTTCGGCAGTTCCTCCAGAACCCCCCGTGCCGGTAGTTCCTCCAGAATCTCTCGTTCCGGCTGATCCTCCAAGTCCGGAACCTCCGGCTCCTGTGGTTCAGGCTGTCCCTCTCCGTACTCGTTATGGTCGCGAAATCCGGCTCCCAGCTAGGTTCCGCACCTCGGGTTCTGGGGGGGGTCATGTAGCGACCATAGAGAATGGTCCAGGTCGTCGAACCCTCGGATTGGCCAGCGAGGTCACGTGGGAACGCGACCATGGGGATTGGTCCAGGGAACGACATCGCTGATTGGCCAGCGATGTCAGGTGCGCGTTTGGCGCCCGTTTTAGTGAGTTCGGCGAAGTCTTCAAGGAAGACAGTAAGTTTGTATTGGTTGTCCTGTACCTTGTTGTTTAACTCTGTATTCGTGTATTGCGGCTGCAATAAACTTCGTCTACAACCAACAAGTTTCGGACTCGCCATAGTTCTATGTTTCTAAATGGGACTAACCTGCCACAGGTTCTGCAGACAGATACAGGTGTTGGTAGATTTTTATATATTCAGGCACTACCAAGCAGTGTAATTCATCCCAGCAAAGAACTTTCAATAAATTTAGGACTTCTACATTTGCACAGAAATCCTAAATGGTGCTCACAGTTCCATTTGAATTCTTTGCATTTAACACTAAAAATCCATTCTGTTCCTCTAAATTTTGAACAAAGAATATTAATTTTCAAGTTTTCTTCAATTCTTAAATTCAATTTGTACACAATATCCACATTTTGTCAAAGGCCTGGTTTAATTTTTTCAAGCAGAGATTAAGGAGAGTTTATAATATTATTGCATTTTGAAAATGAAAATGTGCCCAATCATGGATTTTTTCATTTGATGCTGTAAACTGAGGTTTAATGAAATGTTAATCTACTTGGTTTGCTGCTATGGCAGACGGAGCACTGCCTGTTATATAATTGCTCAGATGGTAACTTACCCTCAGCTAAAATCCTTGGCTGTCTTCCACAGGAGGAAGTTGGCGTGCTACTGAACCTGGTAAAGGTGTACTGCTCTGCCACCCAGTGGTAGAAACTTTGTATGCAGGGAAACATTATTTCCGATGCAGTCCTGATTCAAGGTCTTGACTCAAAACATTGACTGTTCCTGTATCTCCACAGATGCTGCCTGACCCACGAGTTCCTCCACCAATTATTTTTCTCCAGATTACAAGCATTGGCAGACACATGTGTCAATGTATGTTTTTAGCTTCAAACCTTCAGTTAGAGTTCTCATCCTGCAGCAACCACTGGTGGGAGTACAGGGATAGAAAATTACAGACTCGTGCAGTCTTGCAGTAACAACGCATTCAAAGTTATGAATTTTTTGCTTTGTGGCCTTAAGATACCACTACTGCAGGTCAACAGAAGTTTAAGCGTGTCAAGGTTGTTGTACTTCGTGGTCCGGTACCTGTTGTACCTTTAGTGACCCTGGAAGGACCACAAGTGCACGTGTATAAAAGGTTACATTGCTGGAGCTCCTCTCCAGGCTGTTTATTCCGTGGCCACCTGCATCCAGAGTGACCGCCTAATCACACCCATCACTTATATACACAGCCATAAAAAGTAGTTCTTGGATACACAAAGTAGTCCCAGCAATATCACAACATCCCCCTTGTCTTATATATTACAACATCCCCCTTGTCTTATATAAAATTGTTTTCTTTACCATTCGAGGGCTAAAATATATTTAACAAACAAAACCAAAACACCATTGCTTTTTGCAAACAAAACCAATAACACAACTAAACACAATTAAACACAATTGCTTTTTTTCGCCATCATGGTGGTCACTCCTCTGCGGAATTTCACTCATCTCCGGGTGGTCACTCATCTCCGGGTGGTCACTCATCTCCGGGTGGTCACTCATCTCCGGGTGGTCACTCATCTCCGTGTGGTCACTCATCTCCGGGTGGTCACTCCACAGATATATACATTTATACAAAAGCATCAAATATAATACATTAAGCTTTCATTACACAGATCACTACACAGGTCATTAAACACAAAATATTCATTTTGTTCCATATCTTCCCCTCAAGAAGACGTGCTGTGTAGATCAAACGTAGTGTAGGCTCTAGATGCTCCACCACCATGATTTGCCTGCCACTGCTGGCCTCCCACTGCTGGGCTGGCACTGCTGGGCTCCCACTGCTGGGCTGGCACTGCTGGGCTCCCACTGCTGGGCTCCCACTGCTGGGTTGGCACTGCTGGGCTCCCACTGCTGGGCTGGCACTGCTGTAATCGCGATGCGATCGCGCCTCCGCTGCAGTGCGCTCTGGCCCCGCCCACAGGTGCCCCCCGGCAGCTGTCGCTCAACTTTTCGAACGCGCTGCCGCTGGCCCCGCCCACAGGTGCTCCCCGGCTCCGCCCACAGGTGCTCCCGGCAGCTGCCGCGCAATTCCAACGCGCTGCCGCTGCCTCGGGCCCAGGGCCGTCCCGACTCTACGGTCGACGCGCCTGGGTGAGTATTTAGTGCCTCGGCCTTACCGGCTGCCGCACCTCCGCGGGTGGTCGGTCCCTCCGGTCGCCGACCCCCTCCGATCGCCGCACACCTCCGTGGGTGCCAGCCTCCCCCGGTCGCCGCACACCTCCGTGGGTGTCGGTCTTCCCCGGTCACCGCACATCTCCGTGGGTGTCGGGTCTCCCGGTCTCTCCCCCGCGAAGCAGTCGCAGGCTTCTAATCTCGGGCCTACACAGGTGCTGGGGCGCGACGTGGGCCTACACGCACCTCCCCCAGCAGCTTGCAGCGTCACGTCGGCAACTCGGCGCCGACTACTGAGCAGGTAACTATACCAACTCACACTGGCCCTGTCGGGATGCACTCCAAACGTCCCGTACCGAGCTGGAAGCTTTTCTTTCGTTTTGTTTCCCTTCAGAGCTCTTTTTAAAAAAAAATTATTTAATTTTTTTATAACCTTTTCTGCTCGGGCATGCTTCATTCCCTCCCTAGGCGAAACACCAAGCCGCTGCCACCATGTTGTGCTTCGTGGTCCGGTACCTGTTGTACCTTTAGTGACTCTGGAAGGACCACAAGTACACTTGTGTAAAAGGTTACATTGCTGGAGCTCGACTCCAGGCTGTTTATTCCGTGGCCACCTGCATCCAGAGTGACCGCCTAATCACACCCATCACTTATATACACAGCCATACAAAGTAGTTCTTGGATACACAAAGTAGTCCCAGCAATATCACAACAAAGGTTACACGAGAAGTCAATGGGGATCACAGAATTTAAACTGAGGCATTGTGAAACTTAAAACAGGAGCAGGAGTGAGTTTGGGATAGTTCCATCGTTCAATACAATCATGGCTAATCCACTTGCTGCCTCTTTTCACATCCCCTCATCCTCTTGATTTTAAGAAACGGACTCCTCACCTTGAATGTATTTAAAAGTCTGTCTTCACATCCATGCATTGGTTCATCTTTTTCTAGGTGAAGTTTCTCCCCAACATTATGACGCTAATTATGATGGTCCCTGTGTTTCATTTATCCATCACTGATAGAATTTGATCATTTCTCTTGAGAGCCTCTTATTTTTCTATACTCAAGTGAAAGGAGGTCTAATTGACCAAACTCTCCTTGTATGCAAGTGCGGCATTCTAGCCACAGGAGAGGTTCCAGAGGGCTGGAGAATTACCAATGTTGTTCCTTTGTGTATGAAGGGAAATAAGGATAATCCATGAAATTATAGGCAGGTGGGTCTCAGTGGCAGGGAAGCTGTTAGTGAGGATTTTAAAGATTAGGATTTACTCACAATTCAGAGAATGTGCTACTTCGGGACAGTTAATGTGGGATTGTCCATGGCAGGTCATGGCTGACAACCTCTTATTTTGAGATGATTAATGAAGGTAGGGCAGTGGGCACTGTCTACATGGACTTTAGGGCCTGTTATTTGTGATGACCGACAAAACTGTAGAAGAGTTTATCAGTAAGGTGCAGACAACACAAACATTAGTGGAATTGTGGACAGCAAACAAAATCTGGTGGAAGGATCCACAAGGATATTATAGATCAGTTTATATATAAGAATGGAGAAATGACAAAGGAAGTTTAATGTATTCAATTGTAGGTGTTGCACTTGGGAAGTCAAATGCAGAGGGAAAGTATACAGTAAATTGCAGGACCTTCACGTGCATTGAAGTACAGAGGGATCCTGTGGTACAAGTCCGTAGCTCTCTGAAAGTAGCAACACAAGTCAATGGAATGGTGAAGAAGGTATATGGTTTACATTGAGTCAGGCAGCTATGCTGCAGCTTCTAAAACTTTGGTACGGTGACATTTGGAGTGCTCTGTGCAGATCTGGACACCCCATTACTGAAATGATGAAGGCTTTGAAGAGGATACAGAAGAGGTTTACCAGAATGCTATCCGAATTAGCGATAAGGAAAGGTTGGACAAACTTAGTTCGTTTTCTCTGGAGTGTCAGACGGATAGGGGAAACCCGCTAAACGTTTGTAAAATTATGAGGCATAGATTTGGAAGCAGTTAGAACTTTTATCCAAGTCAATGGATACAAGTTCAAAGTTCATAAGTGATAGGAGCAGAATTAGGGCATTTGGCCTATCAAGTCTGCTCCGCAATTCAATCATGGCTGATCCATCTTTCCCCCTTAACCCGATTCTCCTGCCTTCTCCCCAAAACCCCTGACACCGTACTCATCAAAAAGATAGGGAGATAGATTCCCTATTAGTATGGGCGTCAGGGGTTATGGGAAGAAGGCAGGAGAATGGGGTTAAGAGAGAAAGATGGATCAGCCATGATTGAATTGTGAAGTAGACTCAATGGGCTGAATGGCCTAATTTTGCTCCTATCACTTATGAACTTATCGCAGAGTGGATACAAAGACTGGAAGGCATAGCTTTCAGTGAGGGGGGAAGGACTTTTTGTTTGTTCCTGTGATGTCGTGCAATCTCCACTCTTTAGTAGGCCTTGGGTGAGAGATGAAAGGGATACCATAACCTTCAAGTCACACATTCAGGAGCTGCTACAAATGGCACTGTGAATCAGAATCTTGATAAATAATTGGAGCGTCTCTCAGAAACTAGCGATTGCATAGATATTTGCTTTGCATGGACTGCTACAGCTCAAGAGAGCAGCTCACCCTCAACTTCTGGTATTGAGCAATAAATACTGTCCTTGTCAGTGATGCCTGTTTTTATTTAAAACGAAGTCAGTTTATTATATCATATCATATCATATATATACAGCCGGAAACAGGCCTTTTCGGCCCTCCAAGTCCGTGCCGCCCAGCGATCCCCGTACATTAACACTATCCTACACCCACTAGGGACAATTTTTACATTTACCCAGCCAATTAACCTACATACCTGTACGTCTTTGGAATGTGGGAGGAAACCGAAGATCTCGGAGAAAACCCACGCAGGTCACGGGGAGAACGTACAAACTCCTTACAGTGCAGCACCCGTAGTCAGGATCGAACCTGAGTCTCCGGCACTGCATTCGCTGTAAAGCAGCAACTCTACCGCTGCGCTACCGTGACTTGTTAAACATCACTGTCGTATCTGCTTCATCATCAACCCTGGAAGCCCATGCCAAGCACCATTATCCTATGTGTTAAAAATCTTGCCCCCGCGCTTCTCCTTTAAACTTTCAAAAGAGAGTTTGAGTTAGATTTAGTTCATAGGGCTAAAGAAATCAAGGGATATGGGGGAAAAACCAGGAACAGGATACTGATTTTAGATGATCAGCCACGATCATATTGAATGGTGGTGTTGGCTCGAAGGACCGAATGGCCTACTCCTGCACCTATTTTCTATGTTTCTATGTTTTGTAGAAGTAACTCAGCAGGTCAGGCAGCATCTCTGGAGAACATGGATAGGTTACATTTCGGGTCGAGACCCTTCTTCAGACCAGAGGAAGAGTACATACTTTGCATGTATGAGGCCCCCGGTTCAATCCCCAGCACCTCCATTCTGGTGACCATGAGTTTTAGATTTGACAAGGAACTAGAGGACATAGGTTTAAAGTGATGGCTCCAAGGGCCGGTTGGCCTACGCCTGCACCTATTTTTCTATGTTTCGATGTTTAATGCACTCACCTTAAAGCTATGCCCACTAGTCTTTGATCCATATTCCTCCATTCTCAGCATATCCACCTGCCTATTTAAATGCTTCATCAATGCCACAGAGACCAAGTCAATGGATATTCTTAAGGCAGAGATGGATAGATTCTTGATTAGTATCAGTGTCAGGGGTTATGCTGAGAATAATGGAGAATGGAGCAAAGAGGGAAAGACAGATCAGCCGTGACTGAATGGCGGAGAAGACCCGATGGGCCGAATGGCCCAATTCTGCCCCAATCACTTATGTACTTATAAAATACCACTGTCGTATCTGCTGCATCATCACCCTGGGCAGCATGTTGCAGGCACACACCACTCTCGGTGTAAAAAATAAACTTGCCCAGCATACCTTCCTTCAACTTTGCCCATCTCACCACACAACTACTCCCTCCAGTCATTGATATCTAATCGGAATTGTGTTTTTAATAAAATAACGAGGATTTAAATACATTTTTACAATGTTTCCTCAATAGTCTGCAACAGTCCTTCTATAGCACCTAATTTAAAGGACTTACTTGTTACATTTTGTGATTATTGTTCAAATCCAAATGCAGAGTACAAGGAATTTTTAACTACAAAATAGGTTATAAAAAGTTATTTTAATTTTTTCAAACATTTAAAATCGTGGAATTTTTAATAGCAGATTCTATTACATTTTCATTCTCACTATTTACATATTTCTATTTCAGAAAACACAAGTCTTCAGTGGACTGAGGGACTGCACTTATAAATGGAAAATGCATTTGTCACAAAAGGAGGCAAGTCAAAACATTAAAAAAATTCGAAGCATCTCTGAGGAAATAAATAACTTGAGTTTGAATAATTACACGAATTAGAATCTATTTGTCTCTAAATGGTATTTTAACACTGGTATAAACCAATGCAAAATCAGATGACCCTTGTGTAAAAAACACACAGATTAGCAAATTTACTCCAGTGTTGAGATATCCCACCCTAAATAGATATTTATGTTGTCATTTATTCCTTTTGATACAGCACTGGTTCTATGTATTCATAATATATCCTAAGCAAAGCATAGTGGGTAACTATACAGTGAGGGAGGAAAACCTCTTAAACTAGTTCATAGAAAGTTTTTCAACTACATTTTGGCTTCAATCAGTGCCAAATATTATTTGAACATAGTTTAAGATCAATGCACAGGTGACAATTGCCTATCCTGTTGCAGATGTGAAAGAAGTCACATTAACTATTACATTCTTGTGTAAGGGCTTCTGATGTTCTCTGGAGCAATTCTTTTCCCCACTCTGAAGAGTCATCATCCGAACACATCTTGGCAGAGCCCAAACTTGAAGGCACCTCCTTCAGATCATTCATTGGAATTGTGTCTGAAACACAAGCTTGTAATGCCACCTTTAACCTCTGAATCCCTGTGAATTAGAAAAATGTAAAGTTAGATTCTATTATAATGAAAAATTGTGCGTGAACATAGTGCATTCAGAAAGTATTCAGACCCCTTCACTTTTCCACATTTTGTTATGTTACAGCTTTATTTTAAAATGGATTAAATTCATTTTTTTTAATCATCAATCTATACACATAATAAAAAAGCAAAAACAAGTGAAATATTTGCAAAGTAATTAAAAATAACTGAAATATCACATTTACATAAATAATCAGACCCTTTACTCAGTACTCAGCCTTGAGGCATCTTTGGCAGCGATTACAGCCTCAAGTCTTCTTGGTTTGATGCTACAAGCTTGGCACACCTGTATTTGGGTAATTTCTCCCATTCTTCTGTGCAGATCCTCTCAAGCTCAGTCAGGTTGGATGGGGAGCATCGATGCACAGCTATTTTCAGGTCCCTCCAGAGATGTTTGATCGGGTTCAAGTCCAGGCTCTGGATGGGTCACTCAAGGACATTCACAGACCAGTCACGAAGCCACTCCTGCGTTGTCTTGGCTGCATGCTTAGGGTCGTTGTCCTGTTGGAAGGTGAACCTCCGCCCCGGTCTGAGGTCCAGATCGCTCTGGAGCAGGTTTTCATCAAGGATCTCTGTGTACTTTGCTCCATTCATCTTTCCCTCGATCCTGACTAGTCTCCCAGTTCCTGTCGCTGATAAACATCCCCACAGCATGATGCTGCCACCTCCATGCTTCACCGCAGGTATGGTATTGGCCAGATGATGAGCTGTGCCTGGTTTCCTCCAGACGTGACACTTGGTATTCAGGCCAAAGAGTTCAATCTTGATTTCATCAGACCAGAGAATCTTGTTTCTCATGGTCTGAGAGTCCTTTCGGCAAAATCGAAGTGGGCTGTCATGTGCCTTTTACTGAGGAGTGGCTTCCGTCTGGCCACTCTACCATAAAGACCTGATTGGTGGAGTGCTGCAGATATAGTTGTCCTTCTGGAAGGTTCTCCCATCTTCACAGAGGAACGCTAGCGCTCTGTCAGTGACCATCGGGTTCTTGGTCACCTCCCTGACCAAGGCTCTTCTCCCCCGATTGCTCAGTTTGGCCGGGCGGCCAGCTCTATGAAGAGTCCTGGTCATTCCAAAGTTCTTCCATTTAAGAATGACGGAGGCCACTGTGCTTTTCGGGACCTGTAATACTTCAGAAATTGTTTTATACCCTTCCCCAGATCTGTGTCTCGACACAATCCTGTCTCGGAGGTCTATGGACAATTCCTTCTTCTTCATGGCTTGGTTTTTGCTCTGACATGCACTGTCAACTGTGGGACCTTATATAGACAGGAGTGTGCCTTTCCAAATCATGTCCAATCAATTTAATTTACCACTGGTGGATTCCAATCAAGTTGTAGAAACATCTCAAGTTCAAGTTTAGTTTATTTGTCACATACACATAAATGTGCAGTGAAATGAAAGATTACCCACAGTCCAACAATAAGAGCAATAAAAATAAGCAATAACACACACACAAAATCAAACAAAAAGAAACATCCATCACAGTGAGTCTCCTCCAATCACCTCCTCACTGTGATGGAAGGCCAGAATGTCTTTTCTCTTCCCCTGCCGTCTTCTCCCGCGGTCAGGCTGTTGAAGTTGCCACGTTCCAGGCCGCGCCGGACGGTTAAAGGTCCGCAGCAGGCCGATCCAAGCCCCGCGATCCGGGGCGGGCGAAGATGCTGCCGTTGCCGCTGCACGTTGGGGCGGTCGTGGCTCCCGATATTGAAGCCCCCGCCGGGCAGAGAAAATCCCGCGGCCTATTCCAGGCCGTGCCAGACGGCGAAAGGTCCGCGGCGGGCCGACCCAAGCCCTGCGATTCGGGGCGGGCGAAGACGCTGCCGCAGCTCCCGATGTCGGCTCCCACCCAGGGCAGGAGCTGCGAGCTTCCGACGTCCACGCGGCCGGAGCCTCCACAGGCGAGTCCCAGGTGGAGGCCGCCAGCTCCAGGGGTTTGGCCGATGGTAGGCCACAGCGGGAACGGAGACACGACCCAGAAACAAAAGGTCGCATCTCCGTTCGGAAGAGACAATTTTACATTTACAGTTCCCGCCCCCCCCCCCCAGCTGCTAGGGCAGCGCAGGCGCAGAAGATTACCTTAAGGATAATCAATGGAAACAGGATGAACCTAAGCTCAATTTTGAGTGTCATAGCACAAGGTCTGAATACTTATGTAAATGTGATATTTCAGTTATTTCTTTTTAATTACTTTGCAAAAATGTCTAAACATCTGTTTTTGCTTCTTCATTTTGAGGTATTGTGTGTAGATTGTTGATTAAAAAAAAAAGAATTTAATCCATTTTAAAATAAGGCTGTAACGTAACAAAATGTGGAAAAAGCGAAGGCGTCTGAATACTTTCTGAATGCACTGTAGATCCTTTCACAAATAAAAAGCCACAGGTCAAAACTCAAGAATAATGTATTTAAAATGAAGGGATATGTTGCTTGGATGGTGAGTTCATCTAAATTCTATAAATTAGACCAGGGGGATACAAATTGCTTATGTATTGAACTGACATGAGGGTTTTCTGATCACAGATTAGAGCTATGTCATGTTAGGTGTACGGCAAGTGCAGATACATTCAATTTATTAATTGAGAAACTGGATGAGTCACTTCACAAAATTGAAATGCCACATACTAAAGGGTAGTCTGATGTTGAGTGAGTTACTGAGCAGTCATTATTAAAATAGTTTGTGTCCCTCCCTGTTGGGTCTCCTCACAAAATGAGGTTTTAAAAAGATGCAGGTTACAAGACTACTTGTCATTCTATGGTATCTCAGCTAAAGTTGTGTAAATTGCTGGAATTCTACACTTTGGAGAATTTTGAGTGGTGTTACCTGACTGAGGCACACAAGTTGATGAAGAGAATAGGTTGTGTTTGAATTGCATGTCTGCTCCAGTTTTCAGCCAAGGGAGCACGAAGAAAAGAGTGGTGATGTGGTGCACAATATCAAGGTGCATCTCAAATTACAACCTGCCCTTTCTTTGCCTGGAAATGGTCGCTGAATCCTGTCATGATCCGCATCCATCTCTGATTGTAACAGAGATCATCTCTCATGAATGATAGATATCCAAAAGATTTAGCAGGGCCTGAATAAGCTCCTGAACCAGTCTTTGCCATGTGGTTTATGGGAAGAGCTTGCGGAAGATGGCCAAATCTAAAAAAACGTTGTTAAATATAATCGGCCAATTCCCCATCCATTTTCTTTAGAGCTTCAGAAGTGAAAACCATCAGATTGTGGAAATATGTCTGTTTTAACCCCATTTACTTGCTGCATTACTATACAATACAATATATCTTTATTGTCATTGTACCCAGGGGTACAACGAGATTGGGAATGCGCCTCCCATACGATGCAATAATTTAAGTAATTAACAGCAACCCAACGAAACGAAACAATTGTAACAGTTTTTAGACAGGGTAAAGTGCAAGTTGATCTATGCGTTGTGGCCATCCGGCTCAGCAGGACCGGTTCATAGCAGCTATGGCCCTGGGGATGAAGCTGTTCCTGAGTCTGGAGGTGCGGGCGTAGAAGGCCTTGTATCGTCTGCCCGATGGAAGGAGTTCGAACAGACTGTTGCAGGGGTGTGAAGAGTCTTTGTGGATGCTGGTGGCTTTTCTGAGGCATCGTGTGTTGTAGATGCCCTCCAAGTCTGGTAGCTGTGTTCCGATGGTCCTCTGAGCTCTATGGACTACCCGCTGTAGAGCTTTCCTTTCTGCCTCCGTGCAGCTGAGGTACCACACAGGGATGCTTCATGTTGTGTTAAATGTTGTGAATACTTGCTGATGTTGAAATGCTTGTGCATCCATTAAGAGCTCAACAATCAATATACCTTGCATTCCTTTAAGGTTTAACATACCCAAATTTAAAGACTTGGCTTACCCCTTCAAGAAAATACCTGTAAAGGTATTCAATAAGTTTGTGTATACTACTCAAATTTCATCCATTTATTATTTATAACAGTACATGTGCAAGATGTGCCTTTTATATCATTTCAATTTTGATGTGCCCAAAGTACAAAATTGGTTATGACTCAATTGAACTCCTTGGTTATGCATTCTTCATCTAATTAAGGAGAGGAAACTCAGTAGAGAAAAATATGTTTATTTGGCTTTCATCTCCATGAACATAATTAATGGGATTTTGGGAGTATATAAAAATAACTGCAAGTTTACTGCCTTCAAATGAAAAGAAACAAAGTTAAATGTTAAGTGCTTCTTACCCAAATTTATTCTAGCAGCAACATCTGAAAACACCAGTCTGAACCATCCAGGTTCACAACAGCCAAAAGCAATGCCAGGGCTTATGTACAGCTTTCCATGAATGAGTTTCCACCAGAGATCTATCTCAGCTTCTGTGGTCTGAGTTTTCAGAAACTGTAAGAAAAAAAGCTCGTAATGAATAAGCCAAAACATCACAATTTTCAAAAGTAATGCACAATATAGCATGTTCTTTTAATAATCACCCCTCACCTTCAGTCTATTCCAAATGACCCTCAGAGTTCTTCTGGATTGGCACAAAGATCAATTGAGTGAAAGGGTTTTCAAAACTTTTAAAGACCCCAGATTGTCATTTCAATTACCATCGATTTGACACAGAGAAAATATCATGGAAACTATAATGCACAACCATGGTTAAAGATACAGTTTAGATCAAAAGAACCTTTGTTTAAGAAGTTGAGTTTCTAAGTACATCCAAGTATATCTATAGGAATCTCTCTACTCTATGAACTGGGCAACAAACGTAGGATAGGAATTACTAAAAACTTCTCATGGATTATGTATCAAAGACTCTCATTTTCCTGTAGAGTTATCACTTTTAAACGCTTGTCCAAGTGCAAGATTGCACCCTTTCACGCCTTCCAACCAGAATGTTTCTCCCTCTCTAGTAGAGATCTGCCATTCTCCCTCTTTACCTCTTAACTTAAGAGGAGGCTGTTCAGCCCAAGAAATTTTGAAGTATTCATTTGGTCTCATTCTAATATCTCAATACTCTCCCATTGGAACCATCAATACTACTGCTCCAAACATCTGAACGTAAACACACATCTTGGGTGGAATTTCCTACAAATGGCATCATTCTGCAGCGACAATCAATCAATCACATAAAGCAGCAGTAGAAAAGGGGCAGAAGCTACATTATGCCTTCCTGCTTAAATTTAGATGTTCGCCATATATCCTTGTCCATGACAATCAAAAGTCAGCAAGAAAATAAAACTTATAATTACTTTTCTAAAATCTGCCCAAACGTATAGGCCTGCTGAGTTTCGAAGAACTGGAATCCCAAGTGCAGCCAGACCATCCACAATAATACGGTGCGCTTCCCTCAGTCGCCGTTGATTTGTTGGGAGATAAGTTTTGTTTATCCATTCTACACAGAAGAAAAGTTTACATGTCTATAAGAATTTCCAAAGAAAAATGCAATTTCTCATAGAAATATATTTAACCTACCCCTATCAGCAATTAGCTGTCTCAGAATGGATTGAATAGGTCCTGGACATCTATGAAAACTGGCTAGGTGATTGAGCGCAGAACGGATTTCTTTGTTCCTTGTATGCAAAACTGCAACACGCATCCCACACATGGCAAAATCCTTAAAGTGGAAGATCAGTAAAAACTTCTATTAACATATGCCAAGGCAATTTCATTGCTTAAATAATTGTCAAGCTGCAGAACTATGTCATCTAAATCAAACAACATGTTAATTTAGTAATTTTATTTTAAACAATATATTCTCTGCTAAAATACAATTTTCAAGAACAATTGCTCTCTAAAAAATGATGGAATAGTTCAATAGAATCTCATGAGGCAACACTTTAATGAACAATCACTACAAAATAAACTGTAACATACCTTACTAAATCCCCACATAAAGTGTATCCTTTCTGGATCTGGTGCACTGTGAATATATACAATAATTATTACCATTCAAAAAAAAGTTATTGAGAAGCTGCAGCATAAATCTGCTGAACAAAAATATTTCCAACAAACGATCAATAGACAAAAACTTTGTTTTTATAGAAGTGATTGTATTCTCCACCTCAGAAGGCAGCTAAGGCCAGGTTAGTAAATATATTAATGGAGGACACTCAGTCATTGATTATATTCGACAAACTCAATAGATTCCTGTATATTAAGGGAATTAAGGAATATATGGGGTTAGTGCAGTAAAATGTCAAAAAGGTGAAAGATCAGCCATTACCTCACTGAACAGCTGTTTTGGTGTGAGAGGCTAAATGGCCTTATTATGCTTTCAGGTCTAATATTCTTATGATCCAATTTTGAAATGCGATAAGACAGCAACAAGGCTGGTGAGATGGACAGAAAAGAATGTTGCAATGTTTAAGACAAATTTTGACGGAAAATAAATGGGAATTTACACGCAATGGAAGGGCACAGATGGGTGAAAATTAGAAGAATATGTGCTCCAATGCAAGAACGAATGTAGCGGTAGATAAAATTATGAAATAGTGAAATGTACATTTCAAAAAGCTTCAGTGTACAAGAAATAAAAATGATTGACTACACCAGTGTTTTAGGCATTTCTCAATGATCCAACAAGAGTTCAATTACATCATATAGTATATATATTACCGACTTGTCAAACTAGGAAAGAGCTACTAGTCACGAGGATAGACCAAAGATTCATAAGAACAGAAACCAAATGACAATTTAATATCACTAATCTACTGGGTGCGCTCAGAGAGTCTATGGTATCGACATAAAATAGTGATTTCAGAGAAAGGGAAGTGGTTAGGAATATGATCTCTATATGTTTAGTTTCTGGCAGACAGGATTTTACAAAGTAACCTTTCTCGAGTGGAAAAAGCAAGCAATATTGTAACTTTTGAAGAAACCTATACGTGAAGTAAGATCAGGAGATAATGCAGAGCAATGAAATTATTTCCCTTAGATAGACACAAAAAGCTGGAGTAACTCAGCAGGACAGGCAGCATCTCTGGAGAGAAGGAATGGTTGACGTTGGGTCTCGACCTGAAACGTCACCTATTCCTTCTCTCCAGAGATGCTGCCTGTCCCACTGAGTTACTCCAGATTTATGTGTCTATCTTCGGTTTAAGCCAGCATCTGCAGTTCCTTCTTACACAAATTATTTCCCTTGTTTAGTTTAGCTGTTAACAAGCTAAGAGACCTAGATTTAAAAATAAAAGAAAGACACAAAGTGCTGGAGTAACTCAAGAAAGTCAGGCAGCACGTCTGGTTCTCCAGAGAGACCACCTGGTCCACCGAGTTATTCCAGCAATGCGAGTCTTATTCCAGCACAGTGCATCTTTTATTGTAAACCAGCATCTGCAGTTCCTAAAATCTAAATTTAAAAATACTTCAATGTTGATTGTTTAGTCTATGGATGTACACAATGCATCTGATAAAGTGTTAAGTACTGGTTTGTCAACAAAATCAAAGACCATGGCATGTTATTTAGTTTCAAAATTGTTCTGGGATGGAATAAAAACTGTAATAGCAGATAAATTTCTCTTTTTTTCAAATGGAGTGAGGTATAGTTTCCCCTGTGTGTAACATTAATATACTAGTTTATTTTCTCAATAGATTAATAATCTGAAATAAATGTACATGGCTCAATTTCAAAATCCGTGCATTGCACAAACTTAACATTAAACAATGACAAGAACGGTAACACCCCCAAGGAAGGAGAAAGGCTTGTGAAATAGGCAATCACATAGCAGAAGGAATTTAAAACCCAGATGGGAAAAGTGACACATTTCAGTGGAAAGAATTTAGAGAAGCAAATAATCCAAAGAGTAACATTTTCAAGTGGGTGCCAAACACAGAGTTGGGAGCATATGTATATAAATCTTTGAAGGTAAGAGGACTTTAAGGAAGCAGTTAAAAAGACGTACAAGATCTTTGACAGAGTACAAAAGCAAGAAACTCAAGTTGTATGAATATAAAAATATTTGTTCAGCCACAATTGTAAGTATTATGTCTGATTCTGAGCTTCAGGAAAGGCCAAAGGCCTTAGAAAGGGTGCAGAAAAAAATGTGAACGGTTCTGGGGACAAATTTCCAGAGCTGTAAATAAATTAGAATAAAATAGTAAATGCGGGAAACACTCAACAGATAAGTCAGCATATGTGAAAAGACGAACAAATTAACGTCTTAGATCAAAGAAACGGTCAAAATTTCATCAGAATTAGAACAGCTGGGATTCCTCCCTTTAGTACAGGGACACTTGAAACATTAAATAGAGGTGTTCAAAGACAAAGGTTAAGATAAGAACTAAAGAGAAAAAAAAACTATTGCAGGAGGGTTGAGTCAGAGAACACCTATTTCTAGTGACAGGCAGATGTTCCAAAGGTGAATGGCATAAAGAAAAACTTCTTGGATAACATAATTACAATCTGTTTGCCTACAGAATTCAGTACTTAAAAGGTATACCCTTTCAAACCTATGGGGGAAGAGTTAGAGAATAGCAATGATCGGTGAATGCACGACACTGCACATCAAAAACCAGCAAGGTTTCAACAAGCCACAAGATAGTTTCCTGTGCTGAAACTGCTGAGTTCTTCCAACATTTTGTTTCTAGATTTCTGGCATCAGCAATATTCTTTGAGTTTCCTCATGTACTGTAATAATTCTACATTTTTTTCTATTTTTTCAATGCTCCAGCAAAAACCAAGTAAAAATGACAAAGCGCAATCAACCCTTGTTTTATTTGGTACTATTATTTTTTCCCTACAAGACATCTCTGAATAATTTCTGAATTACAAATAAATCTCGGAATTACACGGAACAAAAGCCGAGAGATATTTGACTTCACTATTTAATGCATGAATTTCACATTCGTTAAATTGGTCTGCAGATACTAGTCATTCTTGAAATCTGTAAGACATATTATATAGTTAATGGCATCCTATTACCTTTGCAGATCAATCTACATAAAATACTTCACATGCTTACTTCAAACTAAGAATACTGGTGAAGTTGATGTCCTCGAACAGTGATAGCATGTATATTTCATCCATTATTACATGCAATTTGTGTCTACAAAATGATCAAACAAAAGTTAGAGGAAACTCAAAAGTTATATTTGCAATATATATTTATTTTAATTATTTCAGTAAATAAGGGCCAGGACCTGAATCATTATCCTTTTCCTGACACCTTAAATCTCTCTGCTCCAACATCCCAAATGAAAACAAGATTTTTGACTTACCAATTTTAAGGATACACTTAGGGATTTCCTGCCCACATTTCCACACACATCCATGTGCTCAGACAGATTAAAGGTCTGGTTAGTCTTTAAAGTTACTCAAAATTCTTTGCATAATCTGGACAGTTTCAGATTTTTATTTGTATGTTTAACTATCCAGATATTACTATATGTTTTTGCTTCAGTGCAGTTTGCTATTCGTGAGCAACTCATTTTCAACTGATTTACCACCTATTTTAGACTTTTTTTATAACAGAAATACGAATTTACCTTGCTCCTGGAATCTCAAATGCAGTTTTATAAACATCCATCAAAAGACCATAAATGCATATTAAGATTCTATATGTAAAAGAAATCACCAATCCCAAGAATCTTTAAAAAGATTGTCTTAAATGCATTTATGGGCTTTCCATTCCACAATACACTACTACCAACAGCCACCCCAGTACTGATTTTTTAAAATTAAAATAATAAGTTCGTCTACCACTGATTTTCCAGCATCCTTGGTTCCAGAGCCTTTCTGGATTATCCATTTTGCAAGACCAACAGAGATCATGGCCTCCAAGTGACATCCAACGGTACCGGGACAGTCCACCTAGGTGCCGAGATACCGGCACTCAGAGACGCAGTCAGCCTCAGAAGTAGACTATGGGAATGGATCTGCCAGCTCCGGCCGTGCTGGAGTTCCAGAACCCCAGCTGCAGGGGACCAATTCGACCCGCCGCTCAGCCGCAGGAGTCTGCTATGGGAACGGCTCAGCGGGCTCTGGCCTGGCCGGAGTTCCAGAACCCTGACCACAGGGGGCCATTTCAACCCACCAATCAGCACAGATGTCCCGATGAGGTCAGGACTGTGGCCTCACCCGGCCTAGGGGCCACAGTTTCAGGGGGACTTCCGGGGGGGATTTCAAGTGCGCTCTTGTAATTTTGTCCGGATTAAAGGAGGTGCTGGAATAGGAAAAGGAGGTCCAGTTGCCGGAAAATCGATGGTAGTCCTGTATTTAAGCATTGAGGAATGACATCACTAGATGAGCTATTTAAACTAACAAATAAAATTAAAAATGGATTCATTCAGAGATTCATGCAAATTTAAATTTAATAATAAACCAATAAAATAAAAAGCATACACTATCTTACTGCATGTGCGTGCACCTGTTATCCTGCTACTTTTTCCACCTGATTTTCTCATGCTTTGGAGACCAATTGCAACCACCTTGGCCAGGAACCTACATACAGGCTTCAATGCCAGGATGCAGTGGTTCCCATGAGTAGCTTAAGTGGCATTACATGCACATTGCAGCCTACTGTGGTTATAACTACAGGGTTTAGTAATGACTTGCTTTTTACACTTCATCATGCCACCTTGTGTTAAAATAACTTTTTGAAATCTAATCTGATTCAGATAAAGCCCATGGTATGTTAGACGGCAGAACACGGTATATAAATGCAATAGTTTCCATAGCAAGCTTTGACTTCACACAATTAAATCACATATTATTCACCAAGTCTAATCAGACTATGACCTGCTCCAAGCCACTATATTATAAGTAACTAGCTGTGGAAGTTTACTCATTCCTCTTCCCTGCAAGCATATATCCAAACTTCACCACAGAACAGAAACACCAAGTATTAAGAAAAGTTGATGTGATACTATTTTTAAAATGCAATAAATGCCATCCAGCTATCCTGCACTCAATATTTAATTGTACATTAAGATACATGTATATTCTGCAATAGATCTACTGTTTTAAAGCTTGTTGATTTGCAAGATATACAAAAATTATTCCATTAATACTTTTAGATTAACGTGTACAGCTACATTTAGCTTCAGGTATTTACATTGTAGCCCCATATCTGTTTTTTTTGTTTGCATGCAAATAAAGATTGGCAATCACTCTGCAGCACTGATTAAAGCTAATTTTGTATTGAAACTTTCATTATGACAACATTGCAGCCCAAACAGTGTTAGGACTCAAACCTGTGTGCAAAGTCTAGACAGTCTTTCAGTAACTGTTCAGGGTAAATGTCGCCTAACGGATTGTGAGGGTTGATCAGGATTAAAGCTCTGACTCTGATGCCCTGAAAAAAGAAAAACCGAGAATCGAAGACGCTGAAGATACAAGAAATGGCGAGTTTTCTTAGTCGCCACTCCTTGATTAACAAACAAATAACCAATTAAAATAATATGTAACCATGCTGCAATTAACATACTTCAGAAAGATATACAGTGCCGGAGCTAATTAGACCAAGTGTGTTGCAATCCAAAGTAAAAAAATAAATGCTTCCTTATCATTTAGGGCCCAGGATTTTTTTTTAATCCAGGCGTGGCGTTTTTTAATCCGGTTCAGGGGCATTATAGATTCTTTTCTCTAAAATTCCCCAAAATCGACAAAACACAAAACTAGCTGGGGCACTGATTGCATAATTCAAGTTACATGAAATAAACCATTTAACATTACAAACTTAAATGACACAACCTGTGTGTTAACTAATCTGTTCTTAAATAGAAGAAAAAAAATCTGCGGAACAATATAACTGATACTTTGACTCGGATTTTAAAAAACAGACTTGAAATTAAACTCCTCTATTGCTATGCAATTGATTCTGTTGGAAATTGTTTGGATATTAAGAGCAGGCAAGATTGGGATAGTTTCCAGGTTCATGTGACAAATTGAACACTTCGTGGATTGGGAATAATGTCTTTAGAAACTTAGCCAAGGAAAAAAGTGAAAAGTCGCAAAGAAATGTAATGACTTTGCTGCATGGTCTAAAGATTGGACAGCTTTTTCCATGAAATAAAGGTGTAATATTCAATATATATTCCACGTCAGACTAGATCAATGCTATTTAAGGACTAAGCCCAACATTCAGTAGAATTAAAACAACTATAAACATGTCTTTGTCAGGTATTAGCATTATTCATCAGTAATCCTACAATTTGGGAGTTGACTTCAAAATGTTAAATTAACATGTTGTAATAAGAAATGGACTTGAATTGAATAAGTTAATAAGGTGGAATTGAATAAGTTAATAAATTTTCAGTGCAATTGGGGAACTGGAAATATAAAAATTAGTCTTCAGTCGATTGGGTTCAAACTGTTTATATATAGTAACAGCTGCATACTCTACACCACTTTTGAAATATGATTTACCTGAACTCAATGGAATCCAACTGTAGAAACAGGCAACATATAACTACTATAAATACAGATTTGGTGTAAGATAAAGGATGAAATTATCATGAATGAGAAATCAAAATAAGAACATTACACTGCTATTGTTGCCCTGACTCTTATCAACTGTAGTTTCACAGATTGTGAAGGATTAATAGTTAAATGAGATATACAAACAAAAACAGTAAATTTATAGTAATCCAATTCAAGGTTTGGAGAAGATGATGTATGATTTACTATCATCTCCAAATTATTGGGACCAGCAAAATCGTACCGATGAAATACAATTGAAAAATATGCTGGAATATTACTTCAGGATTGACACGAATAAAGGAAAACTGTTTTAAATAGTGTTGAAAAACTGTAGAATTTCCCCAGGACACCCAATTTACCCAAGCATGAATGAAGGGTCTCAACCCGAATCACCTATTCCTTTTCTCCAGAGATGCTGCCTGACCCGCTGAGTTACTCCATCTTTTGTGTCTACCCAAACATGAATGACTGATACAAATTGCTCAGTGTGATGAAGACTTTGAATGTTAATTGAAAGTTGGAATGAATAGATTAATAGAAAGGGTGAGATTTGCTTTTTCATCAACGTGCATCCCACCTTTTGTTTCAAATGATAAGCATAGTATGGACTCTTATGAAAACAAATCAGGAAAATAAAAAAGTTAAACAGAAAGGTTAGAGGGAAAAATAGCTTTTTTTTTTAAAAAAAGATGCAGGAAGTATGAAAAAAAATCTGACAAGACCACACCAAATCCATGTTATCTATTGATTTACTACCCAATATTCACACACTTGCAAAGTTGAACTGTGTATTACTGGAAATGTTGATAAAGTGGCACATTCCTCTTTGGCTTTCTCCTGTGGTATCCAGCGAATCCTGCTTGCCTTAAGATAAATTAGATTTGATGTCTTGTGCCAACAAGCAATGAAATATCAATGGTCGTTGTGTGGCCAGAGCAACAATTGGAGTTGTAATGAGTAACAGGAACATCCGGGGTCAGAGAGACGGGCAGATGTGCAACAAAGCCAGGGTCCAGAGTGTGGGTTTCATTGGTGTCAAGTCAAGTCAAGTCAATTTTATTTGTATAGCACATTTAAAAACAACCCACGTTGACCAAAGTGCTGTACATCTGATTAGGTACTAAGGAAAAAAATGAAACATACAGTAGCACACAAACATAACAGCACATACAAAACAGTTCACAGCGCCTCCTCAATGGGCCTCAAATGCTAGTGAGTAGAAATAGGTTTTGAGCTTGGACTAAAAGGAGTCGATGGAGGGGGCAGTTCTGATGGGGAGAGGGATGCTGTTCCACAGTCTAGGAGCTGCAACCGCAAAAGCGCGGTCACCCGAGCTTAAGCCTAGACCGCGGGATAGTGAGTAGCCCCAAGTCGGCCGACCTGAGGGACCTGGAGTTAGAGAGGTGGGTTAGAAGATTTTTGATGTGGAGGGGGAATGTCCATTTAGGGCTTTATATGTGAATAGGAGTAGCTTGAAGTTGATTCTGTACCGTACAGGGAGCCAGTGGAGAGAGGCCAGAATCGGCATGATGTGGTCCCTTTTACAGGTACCCGTCAGGAGTCTCGCTGTGGCGTTTTGGACCAGTTGCAGGCGGGACAGGAATGATTGGCTGATCCCAGTGTATAGGGAGTTGCAGTAGTCTAGGCGGGAGGAAATGAAAGCGTGAATGATTTTTTCAGTGTCGTCGAATTGGAGGAAAGGTTTGATTTTAGCTATGGTACGAAGTTGGAAGAAGCTGGCTTTTACCACAGCGTTGACTTGCTTGTCAAACTTTAATGCAGAGTCAAATATCACGCCGAGGTTTTTGACATGCGGTTTGACTAGGCAGGATAGGCTTCCAAGACTGCCTGTTATCGATTTGATGGAGTCGGGGGGGCCGAATAGGCCCAAATCAAGGTTAGGATCAGGAAATGGGTAGGATTACAGTCACAGCAAGGGTCTGTAGCGTTTGAAACATCCAAGCTAACGCCTACAAGCTTAAATCTATATAGTAGTTGGAGGAATTCATTGGTGTGCCACTGCAGCCTTGGAATCTTTGCCAGCAGTCTTTGTGGTTCTTTTGTGTTTTTGTTAGAGCAGACGCCGTGCCCCTATCCTTCACGAATGAGGACAGTTTACAGATGGCCTAACAAAAAACATTAAACTATCCGCGCATTGCCAGACAGAACATTAATAATTGTGAGACACCTGGATTGCTGCAAGCAGTTTTGGTCCCCATATCCAAGAGGATGTACTTGCTACAGAGGGTATGCAATGACAGTTTACCATACAGCTTCCTGACTTGGTAAGTGTGTCTGATGATTGTCAAATGTCAAGATTTGGACAATTAGGCCACCACACAGAGTGTAGAAGAATAAGGAGAGATGTAATTAAAACTAAATACTGACAGAATCCAGTAGGCTGCATGCAGGCAGAATGTTTCTCCCAAGTAGAACCAGGATTCATGCTCTCAGGAAACAGGTTAAGGAATTTAGGACTGAAATTTCTTAACTCAGAGGTGGTGGATTTCAGAAATTCTCTACCACAGGTGATGAGGGAGGCCAAGTCATGACATGCATTTAACAAGGAGAGCGATTGGTTTCTAGGCACAAAAGATAACAGAGTCTGTGGAGAGCAAATGGGAACAAACATCAAAATGATCAAATCATAGGGAATGTAAGTAACATTAATATAGAGGACCAGTCAGAATCATTTTGAATGGCAGAGTAAACTTGAAAGCCTAAATTACCTAATCCTGCTGTTTTTCCCACCCCCTTATTTTAATAAGAAAGAAAAATAGGAATAATGATAACATGGTGACAGTGTTAGCCGTTTTTTTAAAAAGCTATAATTTACTATTATTAATTCGTTATTTTGGGCTCATAACAAAAAACAAACAGCAACATTAAAATGCAGGTAAAAATAAATGAAATGGTTAACAATAAAATGACTAAGGTAGTCAACTATCTCAAATAAACTGGCAAGAGATGGCAGCATACGGATGAAACAAATTTTGAACAGAGCACACAAAACTCCATTCCGATCCATTGCGCGAGAAGGAGAACAGGGGAACGGGAAAGCACAGCTAGGCAAAGTAGTAGGAAATAAATTGGACCAACCAGGAAAAAAAAATGTAACAAAAGCAACAGCAATCATAAAAGGTTTGAAATAATAAATGAGGGGGATGTAGGGAATGATAAGAACAAGTTAATATACTACAAGAAATAATCAAAACAATGATATAAGGATGGAGATAAGAACATTAGTTAGATTTTTCATATTACAGACAATAGCAGATCAATACCATTTCACAATGATTTTGTTTAGTTTAATGTAGATACAGTGCGGAAACAAGCCCTTTGGCCCACCAAGTCTGCGCAGACCAGCAATCCCCGCATATTAACACTATCTACCCTACACACACTAGGGACAAATTACATTTATACAAAGCCAATTAACCTACAAACCTGTACGTCTTTGGAGCGTGGGAGGAAACCGAAGATCTCGGAGAAAACCCACACGGTCATGGGGAAAACATACAAACAGCACCTGAAATCGGGATCGAACCCGGGTCTCTGATGTTGAAAGCGTTGTAAGGCAGCAACTCTACCTCTGCACCACCATGCCTCTGATCTCAAAGAACCCTGGACATAAGGCTCCTGGCAATTTCTGCAGCATGAATGTCATCATCAATCTGCAAACATACTAATCTTACCTTGTACATTTCCATCCAAATCATCTCTATAAATGGCAATCAACAATGGACCCAATATCAATCGTTGAAGCACATCCCTAGTCACATGCTCCAAATTTTTTTTTAAACCATTCACCGTCACTCTTTGCCTCCTACTATCACAGCAATTATATATCCAATTAGCTAGCTCTCCCTGGATCACATTCAATTTAACCTTCCAGACTAGCCTAAAATGCAGAACCTTGTTAAAACAGATTTGAGACACAACCATGAGCTGACTATCTTTAATAAATCCTTCTCTACCCAAATGCTGGTACATGCACTCTCTCAATCATCTCCACCCACTGAGTAACTTACCCACTGCCCTGTAGTTCCTTGGCTTGACCCTGCAGCCCCTCATAAATAACAGTACAACATTAGCCACCTTCCAGTCTTGCAGAACTTCACCTGTGGCTAAAAAATGTTACATATCTTTCTGAAGATTTTGTTTTCAAAATAGCAAAAATAATTTTAAAACAATAGATGGGTCCAAGTGAGGAGATGTCAATGGGCAGATGGAGCTGGTGAGTGAGGGAGTGCTGAAGATAGCAACAGGCTATTTTTGGAGGCTTCAAAGGACTGCAGATTAGATTTGATAACAAAGGAAGGTAATGAATGGAATTACATAAGGCGGCATGATGAGCAGATGCGAAGTGGGTGGAGGAGGGAAACGAGAGAAAGAGAGAACAGGAATCGAGTGGGTTAAGTATGTAGAGGATTGGTAGATGGAATCAGGTTTGGGGGAGAGCAGTAAAAGAGAGAAACAGGGTAACAGGGGGCTGGGGACAGAGAGTGGTGGAAAGAGGGAGCATACACTTAATACAAGCATACAATTACTTTTTATGAAATGTACACCACAATTCCTGAAGACCAAATCATACTACTTTATTGTGCATCTATAAATAAAGGCCTTTCCTAGCAAATATGTTACATCTGGGTCTAAAACGTAGCAAAGCATACCTTTTCCTTTGCGTGCTGCATCCCTGCTTCAAGCTTATCCACTGTTAGTTGAAAGGGTAAACTTTCGCCTTCCGATATCTAGAAATAAACATTAAAATAAATCTTAGCCTATCCAAAAACAGTATTCGCAATGAAAATGGAAACAAAAGGAAACGTATTACTCACACACCTTACTATCCAAATGAATATGCACAGCTTGCACTTCCCCATAAAGGTCCATGTATGGATTCACACCACCGTAATAGGGAGTTGGAATCAGGTAGCCATCTTAAAAAGAGAAATACGTTTAATTGGATTTTAAAAAGAACAAGTGAAATAAAATAAAATGTAATGGATGCACCCACCTCCAGGGTCAAACAAGATCATAGAAAGTGCAGCAAAAATGGAACAACATCCATTCATAATTATAATCTGAAAAGAACCAAGTACATGGTTAATATTGGTATTATTATAAAAAAAGGCAATGGCCAATGATGTATTTTTAATATTAGCTATATTTTTATTAACTAAAAATATTTCACAACAACCCCCCCTGCCCAAAGACCACAGACTATTTAGCATCACAATCACATGCAACTGAGCTTTTGAAGAACAATCTGAAGCAATACAAAAATTCTCTTTATGCTGCAATCTTTCAGAGAAGCAGAATTTCTCACACCAAAGCAAGTTTAAGCAAAGACCCAATGCTTAAATTTACAGCATGTTGAATCTTTACATTGAAATGCAATTTCATAAAACAAAGCAATTTGTGTACCCCTACAGTAAAAACAGAAACAGAAGTTAATTTAACTCAATCCAATGACTTTTCATCTTATTAGGTATATGTTGCAATAGCTACAAATTCTGTGAACTTAACGCTAACATTGGTAAGAAGATATTTCTTTACTGATCCACCAAGCAAGAAATTGAAAGGATTCGCCACAGCAAGGCCCTGCACATTATGTGCCTTTTGCAATGCAACAGCATATCTGAGGTGGCCAAAGTAAGCACCAGCAATATATTGAAAAAAAGCTGCCAGCAAATCATGTCTCCAGAGATAAATGGCACCAGCAACAATAAAATAAACACTGAACATTCATTAGTATTTTAAATACTTCAGAAACATTCCAAAAAAAAATCATAATTTCTCAAATCCAAAATGCTTCCAGGCACCCAAAAATCTAAATTAGCAAGCTTCTACTAGATATTTCAAAAATAATAAATTTTCAAATGAAACCTTTTAAAAATATTTTTTAATTACAAACTCCTCATCCATGGCTTTCATAATTACTCTTTCATTTAAGGCAAAAACAAAGTACCCTTTGCGTCTTCTTGGATGCGTCACATATCATCATAGCAGGGAGTCCAAGCACGAATACAGGCATTTAGCCCACGTACCCTCAAGCACATTGAAACACCGTGGAAAAACCAGCATTAAAGCGCCACCTACTGCCTAACTGCAAATGCTGATAGTCCCATCATCATCATCACACAAAATATTGGCCTTTTTTTGTCATTCTATCCACAATGAAATTTACTGGATAATAATCATAACTGACAGTATGAATCAACTGCAACAAGGGTTTTCCCCTAACCAATAAAATAACAAAAGGTTAAATTTTGGTAAACAGAATAATCATTTACTTTTCTCCTCTAACATTGAAGGAGGTATTGAAACAAGGTATTAAAAATAAATATGGCAAGTGTATTTCTCAAAGCTGAAGCTGTTGAATGAATTGATTCTCTATATATGAGATATTTATGAAACCAACTTACCAACACCCTATGGAATCATCTGGATAAATATCAGGATAAAAATTGTAAAACCTTAATGAAAAATTATACACTGGCACTTGGGAACACACACGTTTAACAATAAAAATAAGCTTTGTTGCATTTTAACTGCACAAGTCAAGCACCATTTCCATATGCTTCCTTATTTCACTGAAAAGCATTCTATATTAGTAAGACAGTTTCAGTTCCAATTGCCCAACCCCAAATAAAAGTATAAAATAAACGAATAAATCAGCTGTAAAGACAAAAAGCAAACACTGGCATTTCTTACCTCCTCTGAATTTAGTGTTTTTGGAGCTCTGGTATAGTCAGTAAGAAATTTCGCAATTTCCTCCCTGAAACTAAAGCACACAGTTAATACAGAAAAGAACTGACAACTTTGATTCACTGACATTGTAAATAAATAATTCTACAGCCTAAAGTGAGAAAAACATAATTTAAACTATCCTTGAAATAAAGTCCTCAATAGTTCATTTAATTCAGAGATACAGCATGAAAACAAGTCCTTTGACCCACCGTCCAGACTGACCATCCATCACCCATTCACACTAGTTCTATGTTATCTCACTTTCTCATCTACTCCACGCACTCTAGGAGCAAATTTAAAGGCTAATTAACCTAGAAACATGCACATCTTTGGGGGATAACTGGAGCTTCTGAAGAAAACTCACACAGCCACAGGAAGAATGTGAAAACGCCACACAGACAGCACCCGAGGTCTGGATTGAACCCTCTGACACTGGTGCAGCGGTTCAACCAACTGTGCGAATGTGCCTCCCTAATTCCTTATCCTCCACTGGATTCAAACGTGCCTCTTGCTGCTAATCCAGGAGCCTAACCACTACACTACTGTACACAAATGAAAGCAAATATCTTAGTTTAAATACCATTAATCAATTATACTGAATGTAATCTGGATGTAGGGTATATGATATTGATCTTCAAATAGCCAGCACTCATAGCTCAGACTAAAACCTAGATTGTACATTATTTAATGCTTCACAACTTGATATGCTAGCTGTGAAATATATAATTACTAGGTCCTTTTTCCAGCTAAGTTTGTAATATTTTTAATCAAGGCAAGAATATTAATTTGAACAGTCTGAATCCAGGTTAGAAATGCACCACATAGAGCATAATTGTACAACATAAACCACATTTCATTATTTCAATATTGGTGTTGTAAAAATGTCATGTAATTATCAGTTTAGTTAATACCGCAACCAGTAACTATACTTTTGGTACATATTACAAGTCGGGTACAAGTCAGGAGTTATTCAAGTACTTAAGGAATCCGAGATAATAAATCAGTTGTGAACAAGTACAAGGGGCAATTGATGAAATGGAATAAAACCATAAACATTGGAAAATCTAGATAAAAATCATAGAGTGGCTCAGAACCAACAAAAGCTTAAATATGTGGGTATTCTGCCTTGAAGCATCACATTTGTGTTAATTGTGGTTGCACTGCAAGATGGCACTGGAGAAGGCGACTCTTTATGGGCCAGTCCCAGAAGAGGATCTGCTATCATCCATTACAATCGCTCCAAACTGAAATCTTTTCACTGTGGATGGCTTGATTGTAATCATGTAGTCTTTTCTTTGACTGAATAGCATGAAACGCTTTGCACTGTACCTCAGTACATGTGACAATAATAAACTGAGCTAAACTAATATAAGAAACATCTTCATTTATAGCTTTAAGATCAGTTGAAAGAAATAAAATAAAATACTTTCTCATTCTAACAAGATTCATTAGAAACAGAAGATCAATGCACGCAGATTCTAGAAATACGAAATAAATATAGAAAATACTGAAAATATTCAAAGGTCAGGCAACATTCGTGAGAATCTCTCTCTCCACAGATGCTACCTGACCTGCTCAGCATCACTAGCATTTTCTGTTTTTGTATGTTTGTTAGAAAGTAGGCTGCTACGTACTGTCAAACTAAGTTCAGTTCTGATATTTTTCATGTTTTTTGATAACACTGTGCCATCAGGATGATGGGAAGAGATGATTAGGAGGGAGAAGAAATATTTTTAAACTTCACTTGTGTGGTAACCTGGTATGGTTGAATGGTCAACCACGATAGAATTTGGGTTTTAACTGCATCTACGAGGAGCACACGAAACATTCCTCCTGTTCTCTTATCAAAGCTAAAAATTACCCAGTTTTCTAATGTTCATTCAATAGTTTGATTTCCCTTTAAAAATGAACCAATTATACTTGCCTCTCAATTCCTTGAACACAGGAATATTGTAACAAGTGAGGTGCAATATTCTTTCCACCATTAAGTCTGTTGAACTGTGGCCAGGGAGTAAAAAAAAAATTGCATTTACACACGTATCAAAAATTGAATGCTTGAAGTCTTTAAAATCATTTAATCGTTCAATAAAAAAATATGCTACAGCTTTAAATACTGAAATAATCTCGATTTTGGCGAGGAGAGTAGATTTATAATTCAATATAAACTTAATTCTGACATAAATGTAACTAAATTAGTATGATTTATGTAAAATCTATATCTAAAAATATTTCCACCAATCTACTACTTTCAATATCCAAAAGATCACTTTTAAGTCTTTTATATACTTACCCACTCTTCTATCAAGTCAAAACAAAGTTTGTTCTCACTAGTTCCCAAATTCAGGATGCCCTAAAAGAAAATAATTGTGTTTTATTGTTCTTTTGCAGATATACATACGAAACATTCATCAATAATGTTATCACACTTCAAAAATTCCTTACACTTGATACTGTATATAAATCTTCTGGTCTGATGAAACCAAAGCAGATTTGATTTGACCTTGTGTGCATCTCTCCTGCAAGATCAGCTCCCCAATGATGTGCAGACGTTCAATCTAAATTACTTGCAGATTAACTAAAATTTACTAAAACATTTGGAGAATGGTGATGGTGCAGCTTGTCTTGTTAAGTCATTTGGCAACTCTTCAATTAAGTACGTGAGCTTCAATTGGGGCCAACATGTTTGACCAAGTTTATCTTCTCATATCAAAGGACTAAATTTAATGTATGCCAGCATTTTTTACTCAGTGACTTAGCAAAAATGATACATAAAACAGTGCTGAAAAATTCATTGCTGTTCTAATAAATATACACGTTTGAGATTGCATTTAAGATTATTTTCTTTCTATCAACTGCAGGAAATAATCAAAAGTCAGAAAACATGGGATACAAATTTGAAAATAACGTACGGGACAGGATACAAACCATGAACTAAGACACAAAATAAGCCATGCTCTCCTCCTATGCAATAATACAATTCAACTTCTGTCTGCTGCAAATATTCATTTTCTGCTTCTGTTACTTAGAAAAGCACATATGGATATTCATACTCTTTCACTGTTATTCAGTTTGTTTTCATGGATCTTTCCCACATTCTAAATTCTTACTTGAATTCCCAGAATATATGCACTTCCAATAACACTCAAGTAGCTCAACCCCATCACCACCCTACTATTCCTTCCACAGTATGTACCATCTACAATTTGCACTACATTACTTTGAAAGACTACTTTAACACGTCTCAATTGCCTCTCCAAATAACATACCATGCTGATATGGAATAAATCAGTTCTTTCATTGACAGAATGTTTAATGCAGGAGTTCTCTCCTCAACTGCTTTGTAACATTATTGCAGTGGGTCAAGGTGGCAGCGTTTCCCCACCTTCTCAAGGACTTTGCCAGCCACACACAGATCGAGAAAAATGAATTTCAAAAAGCATCCTTCCACACTAAAAATAATTTGCTGGTATTAACATAGTGAAAATAAAATGAAACATTAACAAGATTACACCACCATCCACCTGCAATCCACCTGCAATCAGAACACATTAACAGCACTTATTCCTGGATTCAAGTCAAGTCAAGTTTATTTGTCACATGCACATACACGATGTGCAATGAAATGAAAGTGGCAATGCCTGCGGATTGTGCACAAAAAAGAATTACAGTTACAGCATATAAATAACGTTAATACAGAGAAGACAAAATTTAGTCCCTGGAGTTATAAAAGTTAACAGTCCTGATGGCCTGTGGGAAGAAACTCCGTCTCATCCTCTCCGTTTTCACAGCGTGACAGCGGAGGCGCTTGCCTGACTGTAGCATCTGGAACAGTCCGTTGCTGGGGTGGCAGGGGTCCCTGATAATTTTGCTTGCTCTGGATCTGCACCTCCTGATGTATAGGTCCTGCAGGGGGACGAGTGTAGTTCCCATGGTGCGTTCTGCCGAACGCACTACTCTCTGCAGGGCCTTCCTGTCCTGGGCAGAGCTGTTCCCAAACCAGACTGTAATGTTGCCGGACAGGATGCTCTCTACAGCCCTAGAGTAGAAGCAATGAAGGATCCTCAGAGACACTCTGAATTTCCTCAGCTGTCTAAGGTGGTAAAGGCGCTGCTTTGCCTTACCCACCAGTGCGGCAATGTGCGTTGCCCATGTCAGATCCTCTTTGATGTGGACTCCCAAGTATTTAAAACTGCTCACCCTATCCACAGTAGACCCATTTATTTCCAGTGGCGTGTACGTCCTTGGATGTTGAGCCCTTCTAAAGTCCACAATCAGCTCCTTAGTTTTTTTGACATTCAAGAGGAGGCTATTGTCCTGACACCAGAGTGCCAGATCAGCCACCTCCTCCCGGTAGGCCTTCTCATCGTTGTTGGAGATCCGGCCCACCACCACAGTGTCATCAGCAAACTTGATGATGGAGTTTGAGAATCTAAAGACATTCTATACCATACCGAGCCAAAAGGCTGGGTATACATTATATCTGCCTCAGCAAGTGCAGCAATGCCCATTTTGAGGGGTCAGTAACCTTAAAAAAGATATATTTATATTTTAATTATATATTTGTTTTTAATTAATTGTTTGACATGTTTTAAATAAATGTTTTAGTATGTTATTTTTTAACATAATTTATAACAAGTTAAATTGTTTTTAAAAGACTCTGATTATTTGGAACATTTAAACACTTTAAAACATATCTTAGAATCAAAGACCATCAGCAAGGCATCAGGATTTGACTCCCAAGGGCTTGGCTGTCATTCAAGACCCAGTGTGCTCACTCTCAAACAAATGGAAACGGCACAGCCACAAAGGTCACACAACTGTGGGTCTAGTGCAAAGATCAATTGTAGAGAGTCAAATCACACAAAATTAGCCCACTGTCTACCTAAACATAAAATTCCAACGAACACAACACAGCTCAAATCAATACATTTCTAATTCTTAAAAACAAAATGTTGGCTGCACAAAACCTTCAACATTCAGCAATAAATAACATGAATAGTACAAGTATTTCAGTGAAAGCATCAATCCTGTTTAAGATGTCCACGAAGTGACCAAATAAAAATGCCCCAACACATCAAACCATTGCATAACCAGAACAGGTTTATCAGCTGGACACTAATGTGTATATGAATATTTTTTTCTAAAATGGAATAATGAATTACAAATTATAAAATTGAACATTACAAAATGAAGATGGCCATTCAAACAATCAACTTTCAGTTGGCTCTCTGAGTAATCCCATTCTTCCTGTTACACATTTCCCTGTAATCCATTCTCTCATGGATGTCCATTAACTCCACAAGTGCATTTGGGATCATTTCCAGTAGTCAATAAATCTAACAGTGTGCACTTGGGATATGGGAGGAAACCGATACCGCCGTAAATTAAGAACTGCTCATGCAAACTCTGCACAGTCAGCACATGACATTGGAGTTGTGGTGCAGCACTGCCTACAATGGAATTAAATAAACTCTGACGCATAGTTCTATTCAATTTCTAAAATGAACTTCTGGTTCCTGACTGCTGGAAAAATAAAAGCATTTTACTTAAGTTTTCACTTTGAGCAGTTAACATCATTTTCATTCAGTAAACTCATTTCTAATTAAAACATGCCCATGTAAATGGATTTCAAATAGAACATTTATTCTTTCCAAAAGAAAATGGTTGTTTTGAGATAACAAAGAAACTTATATCAACTGACTCCATTTAAGGTAACAATAGCAACACTGTATATAAATTAAAACGTCAAAGGATTGCAGGAATGACATGGAGAACCTTGGAATTGACAGTGCCATCAATTCAAATTGGTGGTCAGCTATAGAGTGGAGACACTCGAGACTCCAGATACAAAAATCTGAAGCAACAAAACATAGATATTTCTGGAACTAGACTGACTATCACTCTCATTCATTCTGCAATGTGCTCCCAGATAGACAGATCAACTAACCCACTGTATCAGAGGTATCACAAAATGCTGGAGTAACTCAGCAGGTCAGGCAGCATCTATCAGAGGCATCCTGCAACTAAATTATGTAAGATTATCTAAAAGATAATTAACTTTAAAAATGCCTTATAGTACTGACATAAAATTAAAAAGATTAAAGATAAGCTCCACCTAATGACAATATAATCTTATTGTCTCTATACAGGCACCTTTCACATTTCAGCATTTCAATTTAATGTTGTCCATTCCTTCTCTATGCTGAAGAATAAAACACCAACCTGGTATTGGTTTGGTTAGCACGTTATTCATTCAAATTATACACCAATACAATTAAACCATACACGTCTCCAAAGACGTACAGGTTTGTAGGTTAATTGGCTGGGTAAATGTAAAAATTGTCCCTAGTGGGTGTAGGATAGTGTTAATGTGCGGGGATCACTGGGCGGCACGAACTTGGTGGGCCGAAAAGGCCTGTTTCCAGCTGTATATATATGATGATGATATGATATGTATAACAGGTAGTGCAAAGAGAAACACGTCTCCACTGTGACACAATTGATGCTGATTGGCCTGACACAGAGGGAGCAGTTGACACAATGTTACTAAGCTCTCTATCTATTTCCTGTACTCCATCTTGTCATTGATAGAGATCCGGCATACAGGGCAAAATTGAAAATGGTGATAGCACAGAATTTGGCCACACAGTTGTCAGTATAGGGAGTACAGTAAAAGGTCAAGAATGCAACCTTGTGGGGCAGTAGTGTTGAGAATTATCGTGGAGCCACTTTCCAACTTACTCATACCCACAATTCTCTACTTTTGTTGTTGTTACATCCTACGTCCATAGTAGTGATCAGGACTAAAAACATTATTTCAGCCATTCTTAACCACTGTTTTGTGATTTGAGAATAATCTTTTATTTCATATATTGGCTAATAAGAGCATTCCACTTGTCTTCTCAATCTCTTTTGTTGTCATATCTTCTGCAACCTGCACCCTCGTGTATATGACTATTCCTTTGTGCTTCTAATTTCACCACTTATTACATCTACCTACCAAAACAGTCTCTGACAACTCCTGCAGAGAATGGGATTTGATTTGCCATTCACCGGTCTTACTGCACTCCCACCCCTCTTCCACACAGTGGTGAAGCATGCGATACTGTGCCTCAGAGCTCCAGGAATCATATCAATATTAACCCCTGGTGCCAACTATGTGGAGTTTGCACATTCTTACTGTGACCGTGTTTGTTCCAAACCCTTATCCCGGTTGCGCCAGTTTCCTCCCACATCCTAAAATTTGTGCTAGTAACTGTAAATTACTCCAAATATAGGTGGATAGTTAAGTGAGAATGCGCAACAGAAAAATTAATTTGGCAACGAAATGGGATAGATGATATTGCTCTGAGAAATGGAAAAATTCAAGGGGGTGAATTAATTCCTTTCATTGCATAAAAAAACAGAAAGATCGCCGGCTTGTGTGGGGGTGGGGGTGGGGGGCTGGTTGGGGACGGGCTCTGACTCTGTCCCAGTCCCAGGGCGGCCCTGAGCCGGGCTTAGCTGAATTAAGCCGGGCTGCGCTGCCTTAAGCCGTGCTGGAGGATCGGCATCGTCAGCAGCTTCGCTCCCGAGGGGGGAGAGGGGCCCGAGGGGGAAGAGGGGCCGGAGGGGGAAGAGGGGCCGGAGGGGGAAGAGGGGCCGGAGGGGGAAGAGGGGCCGGCCTCACCTGGGGGTTCGTGCATTCGTCGTACGGGTCTGCTCCATAGATGCTGGAGCCGCGGCCCAGGATGCTGCTGTAGCCGCCGATGCGCCGTCCTCTCGCCGACATGTCGCCCTCGGCCGCCATCACTGTCACCACAGTCCCGACCAATGACGTCGCGGCTTTCTCCCAAAGATACTAGCGGAGCAAGATGGACCATCCGTCCACTACAGCGGGGTCGCCATTTTAGTAAGCAAGACCCCGCCGCAAGCCCCGCCTCTCGCAGTGTCATCAGTGCTGTGGGGGAACAGTGCCATTAAAAATGCAGGAAATATCTCATCTATCAACTCACATTTTGTTGTTATTGTTATTTTAAAATGTTTCCCCCTGCTTAATTTCTCTGATTTTATTATTTCTTACTGTTTCTGCCCATTTCCCCCCATCCTTCCTCCCCAGCCCCCTCCTTTCTGCAGTTTCCTTTGTATTGCTCAAACACACACTCTGCACAAATTTAACTTATTTCTGTAATTCATGGTAAGATTTACATCATTTTGTGTGCGAGATATACAGGGTTGCACTGTTTCACAAATCAGCTAACCAATGATAAGATCAGGTCCTGACAATGACAATCTCTTCACCTCCCCCCCCCCCTTGTCTGAAGAAGGGTCCCAACCTGAAACATCATCCTTTTTCTCCAGAGATGCTGCCTGACCGAGTGATTTACTCCACCACTGTGTCTATTTGAATTGGATTCATGCCTCTGTACCACGTCAGGCAGCATTGGTCATTTTAGTGGCTGTCAAGGGATTTTAACTAATCAATTCACCAATTCAAATTTTGTTGGCTCTAACTATTAAGTTAAATGTCTTTTCAATTACCCTTTCTGTCCAAAGTTTTGGAACGTGCTGTAGCTTCCCAACTCAAATACCACCTCTCTACCAATAACCTGTATGAAACTTTCCAATCCGGATTCCGCTCAAACCACTGTACTGAAACTGCGCTCCTCAAAATCACAAACGACATTCTCCTCTCCTCCGACGCTGGCAACCTCAACATCCTCATCCTACTTGACCTCAGCGCCGCCTTTGACACCATAAATCACTCCATTCTCCTCACCCGACTTGACATCCCTTAACATCACCGGAAAAGCCCTATCCTGGTTCAAATCTTACCTCTCTGACAGACACCAGTTCATCTCCATTAACAACTGTAAATCCCCCACCGCTCCCCTCCCCCAAGGTGTCCCCCAAGGCTCAGTCCTTGGCCCCCTCCTCTTCATCCTCTACCTGTTCCCCCTTGGTCAATTAATCCGCCGTCATGGTCTCAACTTCCACTGCTTCGCCGATGATATCCAGCTCCTCATCTCCACCAAGTCAATCTCCTCCACCACACACTCTACACTGACAAACTGCATCACTGAAATAAAATCTTGGCTTCAATCAAACTTCCTCAAACTCAATTGCAACAAATCTGAAATCATCATCATTGGTCCAAAAACGCTCACCAAATCCACCCAAAACTTCATCCTCACCATTGATGGTCTCCCAGTATCCACCTCACCTCACATCCGGAATCTTGGAATCATCCTTAATCAAACCCTCTCCTTCGACAAACACATCAAACACATCACAAAGACAGCCTTCTTCCACCTCAAAAACATTGCCCGTCTCCGTCCATCCCTCTCCTCCACAGCTGCAGAAACCCTCATCCACGCCTTCATCACCTCCCGTCTGGACTACTGCAACAGCCTCCTCTATGGCGCACCCTCAAAAATCATCAATAAACTTCAATATATTCAAAACTCCGCTGCCCGTCTACTCACACACAACTCGATCCGTGACCATATCACCCCCGTACTTTATAAACTCCACTGGCTCCCCATCCCCCAGAGAATCCAGTACAAAATCCTCCTCATAACCTACAAAGCCCTCCATAACCTGGCCCCATCCTACCTGACCGACCTCCTCCACAGGCACACTCCCACCTGCACCCTCCGCTCTGCCGCTGCCAATCTCCTATCCCCCCACATCCGGACCAAACTCAGATCCTGGGGGGACAGGGCTTTCTCCATCGCTGCTCCCACCCTATGGAACTCACTACCCCAAACCGTTAGAGACTCCTCCATACTCACCACATTCAAAACATCGCTGAAGTCTCACCTGTTCAGTACTGCCTTCAACCACTGAAGGTCACCTCACCTTCTGTCTCCTTTCTCTGTTCATTTATTTATTTACTTATTTATCTATTTATTCATTTCCCTATGTTCTCAAAATCTCTGTAAAGCGTCTTTGAGTATAAGAAGAGCGCTATATAAATAAAATGCATTATTATTATTATTATTTATTATATTGTGGGTACAGTAGAGTTCTATTGTTTGCAAATGCCTAATCTCTGCTTCCATGACTTTTTAAAATAAAACAAAAAGAGATACAGCCCGTGGAGGTGAAACTAAAATTAACAGAGAAAACAAAGAACAGTTCATTAAATATGATCAATTAGCCTGATACAAAGTGGATCTCAAGTACAAATGTTCAATCAGTAACATCCATAGTATAAAAATCACGAAGCAGCAACTCTTCAAAAAATAGTTATAAATGTCAACTATCAACTTATCCAACAAGTTGAACAAAAATAATTGTTTGCAAACATTTTATATGGGAAGAAATCGCAGAGAGTTATGAACACTGCCCTGTCTAGCACAGAATCTGCTTACTAAAATGGTGCTGAAATTTACCCATGACCTACTACGGTTTTTAGAGTCGAGTGGTCTATCTTGCTCTCTCCCCCCTCCGCCGGTCAGAGAGACCTTGCCTGATTGGCTGCTCAATAGAGTGATACAATGTAGAAACAGGCCCTCCGGCCAACCTGGCCAACATGTCCCAGCTACACAGGTAGTTCCAACTGCCTGTGCTTGGCCCATATCCCTCCAAACCTGGCCTATCCATGTGCCTGTCTAACTGTTTCTTAAATGTTGCGATTGTCCCAGTCTTAGCTACCACCTCTGGCAGCTTGTTCCATATATCCACCAACCTTAGTGTGAAAAGGTTACCACTCAGATTCCTATTAATTTTTTTACCCTTCACCTTCAACCTATGTGCTCCTGTCCTCGATTCCCCTACTCTGGGCAAGAGACCCTGTGCGTCTGCATGGTCTATTTGTCTCATGGTTTTATACAATACGATATGATAGAATTTTATTTATCCAAGGAGGGAAATTAATATGCCAACAGTCATAAAACACAAAATACATGAAACATGAAATTAAAGTGGCGAGTGGAAAGGATTGGGAATGTGCAACGTTTGGAGTGGGGGGCGAGGTGAGTCAGCCTACCCTACCCCATGACAGAAGGGGGAGGAGTGGTAAAGTTTGATAGCCTCAGGGAAGAAGGACCTCTTGTGGCGTTGTGTACTACATTTTGGTGGAACCAGTCTGTTGCTGAAGGTACTCCTCAGGTTGACCAGTGTGTCATGGAGGAGGTGAGCTGTGTTGTCCAAGATGCTCCGCGGTTTGAGGAGCATCCTCTGCCCCCCCCCCCCCCCCCCCCAATACCACCTCCCAAGAATCTAACTACGCCCCCAGGATGGAGCCAGCCTTCCTGATGCATTTGTTAATCCTATTGGTGTCCGCAGCCTTCGCCCTGCTGCCCCAGCACACAACAGCAGAAGATGGCACTGGTAGAACATCTGTCACATCTTACTGCAGACACATCTTACTGTACTACTCAAAAAGTACAGCCGGCTCTGTTCCTTCTTGTGCAGGTCCTGGGGCTGAAATTCCTGGACCAGTCCAGTTTGCTGTCCAGGTACACTCCAAGCTATTTGTGCTCCCTGGTAAACTGCACATCCAAACCATTAATGGGGACAGGACACAGGGGTGTTCCTCTCCTCCTAAAGACCACCACTAACTCCTTAGTCTTGCCAATTATTAGCTGCAGGGGATTCAACCCACACCACTCAATAAAGTCATTGACTACACCTCTGTATTTAGCTTCCCTCCCCTCACTGATGCAGCCCACAATTGCAGGGTCATCTGAAAACCTTTGCAGGTGGCAGGAGTTGAGTTATATCTGAAGTTATATATGCACCTCTGTAAGATCTTCCTTCATCCTCCTGCACTCCAAGGAATAGAGTCACAGCCTACTCAACCTTTCCCTATAGATCAAACCCACGACACTTGGCAACATCCTCGTAAATCTTCTCTATACCCTATGGCATAGAGGGGACAAATTAATCCCTTTCATGGCATAAAAAACGTGAAAAATCGGTGCAAGGCTGGATGACTTGCGGTGGGGGTGGAAGGGTGGAGTTGGGGACCGGCTCTGTCCCGGGGCATACTGTAGAATAGACCTCCTCCCTCCCTGTCTCTGCTATTAATTTAGAGGCTCTGATGTTTGTTGTCAAATGTGGTGCTCAATTACATCACCCACATAGAGTCATATAGAGTGATAGTGTGGAAACAGGCCCTTCGGCCCAACTCGCCCACACCTCCAACAATGTCCCTGCTACACTAGTCCCACTTGCCTGCGCCTGGTCCATATCCCTCCAAATCTGTCTGATCCATGTACTTGTGTAACCGTTTCTTAAATGATGGGATAGTCCCAGCCTCAACTACCTCCTCTGGAAGCTTGTTCCATACACCCACTACCCTTTGTGTGAAAATTTTTCCCTTCAGATTCCTATTAAATCTTTTCCCCTTCACCTTCAACCTATGTCCTCTGGTCCTCGATTCCCCTCTGGGCAAAATACTCTGTGCATCTACCCAATCTATTCCTCTCATGATTTTATATACCTCTATAAGATCCCCCCTCATCCTTTTGCGCTCCATGGGATAGAGACCCAGCCTACTCAATCTCTCCCTATAGCTCACACCCTCTAGTCCTGGCAACATATTTGTAAATCTTTTCTGAACCCTTTCAAGCTTGACGATATGTTTCCTATAACATGGTGCCCAGAACTGAACACAATATTCTAAATGCGGTCTCACCAATGTCTTTTACAACTGCAACATGACCTCCCAACTTCTATACCCAATACTCAGACTGATGAACTATTCCTCCATTGAGAGCGTCATCACGTTCTCCTTCACCTGCTAGTTCCACTCTATCAGCCTTCAGAACAGAAACCACCTGCAGAGTACAGTGCAAAGTCTGTTCCAAAATTATTGGACTCCCTGTCAGAGACCTCTCCACCCTTTGCAACCAGCAGATGCTAAGGTCAGCTGGCAGGATTTTACAGGACCCCTCACACGTCCTGATCTCTGTGTTTGAGTGGCTTCTCTCAGGACGCCGGCTTCGCTGCCCAGGCTGTAGGACACAGAGGAGAAGGGCAACCTTTGTCCCCAAGGCTGTTCAGCTCCTCAACTCCCAACCACCCCTGTCCCGCTGCTCACCCTACTAATCCCCCTCCCTCCCCAATAGTTTTTGTACTCCTCTACGTGCCTTTGTAAATTGCCACATGGGGTCAAATAAAGTGTTTTTGAACTTGAACTTTGAACTTGAACTGATGATAACTCCACTTTAAGTCTAGTTTTGAAAATACTTTGCTTGTAGATAGCTCTTCTTGGACTTCAGCGACAGTACGTATGTGGTGCCTCTCTCAAACTACTCCCTCACTTACCTGTCTCGTATCCAAAAATCTCTTTTGGTTTTGGTACCACTACAACTTTGATACCACTACAACTAATTCTGCTTCAGTCTTTTGATCTTACAAGTTTGTTTGAAAGCTAAAAAAAATGATTTGCAGTTAAAATTGGCCACGTAAGCAGTGGGGAAATTTTGCTAGCGTTTCTTAACATGTCAGCACCTGTTGCGAAACACAAGCTCTGACTTTTCAGCAGGATTTTCATTTGCCTGTTCATAATGATTCTGGTGTCAAACTCTCCTGAATTACATGAACTATAATTAACAAGCAAAATTAATTTGCAGTGAGATTTTTAACTTAAGATAGGCACAAAAATCAGGAGTAAATCAGCGGGACACGCAGCATCTCTACAGAGAAGGAATGGCTGATGTTTTGGGTCGAGACCCTTCTTCAGACTGGTTAAGGATAAGGGAAACGAGAGATATAGACGATGATATAGAGAAATAAAGAACAATGAATGAAAGATATGCAAAAAAGTAATAATGATTAAGGAAATAGGCCATTGTTAGCTGTTTGTTGGGTGAAAAAAAGAAGCTGGTGCGACTTGGGTTGGGGAGGATTAGAAAGAGAGGGAATGCCAATGTTAGCTGAAGTTAGAGAAATCAATACCACTGGGCTGTAAGCTGCCTAAACGAAATATGAGATGCTGTTCCTCCAATTTGCTTTATCCTCACTCTAACAATAAAGGAAACGTCACCCATTCCTTCTCTCCAGAGGTGCTGCCTGTCCGTCGAGTTACTCTAGCTTTTTGTGTCTATTTTTGGTTTAAACCTGCATCTGCAGTTCCTTCCTTCATACAAGAAAGTTTTAACTTTACTGGTCTAAAACATGGCTGGCGGAAAATTGAGTGTTTAAGTGGAGTCCATTTAATGGACTCCCTAATGGTAATCAGATCTTTTGTCTTGTGTTTCACAATGAACAATTGTGCAGCAGGATTGTGGTTATGACTCAATATCACATAACACTGCGCTTTATGCAACGTCTTATTTTTGAATGATTACTTCTTCATTGTGTTATATTAAAAACAATGTCTATGTTATCTCGTATATGTAGAAGGAACTGAAGATGCTGGTTTACACCGAAGATAGACACAAAATGCTGGTGTAACTCAACGGAACTGGCAGCATCTTGGAAGAAAACGAATAGGTGACATTTCGGGTCGAGACCCTTCTTTAGACTGAGAGCCGAGAGAGAAGAAAATCAGAGATATGGAAAGTATAAAATCAATAGGCAATAGTCAATAGTGCTTTTTATTGTTACATATCTTAATTGTTAACACAGTGAAATTCATTTCCATTCAAACAGTCCAGTAGAGTATCATCGTACCCCCGATCCCCGATTAGCAAGTGCACAGGAATAATCTACCGAACCGCATGCAGGAGGTGCCATGTTTTGGCACCATGTTCAAACGCACGTTCCAGTTCTTACGAGTGGTGCCTGTACCAGGGATGCCCTGGGCTGTTGCTGACCTCCAGCCATCTCCTTCCTTGGCCACGTTGCTCTACTCGCTAGTCCTTTGTTACCCAGGGTGCCTCCTGCAGCCGACCACGAGGGCTGCTACTGGTCTCGCTCCTTCCCGCACGTCACTGGCTCCATCTTCCTGGTCTGTGGCCTCTGACAGAGGAGCAGAGGCTGGCAGCAGCTTCCCCCTTCCAGGCCTGCAGTCAGCTGGGTCCAACGAACAGGGTGACGGATCGTGGTCTGAAGGAGGAAGTTCCAGATCCGGCCTCCGTGCACATGATATTGGGGGTAGCGTACTTCCCCATTGTGTACTTCCCCATTTCCTAACTTGACACCATTCAGATAATAATCTGCCTTCCTGTTCTTATCACCAAAGTGGATAACCTCACATTTATCCACATTAAACTGCATCTGCCATGCATCCGCCCGCTCACACAACCTGTCCAAGTCACCCTGCATCCTCATAGCATCCTCCTCACAGTTCACATTGCCACCCAGCTTTGTGTCATCCGCAGATTTGCTAATGTTACTTTTAATCCCTTCATCTAAGTTAGGGTTCTCCAAACTATGGCCCGCAGGCCACATCTGGCCCATCACGAGATTTTAATGGCCCACAGCAAGCTCTTAGACTGCAGGACTGGAGGCAGAAGCTGCCGGCGAAGGTTCGCCGGAGAGCGGATCGCCACCGAACCAGAGCCGGGACAAGGTGAGAGATCGCAGAGCCCCATCAAAACTTCCCTCCTCGCCGCCGCTGCCGCCGCACAACCTGGGGAGAGAGAGGGGGGGGGGAAAGAGTCGGGGTAGAGGGAGCAGCGGGTGAGAGCGGGAGCCTGGGGAGGGGGAGGGTGTCAGCGGGGGCTGCTGCCTCCCTCCCTCCCTCTCTCTCTCCCAGAGCCAGCGAGATCTGCGCCACTCCTCCACTCTCTTCTCCGGCCCCGTCTCCCTCGAATGCAGTGAAATACAAACAAACACAAGTGAAACTTCCCTCCTCGCCGCCGCCGCTCACCCTGTGGATGTGAGGGTCCTGAACAACAACTACACTTGTGTTTGTTCTTATGGCCCCTGATCTAAGCCATTAATGCATATTGTAAATAGCTGCGGTCCCAGCACCGAGCCTTGTGGTACCACTCTAGTCACTGCCCATTAATCCCTACTCTTTGTTTCCTGTCTGCCAACCAATTTTCTATCCATGTCAGCACCCTACCCCCAATACCATGTGCTCTAATCTTGCCCACTAATCTCCTACGTGGGACCTTATCAAAGGCTTTCAGAAAGTCCAGGTACACTACATCCACTGGCTCTCCCTTGTCCATTTTCCTAGTTACATCCTCAAGAAATTCCAAAAGATTAGTCAAGCATTATTTATCCTTCGTAAATCCATGCTGACTCGGAACGATCCTGTTACTGTTATCCAAATGTTCCGCAATTTCTTCTTTTATAATTGACTCCAGCATCTTCCCCACCACTGATGTCAGTAAAACTAAGCAGGACAGCAATAAAACTAGTAGGATGACTACGGTGGGGGGGGGACGGGGGGGACAGAGAGGGAGGGAATGCAAAGGTTACCTAAAGTTCGAGAAATCAATTTTCACACTGCTGGGATGTAAGCTGCTCAAGCGAAAAGTACAACTTGTTTCACTATCGTCCTGCTTAGTTTCACTGTCAAACAATGGACCATTGTGGGCTCCACCTTTCCTTGATTATCGTTGCAGGCTTTGATTTGTCCTTTTGCATACCTTTCATTCATTTGTTCTTTGTAGCTTTTCATATCACTAGTTTATATCGATTAAATTGTTTTATGGTTTTTCTTAGCTTGATTAATATTTTTATCATGTTCCCCCTCACCTAATGTCGGAATAAGCTCGATTAAATCTTCAAATGTAACCTAACAACTATATTTGTAGCTTCTGAAAATATTATCAAATTTCCTGATATGTACCTACACATCTAGGTTGAGGGTAAATTTATTCGGCCGGATATAAAATATTCCATTGTCATCTATTTTTCACTAGTCAATCACTATTAAGATCAACTCAACTGGTTATCATTGAGGTTAAAATGTTAATGTCAATCAATGTTAAAATTACCACAACTGGTTAACACATTGAATATTTATCTGCAAAACAGTACAGGCAATGTGTCAGTTTTGTGGTACTTGCCTGCAGGGTGATATTGCATACAGATTTCAATGGAATTTTGTCTGAGTGTGGTAAAAGGGGCCATCACAGAACTATCAGCGGAAATAGTGGCCATTCTCACCATGGCCCTACTGCTCCGCATGGCCCTGTATTTCATCCTGGCTGAGAAAGGGGCCACTTGTGCTTTGATCAGCGGGAGTGCTGTACTAATATTCCAGTTGATTCAGAGAACATCACCAACCTCGCTGACCACATCCAGGAAGCCATTGGGAAGATTCGACAGGGTCGGAGAACAATACCATGACTACAATCCCCTGGGAGGATGGTGGCCTTTCGGGATGTTTGGAGGCTGGTGGTAAACAGTGGTGCACTGGGGACTAACCATTGGGACAATCTTGTTGGCCATAATATTACTACGTTGTATGTGCGGATTGGCATCACAACTGTGTGGACTTTTCTAAAGCTTGCGGGCCAGATGTGATGAGGTAAAGCTTGCGGGCCAGATGTGACGAGGTAAAGCTTGCGGGCCAGATGTGACGGTAACTACACTGTTCAAGGGGTGGAATGCAATAAGAGTTTTTCCCAAACAGCCTCATAGAGCTGTGGCCGGTAGCGTTATGCTTAAAGCCTCATAGCACTGTGGCCGGTAACACTATGTTCAATGGCTGATAGCGCTGCAGCCAACAGCGCTTTGTTTAAAACTTTGCACGCCAAGCCGGTAGCACTGTGTGTATTGCCTTGCGCACCAAGTCTGCGGCCGGTAGTGCTTTGTTTCCAAAGGGGGGTTGGGGGGGGGGGGGGGGGGCTCGCTCGGATGCAAGCCCCTACCATTGGTTGCAGTTTGAATTTGGAAGCAGCACTATTGGCCAGGACTTAACGGCGGTTATTTTCAACGGCTGATTTTTGCCGGTATAAAGTCAGGCATAAGTTAGTTCTTGTACGAGAGCGGTTTACTGACGGGCTGGGTCTCGATCAGCGCCACAGACGGAGAGGGAGTGAGAGGGAGGTGTACTGCTGTAGAAGGATTCTGTCATTTGGTCAAGTACGCTGATGACACTGTTCTCCTATCTCTGCTCTCAGGCCCCTCACAGCATCACAGCTCAGCTCTTCATGAGTTTGTGGAGTGGTGCGACAACTCCTGTCTTGAGCTAAATGCAAACAAGACCAAGGAGATGGTAGTGACCTTCTCCAACAAGCAGAGGGAACTGGCTGCGGCAGTCATCACCACTATCCACAGGAAGCCTGTGTAGATTGTTGAGGAATATAAGTACCTGGGCACATTCTTCGACAACCTGCTGAAATTTGCCTCCTGCACAGAGGGTATCCTCAGGAAATGCCAGCAGCGGCAGTTTCTCCTGAGGAAGCTCCACTCCTTTGGGATCAGCAAGGACATCCTCATAACGTTTTACTATTCCTTCATTGAGAGCGTCATCACGTTCTCCTTCACCTGCTGGTTCCACTCTATCAGCCTTCAGAACAGAAACCACCTGCAGAGTACAGCCAAAGTCTGTTCCAAAATTATTGGACTCCCTGTCAGAGCCCACTCCACCCTTTGCAACCAGCAGATGCTAAGGTCAGCTGGCAGGATTTTACAGGACCCCTCACACGTCCTGATCTCTGTGTTTGAGTGCCTTCCCTTAGGACGCCGGCTTCGCTGCCCAGGCTGTAGGACACAGAGGAGAAGGGCAACCTTTGTCCCCAAGGCTGTTCAGCTCCTCAACTCCCAACCACCCCTGTCCCGCTGCTCACCCTGCTAATCCCCCCATCCCCCCCAATAGTTTTTGTACTACTCTACGTGCCTTTGTAAATTTCCCCATGGGGGTCAAATAAAGTGTTTTTGAACTTGAACTTTGAACTTGAACTGATGATAACTCCACTTTAAGTCTAGTTTTGAAAATACTTTGCTTGTAGATAGCTCTTCTTGGACTTCATCGGCAGTAGGTATGTGGTGCCTCTCTCAAACTACTCCCTCACTTACCTGTCTTGTATCCACGCACAGTCTTATATCTCTTTTGGTTTTGGTACCACTACAACTGGACTGACCCACGGCATCGATTCATTAACCGACTGTACAATGAGCTCTTGGATTTTAGGCTCGATCTCTCTCAATCCAAATGGAATTCTTCCCGTTGGTTGTGCTATTGGCTTAACATCTGGGTCTATGTTGAATTTGACGTGACAATCATGCAATTTCCCGATGTCTTCAAACACTGGGCTGATTTCCTCCTTTAAGTCTGCATATAACCTCAGTGAGTTAACATCTAACCCGATGTGTAGCACTCGCAATGCTTGGGCAGTTTCTCTACTACTAAATGGCTCACCTTTCTTCTCGATCACCACAAATTCAGCTACATTGTGCTTATCACCTGGTCACCTCTGCATTAAAACATCTAACAGTCTGTCCCGCTGAGTTACTCCAGCATTTTCTGTCTATCTTCGCTTTAAACCTGCATCTGCAGTTCCTTCCTACACATCCAATAGCTTCGAATGGTTTTGATGAGGATACAATTTCTTCTCACACTTCCTTAAAGTGCATTTTATCTATTTCCATTTTAAGTCTTCCCACAGTGCTCTATCAATAATATTGTTATCACTTCCTGAGTCTACTATAATGTCTACATCCACATCTCCAATCCTAACCAGCACCTTTACATGCTTATCATTGATAGTAAAAGCACATTCTGATCCATTTACATTCACACGAACATTCATCAACATGGTGTAAATTTTGATGGTATCCACTTCCCTCAATGTGTAACTGATAGAGTATTGCAATGTATCATGTTACACTAAGCCACACAAAAGTAACAAAAAAGGTCAAGTAGCATATGTTGGGGGGTGGGGGGGATAACAAAAATGGCAGAATAAAATACAGCACGTTTGTATTCAGTGGTGTTAAATGTGCATTTATTGGATCGAGGTATAAATGTTGAATGTATGAACATAGAATTCTCCAATTTTAGGCAACTAACCTAGAAACAAACTGCACCCTTCTGTCTTTTTTTATTACTTTTTTCTTTTCCATCTTTCTCTTCCCTGTTCCCCACCTGGATTTGCACCCATTTCCCCTTTCACTTATATTCCCTCCTCCCATCACAATCAATCTGAAGAAAGGTCCTGACCCGAAACATCACCTATCCATGTTCTCCAGAGATGCTAACTGACCTGCTGAGTTACTCCAGCACTTTGTCCTTTTTTGTAAACTGGTATCTGCAGTGTCTTGTGTCTCCTGACATTATTATTTTGTATAGTTATGTCCAGAAGAGCAATCTAATGTCCTGATCTCCTTCTTTATCTCAATATAACCCTTCAACTTATTTTTGATTATTTTTCCACTTACCAGAGTTAATTCATAGTACCCAATGAACATACCAGAAAATCTTTGGGCCATCTGTCTTTTTTTCCCGAATTTGTTGATACTAAACCTGGTGAGTTTGTGACTATTGAGGAGAATGTAAAGAGGTTTCAAAGGGGTAAATGTGTGAGATGTGATTTCAATAGCTTCTTGTAACAACTTAAGAAGCAACAGTTTACCTAACTTTGAATTGAAAGGTAAAGCATGGAACTGGCTTTAGACCCATTGAGTCCACACTGACCATTAATCACCAACATGGAACATTGATCACACTAGTTCTATGTTATCCCACTTTCACATCTACTCCCAACACACTTGGGGCAATTTACAGAGTCCAATTAACCTACAAACCTGCACATCTTTTGAATGTGAGAGGAAAGCTGAGAGCCCGGAGGAAACCCACATGGTCACAGGAAGAACATGCAACCTCCAAACAGACAGCACCCGAGGTCAGGATCAAACTCAGGTCTCTGGGGCCAGGAGACAATGGTTCGACTAGTTTGCAAGCAGCATCCTCAACAACACGGGTACCAGCTGATTAAAACTATGAAAAAAGCAAAAAAGCATATTCCGGAAATATTTTTGGTGATACGGAATATGCCACCACAAATACAGTTCAAGCAGGCCAAATAGATACAAGTCAAAAGAAAATCCTAGACCAGTCAGCATGTTTCTGATAAGTACTGAACTGTAACTTTGGAAAGTTGGAAATCTAGCCCAACGTTTTATGATGGTTAGATTTGAAAAATCTGGAGACAGAGATTCACCAAAGTAAGTTACAAAATGAATGTAGTAATCCACGTGATTTGCAATGTATCTGATATTGCAGCTGCTGCATCCGCTCTATCCTAAATTATCTTCTCATGTCCATCTATCAAATTTAATGATTTTTCCTTTGATGGGAGAAATGGTGTTGGTTTAAAATTTCCAAGACTCTGGTCCCATTTTATGACAAACATAACAAATGCGACAAACATTTAAGCTGTCTCTGTGCAGATTTAATCATGTGATATACCTGGAAGATCAAAACACTGCAAAAACATTTCCTTAAAAATACCTTTACGGTAAAATACAATTATTTGGCATTAATCATTGTTAAGGGAATTTGCTTTTATCAATAAAAACAATCTTCTTTAAAAATTGAAATAATTCCAAAACAGATATAAATTTTATTTATTTTATTTAAACTTCCTGATTTGAATTACATTTGGAAATATTGGCTTTTAAATAACAAGAATATCTATTGCAAAAGATAAAATTTCAGAAATCAAAATTTAAGTTGCGAAAAAGAATCACACGGAAAATAATTCTTCACCCTAAAGTTGAGTTTGAGAACTAAATTCTTAAAGACAGCAATTACCGTATAACACAATGGTAAATAGCAAAGGAAGGTAAATATGTCATCCTTATATAAATCAAATCAGCCCAATACCAAATAGTTCCCATTTGCCAATTGGAATTGAGAAATTCCCTATAGTGCAGCAAATCACTGTGTGTAATGCAATATATTTACTTGAATCAGAAGTTGCCCCTTCTCACCCCTTAATATTTTTGTGTGCAGCTTTGGACCTGCTGCATCATTTTGCCTCCATCTCCACTTTCCACGACTTCATCCGCTGGTGTAGTGTATTGACCCATAAACAAAATGCTCTGTGTTTTGTTGTGTTTGATGAAAAACAGGAAGGGATGGTCTGCTACAAATGTGGGTGTAGCTTGTATGGCAGCACGGCGGACCATCGTTATTGCCGTAGCTGCAGCAGCTTCAGTGCCCTCTTCATTAACTTCCACAAAGGATTTATGAATAACCTTTGACAACCAGAGATCCCTTTTCTCAGACATGCCAGTGAAATCAGCCCCTGATGAATAAAAGGCATCACGCATTCCCATTGCTGGAAGTATTTGTTCAAGTTGAAACTGGTCTTCCAGTTTAAATCTGGGCAGATGAACTTTAACCTTCCTTTTTGCCATATTTTCCAGGCTAATCCATTTAAGCAGAGAATTGTTTTCAAGTGCTTGTTCAAGCTATTAGAAAAGAAAGCCGTTTAATGAATAAATAATGTTTATTTTATTTCATTGTTTAATCAGGAAACATAAATGTCATTATATTATACAATCTGGAGCAAGGCAAAGTAGTTTATCTGTTGCATCAGAGTAATTTTTTTTTGTGAAGCCACCAGATGCAGTTGAGCTACCTATATGAAGTTTTATCTCCCTCTAGGTTCACATCAACTCTTGCAGGTGGCTCCGAAGGATAACATGCTGAATCCTCCATCCATTGTCTATTTTCACCCATCAATGTTTTAAAATTATAGAAAATGTTAGCCTCTCTTCTTTTGATGTAGCCCTGCCTCATTATTGTACCACTTAATCTCACCCATCGTTAAATGCATCTGTCACAATGCAGGTGTCATTTGTAGCATAATTGAGTTGCGTGCCTCGAACACGAGGTTTGGATTTATATGCTATAATGTCCACTTTTGCATATAAACAGCTCACTAGGCTTGTGATATGACATATCTACCATTAAGTGCCCTCAAATTTTGACAGAAAGTACAATGACTGAGGACAAGAGTTTAAATTGGACACTGTTTCCATAATGGCCATCTTTTTAAAACTGAGATGTGCAAGAAGGTTTTGTGGAAAGACAGGGACAAAGTGCTGCAGTCACTTATCAGGTCAGGCAGTACCTCTGGAGAACATGGATAGACGACTTTTGTGAGCCTGAACATTTCTCCAGACTGATTGTAGTAGGGTGGAGAAAGTTGGAAGTGAGGTGGTGGCAGTCCAGAACCTAGCAAGTGATAGATGGATATGGGTGAGGGTCAGCGAATGCAGCGCCGGAGACTCAGGTTCGATCCTGACTACGGGTGCTGCACTGTAAGGAGTTTGTACGTTCTCCCCGTGACCTGCGTGGGTTTTCTCCGAGATCTTCGGTTTCCTCCCACACTCCAAAGACGTACAGGTATGTAGGTTAATTGGCTGGGTAAATGTAAAAATTGTCCCTAGTGGGTGTAGGATAGTGTTAATGTACGGGGATCGCTGGGCGGCACGGACTTGGTGGGCCGAAAAGGCCTGTTTCCGGCTGTATATATATGATATGATATGATATGATAAAAGCGTGAAATGTGAAGGAATATCGGTGGAAGGGTGTAGGCGGAAGGGGAAAGGGACAAATAGGTGTGCATCCAGGTGGGGCATAAGAAAGAGAGGGGGGGGAGGATGGGGTGTTTGCACATTAGTTATCTAAATTTTAAGAATTCAATGTTCTGGAAAGACATGTTGATGCAATAGTTTTCAAAGTGATGCCGTATTTCACTGGTGCAGGCATTCGTTTGGTCATTGTAAAAAGTAGTTGGAGACAGGCTTACTTCTGTACATGTAAATTTATGTATAGTACCCATCAGTGCTGGATATGGGTTATCATGAAAGTTGGTGGATTTCTTCACTATCCACAGCAGCAGACTACGAGACCAAACATAAAAATCATTGAGGCCTCCCAAAAAATGCCTTAAGTGCATAGTGCAACATACCACCAATTTCATGGGTTTTTTCAGGTGGTTGTTGAAGATTATGTTTTGAGAACAAAGACAAGGATCTGTGGGGAGGGAATCCAAGATGGATTGTTGAGGAGAAGGGATGTGGTTTAGCATCAAGGGAGCCGCAGAAAGTGTACGTCTTTCACTGAAAGTGCACAGCTCACCACCGGACTCCAGTGGCTAAGTGATTCTCAATGCTCCTCTTTAAGTTTTGCCAAAGCAAGGTTCACGATTGTTATAAAGGTTCGTCTCTGCATGGAACCCCTCCAATATCTGTGGCTCATGCAGGCACAGATGGATTTTACAGATTGGCATCTAGATATGTGGGACATGTATTTGAATTCCACTGGACATGTCCAGATGCCCCTATGCTTAACAGTCTCATTTGAACAATGGACCTAAAAGCAACATTATCCAGGTCACAAACGTGCAGTAAAATTAAACTCTTATGTAGAGTACAGAAATATTGAGATATATAATTGAATTTCTACATCACGTGGACACTGTAAATATATGGATAGTGGGTTCTGCTGGTCCTGATGAAAGTGGATGATGGATCATGCTGGTCATTGTCAAATCATGGAAGGTTCGGACATTCCATTGGATAGGGTGCAGTGGGAGGTGTGGACAGATGGGCGAATAAGTAGGGACCCTAACAACTCTGGGAAAAAATGTTTTGAGTTGGAGTGAAATCCGAAGGACATAGTAAGGCATGAAAAGGGAGGGGAGGTAGGAATGGGGTAGGAGGAAGGGGGAAGGAGGAGGGGGGGTGAAAGAGGAAGGGGGGGGAAGGCGGATGCCTCCCAGCTAGCTGTGTTCCCCTGTCGCAAGTTCGAGGAAGACTGAGCCACTGGGACAAACCCGAGACCACCAGCATCACCGAGTGGTCAAGACTGGACTGCCGGGAAGCTACCCCAGCCAGAGCCTCTACTGAGGCTAAGACTGAGTGGTCGGGGCAAGCCTGAGACATGGGTGCCTGTTTCTGCCCACGGACTACGAGGGACTGCGCCCACACATAGAAACAAAGACTGAGCCACCAGGATAACCAAGAGACTGCCAGTGCCATCTTCTCAAGCCTGAGACCGTCAGTGCCTCCTGTCGAGGCAAGGTTGAACTGCAGGGAGAAGCCTATCACCACACTCCCACTGCGAGACCAGGACTGAGCTACCAGACAAGCCCAAGATCACCAGCATCACTACACAAGTGCCCTGGTGACAAGGGACAGTGCCTGCATGCAGTCCTGGACATTCCTGTCACTGTAAATAAGAAATAACTTGTGAGTTCACCCAACAGCGAGTGTCAGTGTGGTCATGGCCGAGTCCAGCATCATCCCCAATGCCACAATGGGCAGAGAAAATCCCCAAAAAGGCTAGTGTATGTTTGACCACACATGTATAGCAACTAATTTTGGACAGAGCATCTTAAGGAGGAAATATTGGTCTTGAAGTAATGCAGTATAGATATAACAGAATAATGCATGGGATACCACAAAGAGATTATTCAATCTTTTCCTAAAAGTTGGAAGATAATGAGGTATATATTTGATATTTAATTCTTAAAGGGGTCTGAAACTCAGAAGCTTTGTCCACAAATATCTCACAAAGTACTGAAGTAACTCAGCGGGTCAGGCAGCACATCTGGAGAACATGGATCAGCGATATTTCAGGTTAGGACCGTTCTTCAGACGGGGTGGAGGAGCAGGAGAGCAGCAGGAATCACAAAGGTGGAGGAATGAGAGAGAGAGAGTCCGTGTACTCCAGAGTTGCTGCCTGACAATTTGAGTTGCTCCAGCATTTGTGTCTTTTTTTGTCAACCAACATCTGCAGTTCCTTGAGTCGACATTGTCCAGAAGTTAGATATCAAGCTTTCAGAAGCGAAATTTGAAAATATTCCAAATGAGCACGGCTGTTGAAATTTGAATACACTTCCACAAATGACAACTGACGGTGGACAATTTTTTATTTTTTTAATTTGATATGAATATTTTTTTGTTAACTTGAAGTATTAAGGGATATGGATAATTGCAGTTCAGTCAGAGATCAGTTGTGGTCTTGATGAAAGCTAACACAAAGTGAACTGCAGTTCCTATGATCTTTAATTTTATAAGGGGAAGAGTATTTAATGAGGGTGGTGGTTAAAACTGCAGTGGCCTCTCTTAAAATTTCGTTTCTCATTATAATTTAACGTTCAGTTACCTGTTCGAGTCCAGTTGTGCTGTCGTTGATGTCATCAGGCAGTAGGATGATCATACTCAGCTCATTCTCCTCATAAGGAAGCTCAAGAACACTGGCTCCGAGTTCCTCAATGTGCTCAAATTTAAAATGTGCCTCCTGGCGCATCATATTTATTGATTTGGACTCTTTCTAAGAAGAAAGTAATATATTAACATCAAATGCGTTTGACAGTATAATAAATGTCAACTCCTGCTGGCAAATGTTTTATCACCAGAGCAACATACCTTGTTCAGCTTGAAGGGGGCTACGTACGTATCTTTTTCATCAAATTTGCTCTCCCACTTTCCTTTAAAGTAGATGGCATTTACAAGAATAAGAATTGTCTGAGGGGTAATCGCATCCGCTGGGATCAACTTTTGGATTTTATCTACACGAAAGATCACAAATCAAATACTTCATAGAAGGATGGCATAATGATTTTTAAAACAAAATATTTATTTTCAACTGACAATCAGGGGACCAATAATTTTGAGACGCTACTGGAGATGTAATGCAGACTGCTGATCAGAAAGGGTGGAGAAATGTCATTATGGCAGCAGGAAATGTAAAATACATTGAAATAAAATGGTATTTGCAACTAATCAATTGTCAGAAAAACATAAACTGGTTCATTAATGTAATTTTGGGAAGAATTTATAGCATTTTTGCCCAGAATGGTACATATGTGAATTTAAATTCACAGCACTGCACCTGGCTTTTGTACGGCCTCTGACCTAACCTTACAGACCATCAGTTGACCAAGTCATTACATCAAACAGACTTCTTCTTCTTTCGTGTCCATCATCCATGTTTCAATGTACCTGATTTACAGCCTATCATTGACGTAGCCACATAAGTGAAATGTGACAAACGCACACTCATTGGAGTCGGTTGAATGTAATTATACAACAGTGGGGTCATTAGCCAGGGAAGAGATCTTTATATAGACACAAGGAACTGCAGATGTTACCTTACAAAAACAGACACAAATTGTTGGAGTAGCTCAACGGTCAGGCAGCATCTTCAGAGAACTTGGACGTGACTTTTTAGGATGGGACCTTTCTTCAGACTCATTGTACTGGGGGAGAGAAAGTGGGAAGAGAGGTGGGGGAGGGACAAAGTCTGGCAAGTGAGAGTTGGATACAGGTGAGGGGGAGTTTTGATTGCTAGATAGTTGGACAAAGGCAATAAAGGCTAGCGATGAAATGCCAAAGTATGAGATAAGAGGATAAGGAGAGATATGCAAACTGTGAGGCTAGTAGAATGTAGGTGGAAGGGGATGGGGTGGGAGGCAAAAGGGAGAAATGGCTATGCATCCAAGAAGGGCACAAGGAAGAGATAGAGGAAAAATGGGGTGGGGGTTTGAGGGGGTGGTTGTAGGTTAGTTACCTAACATTGGGGAATTCAATGTTAGCACTATTAGGTTGTAAGCTACCAAAGAGGAATATGAGGTGCTGTTCCTTCAGTTTGCATGTGGCTTCACTCTGGCAATGGAGGAGGTCTAGGACAGAACCCAGGAGATCCAACAGGACTTGGAAGACCAAGCGTAAGTGTGAAAGACTCGCTGAATCTAAGCTTGGCCCCACCAAAGTAAAGGAGGCCTAATTGTGAGCTTTGAATGCAGTAGGTTGTTGGAGGAGATGCATGCGAACCCTAGAACTGCTAGGGTCCCTGGATGGAAGTGTGGATGGAGCTAAAGGGACAGGTGTAGCATCTTCTGCAGTGGAAAGACTGCATCTCAGTCCTAAATGGCCTACCCCTTATTCTTAAACTATGACCCACGGTTCTGGACACCCCCAACATCGGGAACATTTTCCCTGTCCAATCCTTTAAGAATTTTATATGTTTCTATAAGATCCCTCTCATCCTCCCAAATTCCAGTGAATACAAGCCCAGTCGTCCCATTCTTTCATCATATGTCAGTCTCGCCATCCCGGGAATTAACCTGGTGAACCTACGCTGCAATCCCTCAATAGCAATAATGCCCTTCTCAAATTAGGGGACCAAAATTGCACACAATACTCCAGATGTTGTCTTACCAGGTCCCTGCACAACTGCAGTAGGACCTCCTTGCTCCTAAACTCAAATCCTCTCGCAATGAAGGCCAAAATGCCATTAGCTTTTTTCTTCACTGCCTGCTGCACCTGCATGCTTACTTTCAGTGACTGATGTACAAGCAACCAAGATCTCTTTGCACCTCCCCTTTTCCTTATCTGACACCATTCAGATAATAATCTGCCTTCCTGTTCCTGCCACCAAAGTGGATAACCTCACATTTATCCACATTATACTGCATCTGCCATGCATCTACCCACTCATCCAACCTATCCAAGTCACCCTGCAGCCTCATAGTATCCTCATCGCAGCTCACACTGCCACCCAGCTTTGTGTCATCCGCAAACTTGGAGATGTCACATTTAATTCCCTCGTCTAAATCGTTAATAGAAATTGTAAATAATTGGGATCCCAGCACCGAGCCTTGCGGCACCCACTAATCACTGCCTGCCATTCTGAAAAGAACCCATTAATTCCTATTCTTTGCTTCCTATCTGCCAACCAGTTCGCTATCCATGTCAATACCCTGCCCCCAATACCATGTGCTCTAATTTTGCACACTAATCTCTTGTGTGGGACCTTGTCAAAGGTTTTTTAAAGTCCAGATACACCACATCCACTGGCTCTCCCCTATCCATTCTACTTGTTACATCCTCAAAAAAATTACAGATTAGTCAAGCACGATTTCCCCTTCATAAATCCATGCTGACTTTGACCGATCCTGTCACTACGTTTCAAATGCAGTGCTATCTCATCTTTAACAATCAACTCAAGCATCTCCCCCACTACCGATGTGAGGCTAACTGATCGATAATTCCCCGTTTTATCTCTCCCTCCTTTCTTAAAAAGTGGAGTTATAATGGCTATCCTCCAATCCACAGGAACTGATCCAGAGTCGAGAGAACATTAGAAAATGATCACCAATGCATTTACGATTTCTAGGGCCACCTACTTGAGTACTCTGGGATGCAGCCCTTGGGATTTATCTGCCTTCAGTCCCAACAGTTTACCTAACACCATTTCCTGACTAGTGTGGATTCCCTTCAGTTCCTCCCTTCCACTAGATCCTTTGTTCCCTAGTATTTCTGGGAGATTGGTTGTGTCTTCCTTAGTGAAGAGAGAAACAATGACTTGTTTAACTGTTCTACCATTTCTTTGTTTCCCATTATAAATTCACCTGTCTCTGATTGTAAGGGACCTACATTTGTCTTCACTAATCTTCTCCTTTTTACATAACTAAAGATGCTTTTAGAGTCCGTTTTTATATTCCTCACAAGCTTTCTTTCATGCTCTTTTCTCCCCCTCTTAATTAACCCCTTTGTCCTCCTCTGTTGAGTTCTAAATTCCTCCCAGTCTTCTGGTTTGCTGCTTCCTCTGGTCAATTTATATGCCTTTTCCTTGGATTTAACACTATCCTTGATTTCCTTCGCTAGCCACGGTTGAGCTGCCTTCCCAGTTTTATGTTTTCACCAGACAGGGATGAACAATTTTTGGAGTTCATCCATGCAGTCTTTAAATCTTTGCTATTGCATCCCCACCGTCAACCCTTTAAGTATAATTTGCCAGTTTATCCTAGCCAATTCCCATCTCATACCTTCAAAGTCTCCTTTATTTAAGTTCAGGACCCTAGTCTCTGAATTAACCATGTCACGTTCCATCCTAATGCAGAATTCCACCACATTATGGTCACTGTTGCCCAAGGGTCTTTGCACAACAAGATCGTTAACTAATCATTCCTCATTATACAATACCCAGTCTAGGATGGCCTGTCCTCTATTCAGTTCTTCTACATATTGGTTTAAAAAACCATCCTTTATACATTCCAGGAAATCTTTCTCCTCAGGACTACCTCCAATTTGGTTGGCCCAATCTATTTGTAGATTAAAGTCACCCATGATATCTGCTGTACTTCTGCTACACGCATCCCTAATTTCCTGCTTGATGCTACCCCCAACCACCCTACTGCTGTTTGGTATAAGAAAATAACTGCAGATCGAAGGTATTTATTCACAAAATGCTGGAGTAACTCAGCAGGTCAGGCACCATCTCGGGAGAGAAGGAATGGGCAACGTTTCGGGTCGAGACCCTTCTTCAGACTGATGTCAGGGAGGCAGGACAAAGGAAGGATATAGGTGGAGGCAGGAAGATAGAGGGAGATCTGGGAAGGGGGAGGGGAAGAGAGGGACAGAGGAACTATCTAAAGTTGGAGAAGTCAATGTTCATACCACTGGGCTGCAAGCTGCCCTGGCGAAATATGAGGTGCTGTTCCTCCAATTTCCGGTGGGCCTCACTATGGCACTGGAGGAGGCCCATGACAGAAAGGTCAGACTGGGAATAGGAGGGGGAGTTGAAGTGCTCAGCCACCGGGAGATCCGATTGGCCAACGCGGACCGAGCGCAGGTGTTGAGCGAAGCGATCGCCGAGCCTGCGTTTGGTCTCGCCGACGTAAATAAGCTGACATCTGGAGCAGCGGATGCAATAGATGAGGTTGGAGGAGGTGCAGGTGAACCTCTGTCTCACCTGGAAAGACTGTTTGGGTTCTTGGATGGAGATGAGGGGGGAGGTAAAGGGACAGGTGTTGCATCTCGTGCGGTTGCAGGGGAAAGTACCCGGGGAAGGGGTTGTTTGGGTTTGACCCAGACTCGCTAGCACAGCCACATCTGCTTTCTTGGGACTTGCCTACGCCTCCATCTTCTGCCTCGGGGATTCCAGCTCCGTTTCCAGACTTCCCAATTCGGACCGAACCCGGATTACAGGCTCCAACAGTCAGTCTATCTGCCGCTTTTCAGAAAACCCTGGTCCACTCGTCCCTTCCTACCCAAACCACCCCATCCTGACTATGAGTGCTGACTAAATGGAGCTTGTACAGACCATGTGAGTTTTCTCCAGATGCTCCAGTTTTCCCACACATTCCATTGACATGAAGGTTTGTATGTTAATTGGCTTCTATAAATTGCCGTGTGCAGGAAAGAACTGGTGTACATGGGAACCATTGGTCGGCGGAGACTCGGTGGGCCAAAGGACCTGTTTCCACACTGTATCTCTAAAGCAAAAACTCAAAACAACCCTCCACTGTTCCTATCCCCCAATGTAAAATTTCTCCCTTATCAAAGTTGGATATTATTCATAAGATTTGCAAATAGATTAGAATCGAGTTGATAAACAGAACTGACCCAATTTATTAAAGTAATCTCTACACATTTGCATAGCTTCCCAAAGTCTAATTAAAGTAATATTTTAAAGCAAAGCAACAAACATCAATAAAATAATCTATAGGTTGATTTCAATTTTAAAAAACTCCTTTCAGTCAGGGTTTAACTGTCAGTAGTGATCTAAATTGTGTTAATTCAACAAATTTAAGGATTCTAATTGATGTCAATGGAGGTGGATCATTTCTTTTCAACTTTGACTTAAGTATGGAATGCAACTGCGCTAAACCATAAAGTACATCTCTTACCCTCTGTCTTATTTTCAACAAAAGTATTAATTTCTTTCCTGGCAGCTTCTGGCTGTCTTATAAAACCAACAGGAGCCAATTCTGCCCCGTAATACTTCAAACTGGAGCTTTGAAATTTCTGCAAAAATAAACATAAATGGTCAAATATTTTACATACAAGGGGATAAAGTCCATCTCCAAATAAGTGAATCAGAATTGATGTAAATATATCACATTTTCAAATGTTCCTGACACATTAAAGAACTTTTGGAAGAATATGTGTGTGCTTCCTCTTTGTAATTGGGCAAGTGGATGCACACAGGTCCATAATCTAATGTAATCTTTTCGTTATCTGACTGTTGACCTCTACGTGGCCCATGCTCCACACCCACCAAACACCAACATATTCCTGTTATCTGATTATTGGTTTAATTGGGTAGATTTGAAATACACCAATTCCAAACGTGTACTCCCTGTGGGATAAGCTCAACAGTTGCTAACCTGATCAGCGACAACAGATGAGCAGAGAAATCAAACGGAACAAAAAGCAACATTCAATTCTGTGCTTGAATATTCAGCTGCATTTATATGTTATCTGCATGTTTTCAAAAGTTTATATGTAATAGTTGTGATTCCATTTATCTTACTCTGAGAATGTTGTACGTTTCCTCTCCATATATACGATTGGCCAGTTTTAGAGTATAAGGAGCATCAGGTTTGTTGATATTATCCATTAATTCCTTGAATTTTGCATGGACATCATGTACCGTGCCAAAATGCAGAACCTATTATGAAAATAACATTTAAAATGAGAGTCAAGAAGGCTTCAATGAAAATTAGTTATCTGACCACATAGCTATCTTGCCAACATGCTTTCATGATTAAATGGAGGGCAGATTTTCATGATGCTATGTTTCGGCACTTTGCGTTTATACAAATTTCAGGAGGTCAGATAAAACTGTAAATAAGCATCAACTGTTGTTGAAGAGGTAAATAACATGTGAATCAACAGAAAAAAAACTGGATGAGGGATGGGAAATAGCAAGGAAGGAACTAATCAAGGCAAAAGACAACTAAATTGAGTATAAGCAGTCACAAGAATCTTATAAATCAAGAAAGAAGGTGAATGATTCATGCTAGGGCAATTATTTATCAAAAATCCTTTTAACTAATGCTGGAAACAAACTGTCATTTTTTTTGGTTGAGAAGATCTCTGGTTTCCTGGTGGTTAAACAGTGTCAGTAGATATTATGGCAAAGATAAATCTCTTATGGCTGCCCCGCACAAGTACCCAGCATCCACTAACTTACCAAATGTGGCCAGAGATCCTTTGAAATCTCAATCAAGCAATAAAAGTCAACCTTCCCGGGCCAATACAGTACTTTTGGAAAAATATGGCTTTCCAAATGTACATATCGACCACCGACAAAACAATTTTCTGTGGGTCTGCTGGCCAGCGACCTGATGGTAATTACCTGGTAAGTGCTGGCAAATATTGACTGAGCTAACGCAACTTTGAATGTGCATATAAATCGCATGTACTTAACAACTATCAGGCTATTGAACAGTTCAAGCACCTTCTAAACCATGAACTATGAACTGTCTTAGTTGCATTAGCCATGTCTGAGCACCATGAGGTTTTGACTAGGAAACAGACCCTTCTGCCTTTAACCTTGCCCGAAGATGCCATGCGGTCCATCCGATGAAGGGTGAAGCTCTCAGGTTGGATGGCACAGACAGGTTTGTCAGGGGTGAGCCATGTCTTTGTGAAACAGAGCACACAGCAGTCTCTCGGTTCTCTAAGATAGGTTAGCCTGGCTTTAAGTTCATCAAGCTTGTTCTCTATAGACTACGCATCATCCAGTAGCATGTTGGGGAGGGGAGTCTTGAAACCGCATTATTTCAGCCTCGCATGCAGCCCAGCGTGTCTGCCTCATTTCTTCATTTGGTGCTTTGGGAGGCTGGTAATGGCACACATTAAATTCTGCCAGCCAGCAGCCTTGATCCACTGCAGTTCATCTATCACAACAGGTCCATGACTGATGCCATCTCCCTGGCTCTACACTCATCCCTGGAACACCTCAATAAGAAGAACACCCACGGTGGTCTCCTACTCATAGACTAAAGCTCTGCTTTCAATACCATTATCCCAACAAATCTCATCTCCAAACTTGTGGAACTTGGAGTCAGCTGTCCCCCCTGGAACCGGATCCTCGACTTCCTGACAAATGGATCACAATCAATGAGGATAGTTGACAAATCATCCTCTGATTCTCATTGATTCTCATTGATAATACTCAACACTGGTGCTCCGCAATTAACCCTCAAAAAACTCCAGTAAGTTTGTCAGCCATGATCTTCCCTTCACAAAACCATGCTGCCTTTGGCCTATTTTATCGTGAACTTCCAAGTAATGCGTAACCTCATCCTTTATAAATTGATAATTGAGATCCTTTATAAATCTTACCAACCATCGAAGTCAGGCTAACCGGCCTATAGTTTCTGCTCTTCTGCTTTGCTCCCTTCTTGTACAGTGGGGTGATATTCACAATTTTCCAATCTTCAGGAACCACTCCTAACTCTAGTGATTGTTCAGATATCACAACAATGCCTCCATAATCTCTGAGGCTACCTCCTTCAGAACCCTGGGGTGCAGTCCATCCGGTCTAGGTGACATCCACCCTCAGACATTTCAGTTTTCCTAGCACCTTCTCCTTAGTAATCGCCACTCCACTAAGTTCCACCCCTGACTCTATAGGATAGCAGGTACACTGCTAGTGTCTTCCACTGTGAAGACTGATGCAAAAAGGTTATTCAATTCCTCTGCCATTTCTTGATTTCCCATTATCACTTCTCCTCAATCATTCTCCAGCGGAGCAACGTCCACTCTTGCCTCTTTTTTACTCTATATATCCGTAGAAACTCTTGCTGTACTCTTGCTATCATACCCAGGCACACCACATGCATTGCTGCCACCAAAGTAGAGATGGTCAAAAGCAGGTTTTGGAATAAACCAGCAATTTGTCATGGATCAGCATATCAAAGCTATAATAATAATAATAATGCATTACATTTATATAGCGCTTTTCATATACTCAAAGACGCTTTACAGGGATTTAGAGAACATAGGGAAGTGAATAAATAGATAAATAAATAAACGAACAGAGAAAGGAGACAGAAGGTGAGGTGACCTTCAGTGGTTGAAGGCAGTATTGAACAGGTGAAACTTCAGTGATGTTTTGAATGTGGTGAGTGTGGTGGAGTCTCTGACGGTTTAGGGTAGTGAGTTCCATAGGGTGGGAGCAGCGATGGAGAAAGCCCTGTCCCCCCAGGATCTGAGTTTGGTCCGGATGTGGGGGGATAGGAGATTGGCAGCAGCAGAGCGGAGGGTGCAGGTGGGAGTGTGCCTGTGGAGGAGGTCGGTCAGGTAGGATGGGGCCAGGTTATGGAGGGCTTTGTCGGTCATGAGGAGGATTTTGTACTGGATTCTCTGGGGGATGGGGAGCCAGTGGAGTTTGTAAAGGACGGGGGTGATATGGTCACGGATCGGGGTGTGGGTGAGTAGACGGGCAGCGGAGTTTTGAATGTATTGAAGTTTACTGATGATTTTTTAGGGTGCGCCATAGAGGAGGCTGTTGCAGTAGTCCAGACGGGAGGTGATGAAGGCGTGGATGAGGGTTTCTGCAGCTGTGGAGGAGAGGGATGGACGGAGACGGGCAATGTTTTTGAGGTGGAAGAAGGCTGTCTTTGTGATGTGTTTGATGTGTTTGTCGAAGGAGAGGGTTTGATCAAAGATGATTCCAAGATTCCGGATGTGAGGGGAGGTGGATACTGGGAGACCATCAATGTTGAGGATGAAGTTTTGGGTGGATTTGGTGAGCGTTTTTGGACCAATGATGATGATTTCAGATTTGTTGCAGTTGAGTTTGAGGAAATTTGATTGAAGCCAAGATTTTATTTCAGTGATGCAGTTTGTCAGTGTAGAGTGTGTGGTGGTGGAGATTGACTTGGTGGAGATGAGGAGCTGGATATCATCGGCGAAGCAGTGGAAGTTGAGACCATGACGGCGGATTAATTGACCAAGGGGGAACAGGTAGAGGATGAAGAGGAGGGGGCCAAGGACTGAGCCTTGGGGGACACCTTGGGGGAGGGGAGCGGTGGGGGATTTACAGTTGTTAATGGAGATGAACTGGTGCCTGTCAGAGAAGTAAGATTTGAACCAGGATAGAGCTGTGCCGGTGATGTTAAAGGAGGTTTCAAGTCGGGTGAGGAGAATGGAGTGATTTATGGTGTCAAAGGCGGCGCTGAGGTCAAGTAGGATGAGGATGTTGAGGTTGCCATAGTCGGAGGAGAGGAAAAGGTCGTTTGTGATTTTGAGGAGCGCAGTTTCAGTACAGTGGTTGGAGCGGAATCCGGATTGGAAAGTTTCATACTTTCCATACTTTTCATACTTTCCATACTATGACCAGGAAAGTACACCAACGCCTCAACTTCCTGAGTAGGCTTAGGAACTTTGGCATGTTCCCAACAACTTCTACAAATACACCGTCGAAAGCATTTTATCAAGAGACAACACAGCAGATTTGGGAACAGTTTCATCCAAGACTGCAAGAAAATGCATAGAATTATACACGTAGCCCAAAACATCATACAAACCAACTTCCCTTCCATCGTCTCCATCTACACTTCACGCTGCCTCGGCAAGGCCACCAGCATAATCGAGGACCTGCCTCGCCCCGGACACTCCCTCTTTTACCCTCTCCCATCAGGCCAGAGGTACAAAAGTTTGAAAATGTAAACGTCCAGATTCACGGATCGTTACATCCCCAGCTGTAATCAGGCAATTGAACAGTCCTCTCGTCAACAATGGTGCCATCCATTAAAGCCCCAACAGGGCTTTCTCCATCGCTGCTCCCACCCTATGGAACTCACTACCCCAAAACGTTAGAGACTCCTCCACACTCACCACATTCAAAACATCGCTGAAGTCTCACCTGTTCAGTACTGCCTTCAACCACTGAAGGTCACCTCACCTTCTGTCTCCTTTCTCTGTTCGTTTATTTATTTACTTATTTATCTATTTATTAATTTCCCTATGTTCTCTAAATCTCTGTAAAGCGTCTTTGAGTATATGAAAAGCGCTATATAAATAAAATACATTATTATTATTATTATTATCCTGACCTCCCATCTCCCTCATTTGTGACCTTTGATCTTTAACTAAACTATCAGACTTTATTTTTCACCAAATGTCCTTAATCCTGTATCTGTACACTGTGGACAGCTTGATTGTAATCACATGTGGGCTTTTCTTTGACTGGATAGCATGCAAACAAAAGCCTTTCACTGTACTTCGGTACACGTAACAATAATAAACTAAACTAATCTCAACTAGGGACTTCGGTCTTTTGTTTTGTTTGCACTAATCTTGGCATTTTTTTAATTTATTGAACTATTTTTTATTTGTTTATAATGTCATCTATCGAGTACTGTGTTTACAAATTTGTTCTGCTACTGTAAGTAAGAATGTAATCGTTCCATTTCCATACGTAAGACAATTAAATACTCTTGACTCTTTCTCGACTCTCCTAATTATAGCAATCTCGATTTAGTGACTCTTTTGGTACTAATGCGTGTTGCATTTATTGACTGAAAATGTTTTATAATTGAAAACACCCAATATAGCCAAACTCTTATAAAAACTGAAAATAACTTCTGAACTGAACCCTCAAAAAGAAGAGAAAAAAACAAGCTCCAATCATAAGACCTATTTGCTGTTATTTATTCAGAGTAACATGATATGGAGAGTTTTGCCATGACATGGTAATGAACTTAAAGTTTACAGACCCTGATGAGCAATTCAATCAACTTCTACTGTTATTTGGCACAGATTCCACATTCCAGTAACTTATCATCCAAAAAGATCCTTCTAATTTATTCATTAACAAGCAGAAATATTAAAGCAATATGAATTTATATCTGAAGACAAAGACTACTATGCTACTTCTGCATACCTTTCTTAAAATAAATTATTAGTTCTCAAGTGCGTCAATTGTAATGACCCTCTGTAATTGCCCTCAAGATGATGATGATTAGCTAAATTAAGAGATGGTAAATGCCTTGAGACGGTGGAAAGGAGCCATTCCCTTGACCTGCAGCATTCTTTTGATCAGTGTTAGAATGGTGTTAGAAGCAACAAGTAGTGCTCATCCATGAAAATACCAATACCTGTTTTCCAGCCTTTGCATCTGACTTTGTTATAGGAATGTTGATGCAATATTTAACATGAAGCTTAATGAGAATTTTGGGAGGAATTTCAGAAATGTCACTTTAATTTTAATTTCCAGTCCAGCAGCATAGAACATCATAGTCTTTATTATCTGCCAATTTCAATTCTTTGCCTACTTCTCTCCCCACTCCAAGTGGCTTTCTTGGAGAAGAGCATGAAACAACGATATGAATCAAGCAGAGATTCGCCATGAATTGAACAGCGGCAAGACCTGAGGGGCTGAATGAATGACTCACATTCCTTTGTTTCATATGAGCAGTACCATTTAATATCTAGTGGAACTTCCGTCCAGTTCCAGCTTTAAATATGTAGCCATGCATTGACCAACATTTCTGATTGCTTCAGGTAAAGGCTCTAAAAACGGACTGATTACCAACTTCTCATATTAGTGCATCATCAGCACCACGCTCTGACTCCAAAACCATCTGGCACTTTTTAAACTTTCTCATATGTTTGCTTCATTGTTCCGTTCCTTGCCTTTTTTTGCTCTTATAGTGACAGACTAACAATTCATCTTGCATAAGAAAATAACTGCAGATGCTGGTACAAATCGATTTATTCACAAAATGCTGGAGTAACTCAGCAGGTCAGGCAGCATCTCGGGAGAGAAGGAATGGGTGACGTTTCGGGTCGAGACCCTTCTTCAGACTGATGTCAGGGGGGCGGAACAAAGGAAGGATATAGGTGGAGACAGGAAGATAGAGGGAGATCTGGGAAGGAGGAGGGGAAGGGAGGGACAGAGGAACTATCTAAAGTTGGAGAAGTCGATGTTCATACCACTGGGCTGCAAACTGCCCAGGCGAAATATGAGGTGCTGTTCCTCTAATTTCCGGTGGGCCTCACTATGGCACTGGAGGAGGCCCATGACAGAAAGGTCAGACTGGGAATGGGAGGGGGAGTTGAAGTGCTCGGCCACCGGGAAATCAGTTTGGTTAATGCGGACCGAGCGCAGGTGTTCAGCGAAGCGATCGCCGAGCCTGCGCTTGGTTTCGCCGATGTAAATAAGTTGACATCTAGAGCAGTGGATGCAATAGATGAGGTTGGAGGAGCAGGTGAACCTTTGTCTCACCTGGAAAGACTGTTTGGGTCCTTGGATGGAGTTGAGGGGGAAGGTAAAGGGACAGGTGTTGCATCCTGTGCGGTTGCAGGGGAAAGTGCCCGGGGTTGGGGTGGTTTGGGTAGGAAGGGACGAGTGGACCAGGGAGTTACGGAGGGAACTTGCACCTTGCTGAAATAAACATGTTTCTAACCTTATCAGTGTTTGTATCTTTCAAAGTAACTCACTCTCATTAATTTATCGTGGAAGGATGTTACCAGCTATTTGCTATGACAGCAACTATGTGGTATGCTCAATTTGCAGATGGAGTCAAAATTAGATTGCATTCTTTCTTACAGGGCAACCGCACAATGTTGGGCAGTAGCAAGCTGGCCACTCCATTTATTCTGAAATTGAGAAATGCAGAACATTTAGAAATGCTTTAAAAATGCAGCAGATTAAATTGAGAGTTTCATGTTATGAGGTCACAATCATAATAAATGTGCATATTTTCTTAAAGATAGACACAAAATGTTGGAGTAATTCAGCGGGACAGGCAGCATCTCTGGAGACAAAGAATGGGTGATGTTTCAGATCAAAACCCTTCTTCAAAAACAAGTTACAGAAACTTTTGTTAATTCATTAATATTCTGAAACATGTTTATCGCATAAGGCCTTATGTGCATGCAAAGGCATGCAACACACTCAAATTTCTACAGCCACACCTTAAACATTACTTCATTTGCAGAAAAATGTGCTCTCATCAAAACCAGATTGGCAAGACTCATCCTAAATTAACCTAAGTAAAAAATAAATTAATCAGTTACAAAAAATCCAAGTCAAGCAAATGCGCAACATTTCATCTCCTCCTATTCTAAATATGGCTGCATCACTTTAATGCAATTTTAGAATGTGTTTTCAGCTAATTTGATAGTCAATAGTGCATTCAAAGTATTAGATAAAGCAACAGCAAAATGTTGGATTGGTGATTGTAGTAATATTACTGGCCTCGCAGCCGAGCAATTACACAATTTTGTAGTTGCATCAAATCCATTTACTTCATTAGAAAAGAATGTTAGACAGAGCGTAAAACAAGTTGCAAAATTGCTTTGCCCCCCATGATAAACACATTCCATAAATCAGAATTCACTAAAGGCATTGATAGTTGATTCTGATCTGAATTTCATCAATTGGTTGAAAGTGGACATAATAGGAAATGCTACTGAGCCAAACAACTATTGCCCTGAAAGCCAAAATCCATTACATTCAAGTGAGCAGTATATTTAGCACAATTACATGAATGAAATTAGCAATATAATATTATGAAATAATCTATATGTAAAACATAATACTGATAGTCCCATACACTGGAATTTAGAAGGATGAGAGGAGATCTTATCGAAACGTATAAGATTATTAAGGGGTTGGACACGTTAGAAGCAGGAAACATGTTCCCAATGTTGGGGGAGTCCAGAACAAGGGGCCACGGTTTAAGAATAAGGGGTAGGCCATTTAGAACTGAGATGAGGAAAAAAAATTCAGTCAGAGAGTTGTGAATCTGTGGAATTCTCTGCCTCAGAAGGCAGTGGAGGCCAATTCTCTGAATGCATTCAAGAGAGAGCTGGATAGAGCTCTTAAGGATAGCGGAGTCAGGGGGTATGGGGAGAAGGCAGGAACGGGGTACTGATTGAGAATGATCAGCCATGATCACATTGAATGGCGGTGCTGGCTCGAAGGGCTGAATGGCCTCCTCCTGTACCTATTGTCTATTGTCTAAACAAATTTGAACTAATTGAAAAGTTTGAGGGACTGCTGAGCAAACACATAGTTCAATTTATTAATATTTTGGAATGTGGATTTACCATTTATTATTTTTTTGGAATGTGGCTGACAAGGTCAGCATTTATTTGTCATCGCTCATTGCCCTTGAGAAATTGGTAATGACCACCTTTAATTATTGGAGTCCATAAAGTGAAGGTGTTCCAACTAAACTTCATGCCAACAGTAAAGCCATGCAAAATTTACCTTTTGAGACCCTTTTCACGATTTGTCAATATTGTTAACTCTTACTCACCTTGGCCATCTCAACTGCAGTGTTGTTTTTAGCACCAAGATACACCATGGCCAGAGCCACTGAGACGCTTAATGGAGACAAAAATATGTTCTCAGTTTTATGTTCTTCATATAGCTTCAGGAAGAGATCAGAGGCAAATTGAGAGTTTGCAGCATTCAAAGAATCCATTGTAAAATCTGGGAGAAAACAAAATGTGATCATAAGTAAATACAAATTTGACAAAATTACAACTGAATTGTTGATGTCAGACATAATTCTGCCAATAAATATATCAGTCATTTCTTTATTGAAAAGGAAAATTGAAAAAAGTTCTGAACAAACTGCTGTTAAGGCCGTCGACAAACCGACTTGTGGAGTCATAAGTAATAAGCATTAAGCTATATCTTAACATGAAAAATACAGTGTGTGGTGTGGTAGCAGGATTCGCAGATACTTGTAGAATCTGACAGGGACCGCAACGAGAACGCACCTGGTATGGTCTGGATAACATCATGACTGAACAGATCAAGCACCTTGGACCAACTGCAAAACAGTGGTTGCTGGCCATGTTTAACACCTGCATGGAGAGATGTCACATCCCAAAGATCTGGCGTCGCACACGTGTCATAGCATTGCTGAAGCCAGGCATAGATCCTTCAGCAACAAAGTTACAGGCCAATATCACTTCTTTGCCACACTTACTAGCTGTTTGAGCGTCTCATCTTGACTCGCCTCAGCCAGGTGATGGAGAAAAAGGACAGGTGATGTTCTTCAGACAGTTTGAAGAAGGCTCTCGACCCAAAATATCACCTATTCTTTTTCTCCAGGATTGCTGCCTGACCCACTAATTCAGCACTTTGTGTCTTAAATACCACTTTATTTAATATGCCATTATCAATGATACTAATACACTTTACTTTCAAAAACTTTGGGTTAAAACATTTAATTAGCTGCAAAACATTCAGGAATTAAGCAAAGTGCCATTTGAATCATCCTTTCTCATTGCATAGTAGACATACGGTAGCTACATTCACATTATGCAAACGATGCAATAAAACATTTTAGTGAGTCTCCTTCAACGTTTATCTCATTGCCCTTTCGACTTATTTTACAGTGTTATGGTTAGTTATTGCATTACCAATTCTGCCTACCATAGCATGGCACATACATAGTGAAACTGCTGGTGAAAATTGTATCTTTAGTGAAATTTTTACCTTTAGTTTCTGCAAGACAAAAAACCTGTTTGCGTACTTCAAGTTTCTTCCTGGTTTCTGGTTGGTTTCTGGATCTGTTTCAATACTGCTAATTCATGGGTGTGTTCGCAGCTGGGGTAGCTGACAAATCCTTCATTAATAGTTTCTTGTTCACACATGCATTTTCTGATTTGCTTGCACATCCGATTAGTCAGATATGTAAAGACATGAAAATAAAAGCATGGCCAATATTCATTTTGCTGTCATTTTGCTGTCATTTTATTTCAAATCAACATCCCTGCTGAGTTATTTTTTTGAGTCCGAGAGTATAGCACTGAAACCTGATGGTTGTTGGGAAGAAGCTATTCTTGAAACTGGTGGTCACATTTTTCAGACTCTGAAAACCCTTCCTGATGGTAAGAGTGAAATAAGAGCGTGGTCAGGGTAGTGTGGGTCCTTGATGATGCTGGCTGCCTTTTTGAGACAGTGCCTCCGAAAGTTCCCTTTGATGGTGGGGAGGTCAGTCCATGTGAGTCCATCACTTTTTGTAATCTCTTTAATTCCAGGACATTTGAGTTGCCGAACTCATCCTTGATGCAACCAGTCAATAAGCTCTCTACCACACACCTGAAGAAATTCAAGAGAGTATACATCAACAAACCAAATCTCCTCAATCTTCTGAGGAAGTAGAGGCATTGATAGAATTTCTTTATGTTTGCATCAATGTGCTAGACCCAAGACAGATCCTCAGAAATGATCTCTCTGAACTTGAAGTTGTTGACTCTCTCCACTGTCAATGTTGATGAAGACGGGTTTGTGGATCCTTGGCTTCCTTCTGCTAAAGTCACAATCAGCTCTTTGGTCTTGCTGACACTGAGAGCAAGGTTGTTGTTCAATCAGATTATCGATCTCCCTCCAATATACCAATTCATCATTATCGTAATTTGTCCAATAACGGTGGTGATATTGGAGAGTTTAAAGATGGTATTGGAACTGGCTATACAGTCATGGAGATAGAGTAAGTAGAGCAGGGAACTAAGTACACATCCTTGAGGTGCTCCTGTGGTGATGGATATCGAGGAGGAAGTGTTACTGCCAATTCATACTGATTGTTGTCTGTTGATCAAGAAGTCGAGGATCCAGTTAATTAGGAACGAGCAGAGTCAATTCCCTGGGCTGGATAACAAGTTTGGAGGGGGTGATGGTGTTGTATGCAACGTTCTAGTCAATGAGAAACAGCTTAACGTATGTGCTTTTATTGCCTAATTGATCCAGAGGAGAGTGGAGAACCAGCGAGATGGCATCTCCTGTTGATCCATTGTGGCAGTAAGAAAATTCCAGTGGGTCCAGATTTTTGCTAAGGAAGATGTTGATATGTGTCATACCCAACTACTCAAACCACTTCATCACCACGGACGTTAGTGCTCCTCCTCGGTAGACATGGAGGCATGTCATCTTAGTCTTCTTGGCACTGATATTATTGATGCCCTTTTAAAGCAGGTGGGAATCTCAAACCTAAGTAATGAGAGGTTGTAGATGTCCACACATGTTCCAGCCAGTTGGTCCGTGATGAATAGTGACCAGGTACACCATCAGGTCCAAATGCTATCCGTGGGTTGCCACTTATTGTCCCAATTCTTATATTCTGTGCCCAGTCTAAGGCAAGCAGCCGACATGTCTTCACCACCACCTTATTAACCTGTGTTGCCACTTTCAGGGAAACCTGAACTTTGACCCCGAGAGCTCTGTTCATCAACAACTCTTTGTCCTCTACCATATCCTGTATATGTCCCTATTTGATATATGTCCCTATATGTCCCTATTTGATTTCCTAAAATGCATCACCTCACACTTGTTAAGATTAAATACCATCTGCCAATGCTCCACCTAACCATCCATTTAATCAACATTCTGCTGATAGGAACTGGAGATTTTCTGAATGATACATTGTGTGATTTTATGTCCTTTTTTTTGTAAAATAGTTCAAAATGGTGCTGACCTAAACTTCACAAATATATAGCCCTTATCATTCTTGGTGCCAATCTCTGATGTTTCACGTCCTTTTTTCCGACCCTACTCTCCATTTGTGCCTTTGTCTCTCTCGTGGCCAATCTCTCTCTCCACATTCCTTCATTTTGTTTTTGTTTAGGAGCAGGCTCGATGGGCCGAATGGTCTAATTCTACTGCAGTCTTATGATCTTTCTGTTTCTGTATCACCATCTTCATGTGCATCTCCACCTTTATTTCCCCCCCTTTTCCTCTCTGTTTTTCCATATCTTACTTACAAGTTTGTTTGAAAGCTAAAAAAAATGATTTGCAGTAAAAAATTGGCCATGCAAGCAGTGGGGAAATTTTGCTAGCATTTCTTAACATGTCAGCACCTGTTGGGAAACACAAGCCCTGACTTTTCAGCAGGATTTTCATTTGCCTGTTCATAATGATTCTGGTGTCAAACTCTCCTGAATTACATGAACTATAATTAACAAGCAAAATTAATTTGCAGTGAGATTTTTAACTTAAGATAGGCACAAAAATCTGGAGTAACTCAGCAGGACAGGCAGCATCTCTACAGAGAAGGAATGGCTGATGTTTCGGGTCGAGACCCTTCTTCAGACTGGTTAAGGATAAGGGAAACGAGAGATATAGACGATGAAGTGGAGAAATAAAGAACAATGAATGAAAGATATGCAAAAAAGTAATAATGATTAAGGAAAGGCCATTGTTAGCTGTTTGTTGGGTGAAAAAAAGAAGCTGGTGCGACCTGGGTTGGGGAGGATTAGAAAGAGAGGGAATGCCAATGTTAGCTGTAGTTAGAGAAATCAATATTCATACCACTGGGCTGTAAGCTGCCTAAACGAAATATGAGATTCTGTTCCTCCAATTTGCTTTATCCTCACTCTGACAATAAAGGAAACGTCACCCATTCCTTCTCTCCAGAGGTGCTGCCTGCCCGTCGAGTTACTCTAGCTTTTTGTGTCTATTTTTGGTTTAAACCTGCATCTGCAGTTCCTTCCTACACACAAGAAAGTTTTAACTTTACTGGTCTAAAACATGGCTGGCTGAAAATTGAGTGTTTAAACCGTCAATGTCAAAGTAGAGTCCATTTAATGGACACCCTAATGGTAATCAAAATACAATGTATTGATAGTTTATTTTTGTACATATTCAATGAAACTCATAGGGTGAGCCCAAAAGCTTTAATGTATATTGGTAAGGGAGGAAATATGAAATGAAGTCATTGGTTGCGTGAATAATGCAGTGTATACATCAAATGGGTGAAGGGGAAATGGACATTGTCGTGTCTGGGCCATGGGCAACTGACAATGTGCAGTATTTCATCTGGAAATTATTGCTGAAATGATTGACCTCGGGTTAAATTACTTTCATGCATGATTTGTGCTTCATAAAAGACATTAAAGGATCTATCTTCCAGACTGAGACTTCTTATTAAGAACAAAAATAGAGTTTACCCACCCAATTTTCCCCCAAAACGGCAAGTTAAAACACCAATATTTTTCATTAAGATAAGTGAGTTCCTGTGACTTTAATTATAGTCCGACACATGTGCCTGGATTTATTGAGCCATGGAAATCAATGTCACTCCCAGCTTCACAGCATCGGGACTGTTCAGCACTGCTGCTGATGATGACCTCTACTCACCTCACAGCTTACTCCCTATCTCCACACTTTTTTTAAAAAGCAGGTTTTCCTGTACTTACAAGACTCATCTTGCAATGTCCTGCTAGGAACACCAGACTGTAAGGCCTGAAGACTGTCCATCGCTTCCTTGAGTAAAGAATATGCCTCTTGCAGACACAATTCTCCACCAGCCTTGGACCAACTGGTTATACTCTCCCAGCTACAGCTGTTTGCATTGTGAGCCGCACCTGCAAAAGATGGCTTCAAAGATCACATGCTTTGCTGAAGGCCTGCAGCTACAGGAATATATAGCACATCAGTATAAAATGCTGCATCGAGTATGTAAGCTTTATTGCAAATAGGATGTGAAAACAACTGTTCCGTGATTCTCACAGTTGAATACTGTTTTAACACTATTTCAAGATTTTTTTTGTCCTCGATGTCTAACTCTCTTTATTCATTTTTCTCTCTCTCTTCCCCCCCCCCCCCCCCCTCCCTGGTCTGTCTAGTCTCTAATCTCTTTCTCTACACCCTTAGAGGAAAGAAAAATGGGAACTATTAAATTACCCCAATTAGCGGGGTGGGAGCTGCTTTACGTCCTCATCGTCCACCCTGGGTAGTTCTACGGAACTGGCAAAATTTGCAGCAAAACGTCAACTTTTTGCACCAATTGCCACTTTTGATTGTTGTAGTTGACATACGAAAGAAAGAAAGACCCCAATAAGCAGTTATAAAATTATAAAATGACCGTGAAAACTGCTTGGCAAATATCAAATTGGACCACAAATGTGAAACAAAAATTAAAACCACTTAATTGCAGAAGGTTTAATTACCTAGTGCTTCTCCAGAGAGGGTACAAAAGCAACCTTGCCAACAACACCAAGGTGTCACGAACAATCAAAACACTAGTCCAAAAGCTAAATGCTGACAGTGCCTGATATTTTAGATTTAGATTTAGATTCGACAGCGCGGAAACAGGCCCTTTCGGCCCACCAAGTCCGCGCCGCCCAGCGGTCCCCGCACATTAACACTATCCTACACACACCAGGGACAATTTTTACATTTACCCAGTCAATTAACCTACAAACCTGCACGTCTTTGGAATATCTGAAATAAAAAACAAAAAATATTCGAAATACAGTTGAAAAGTCATGGATCCGAAGTATTACCTCTGCTTCTCTCTCCACAGAAGTTGCCTCAACATTTTCTGTTTTAATACAAAAAATACTGATTTCTAAATCTATTGGTTAAATAATATCAACATTTTAATCATTTTTTGTGAAAGCCAGTGGAGTTGCTGCCTTACAGTGTCAGAGATCTGAGTTTGATCCTGACTACTGGTGCTGTCTATATGGAGTTTGTACGTTCTCCCTGTGACCTGCACAGGTGAGCTCCATGATATTGTCTGTAGGCTCCCATGGCTGGAGCTCCCGAAGTCGATCCCCAGCAAAGGGACCGCCAGCTCCACGATGTTAGGCTGTCGTGCAGACGGAGATACGATATGGAAAAAGTCGCATCTCCGTTCAGTAAAGAGATAAAAAAAGTTTCCCCCACCCCCTCCACTCCACATAATACAAAACTAAAGATACACTGAAACATACATTTACCAATAGACTAAAAACAACAAAAGAATAAAAGGACGAGACAGACTGTTGGTGAGGCTGCTATTGTACGGCGCCACCCGGTGGACAGATAAGTGGCAGTTCATAAATTATCAGATCTTTTGTCTTGTGTTTCACAACTAACAATTGTGCAACAGGATTGTGGTAATGACTCAATACCACATAACACTGCGCGTTATGCAACATTTTATTTTTGAGTGATTAATTCTTCATAGTGTTATTTTAAAAACAATGTCTATGTTATCTCATGTGTAGAAGGAACTGAAGGTGCTGGTTTACACTGAAGATAGACACAAAATGCTGGTGTAACAGCAGAATTGGCAGCATCTTGGGAGAAAAGGAATAGGTGACATTTCGGGTCGAGACCCTTCTTCAGACCGAGAGTCGGGAGAGAAGGAAATCAGAGATATGGAAAGGTATAAAATCAATAGGCAATAGTCAATAGTGCTTTTTATTGTTACATATCTTAATTGTTAACACAGTGAAATTAATTTCCATTCAAACAGTCCAGTAGAGTATCACCGTACCTCCGATCCCCGATTAGCAAGTGCACAGGAATAATCTACCGAGCCGCATGCAGGTGATGCCATGTTTTGGCACCATGTTCAAACGCACGTTCCAGTTCTTACGAGTGGTGCCTGTACCAGGGATGCCCTGGGCTGTTGCTGACCTCCAGCCATCTCCTTCCTTGGCCACGTTGCTCTCCTCGCTAATCCATTCTTACCCGGGGTGCCTCCTGCAGCCGACCACGAGGGCGTGGTAGGCCGGACCCCGGTTCCCTCTCTGCTGCTACTGGTCTCGCTCCTTGCCCGCACGTCACTGGCACCATCCTCCTGGTCTGTGGCCTCTGACAGAGGAGCAGAGGCTGGCAGCAGCTTCCCCTTCCAGGCCAGCGGTCAGCTCGGTCCATCGAACAGGGGGCCGGCTCTGGAACTTCCTCCTTCAGGCCACGATCCATCGAGTTTTCCGTTCGGCCACACGAGACCAACTCCCCTAAAACTACAATCCGCTGGACCTTCAGTGCGACCACAGGGACCAGCATGGCGGGCCCACGCTGAAGCCATGGACATTGGGAACGGTCGTGGGAATGGATCGATGGGCGCCACACGGAAGCCAAGATCTCCGACCCTGAATCCAGCCATGGGGACCCGCCGCTTCTCAAGGGCCATAGCCTCCTGGGAGCAACTGCCACCCATGGCCTCTATGGAGCGACAAATGACTGAAAGGTATACAAATGGACAAATCAAAGGCGGCGACAATGATGCAGGAAATGTGGAACCCATAATGGTCCATTGTTGGCTGTGGAGAAGGTGATAATGAGTAGATACAAACAATAGACAATAGGTGCAGGAGGAGACCATTCGGCCCTTCGAGCCAACACCGCCATTCAATGTGATCATGGCTGATCATTCATAATCAGTACCTCGTCCCTGCCTTCTCCCCATAAACCCTGACTCCGCTATCCTTAAGAGGTCTATCGAGCTCTCTCTTGAATGCATTCAGAGAATTGGCCTCCACTGCCTTCTGAGGCAGAGAATTCCACAGAATTACAACTATCTGACTGAAATTTTTTTTCTCATCTCCGTTCTAAATGACCTACCCCTTATTCTTAAACTGTGGCCCCTTGTTCTGGACTCTCACAACATTGGGAACATGTTTCCTGCCTCTAACATGTCCAATCCCTTAATAATCTTATATGCTTCAATAAGATCCCCTCTCATCCTTCCAAATTCCAGCTTATGCAAACCTAGTCGCTCCAGTCTTTCAACATACGACAGTCCCGCCATTCCGGGAATTAACCTAGTGAACCTACGCTGCACGCCCTCAATAGCAAGAATGTCCTTCCTCAAATTTGGAGACTAAAACTGCACACAGTACTCCAGGTGTGGTCTCACTAAGGCCCTGTACAACTGCAGAAGGACATCTTTGCTCCTATACTCAACTCCTCTTGTCATTAAGGCCAACATGCCATTAGCTTCCTTCACTGCCTGCTGTACCTGCATGCTAACTTTAAGTGACTGATGTACAAGGACACCCAGATCTCTGTGTACTTCCCCATTTCCTAACTTGACACCATTCAGATAATAATCTGCCTTCTTGTTCTTATCACCAAAGTGGATAACCTCACATTTATCCACATTGAACTGCATCTGCCATGCATCCGCCTACTCACATAACCTGTCCAAGTCACCCTGCATCCTCATAGCATCCTCCTCACAGTTCACACTGCCACCCAGCTTTGTGTCATCCGCAAATTTGCTAATGTTACTTCTAATCCCTTCATCTAAGTCAGGAATCTCCAAACTATGGCCCGTGGGCCACATCCAGCCCACCACGAGATTTTATCCGGCCCACAGCAAGCTCTTAGACAGCGGGACTGGAGGCAGAAGCTGCCGGCGAAGGTTCGCAGGAGAGCGGATCGCCACCCAACCAGAGCCGGGACAAGGTGAGAGATCGCAGCGCCCCATCAAAACTTCCCTCCTCGCCGCCGCTGCCGCCGCACAACCTGGGGAGAGAGAGGGGGGGGGAAAGAGTCGGTGTAGAGGGAACAGCGGGTGAGAGCGGGCGCCTGGGGAGGGGGAGGGTGTCAGCGGGGGCTGCTGCCTCCCTCCCTCCCTCTCTCTCTCCCAGAGCCAGCGAGATCTGCGCCACTCCTCCACTCTCTTCTCCGGCCCCGTCTCCCTCGAACGCAGTGAAATACAAACAAACACAAGTGAAACTTCCCTCCTCGCCGCCGCCACTCACCCTGTGGATGTGAGGGTTCTGAACAACAACTACATTTGTGTTTGTTCTTATGGCCCCTGATCTAAGCCATTAATGTATATTGTAAATAGCTGCGGTCCCAGCATCGAGCCTTGCGGTACCCCACTAGTCACTGCCCATTAATCCCTAATCTTTGTTTCCTGTCTGCCAACCAATTTTCTATCCATGTCAGTACTCTACCCCCAATACCATGTGCTCTAATCTTGCCCACTAATCTCTTGTGGGACCTTATCAAAGGCTTTCTGAAAGTCCAGGTACACTACATCCACTGGCTCTTGCTTGTCCATTTTCCTGGTTATATCCTCAAGAATTTCCAGAAGATTAATCAAGCATGATTTCTCCTTCGTAAATCCATGCTGACTCGGAACGATCCTGTTATTGCTATCCAAATGTTCCGCAATTTCTTCTTTTATAATTGACTCCAGCATCTTCTCCACCACTGATGTCAGTAAAACTAAGCAGGACAGCAATAAAACTAATAGGATGACTAGGGTGGGGGAGGGGCAGAGAGGGAGGGAATGCAAAGGTTACTTAAAGCTCGAGAAGTCAATTTTCATACTGCTGGGATGTAAGCTGCTCAAGCGAAAAGTACAACTTGTTTCACTATCGTCCTGCTTAGTTTCACTGTCAAACAATGGACCATTGTGGGCTCCACCTTTCCTTGATTATCGTTGCAGGCTTTGATTTGTCCTTTTGCATACCTTTCATTTATTTGTTCTTTGTAGCTTTTCATATCTCTAGTTTATATCGATTAAATTGTTTTATGGTTTTTCTTAGCTTGATTAATATTTTCATCATGTTCCCCCTCACCTAATGTCGGAATAAGCTGAAGATGGGTCTCGACCCGAAACGTCACCCATTCCTTCTCTCCTGAGATGCTGCCTGACCTGTTGAGTTACTCCAGCATTTTGTGAATAACAACTATACTTGTAGCTTCTGAAAATATTATCAAATTTCCTGATGTGTACCTACACATCTAGATTGAGAGGGTAAATTTATTCAGCCGGGCATAAAATATTACATTGTCATCCATTTTTCACTAGTCAATCACTATTAAGATCAACTCAACTGGTTATCATTGAGGTTAAAATGTTAATGTCAATCAATGTTAAAATTACCACAACTGGTTAACGCATTGAATATTTATCTGCAATACAGTACAGGCAATGTGCCAGTTTTGTGGTACTTGCCTGCAGGGTGATATTGCATACAGATTTCAATTGAATTTTAGCACATAAACAGCATAAGTATTGTTTGCGGGACAAAAATGAGATGCAAACCAATACTCTAATTTTCAAATTATAATTTGTAACCCCTTGTGTATCTATATGTATTTGCACTCATCTGCAATGAGTCCACGGGATCCCTAGTGATCCTTTAGTTTAGTTTAGAGGTACAGCACGGAAACAGGCCCTTCGGCCCACCAGGTTCACACCTACCAGCGATCCCCGCATATTAACACTATCCTACACACACTAGGGACAATTATAACATTTACCAAGCCAATGTACCTACATACCTGTACATCTTTGGTGTGTGGGAGAAAACCGAAGATCTCGGAGAAAACCCATGCAGGTCATGGGGAGAACAGCACCCGTAGTTGGGATCGAACCCGAGTCTCCGGCACTGCAAGCACTGTAAGGCAGCAACTCGACCATTGCTCCACCTCAGTGCTGGGGCCGCAACTATTTACAATATACCAGACCAAGTGCAAACCTCTCCAAGACCAAACCTCTCCTGCATTGGTGCGGCACCCCCTCCTCCCCTCCCCCCTGCCCCCCTCCCCCCTTCTCCCCCTCTCCCCCTCCACCCTCCCCTGCCCCCCTCACCATCCCCTCCCTCCTCCCCCCTTCCCCCTTCCCTCTCTCCCTCTTCCCCCCCTCCTTCCTCCCCCCCCCATCCCCCTCCCCCTTCCCCTCCCCCCTTCCCCTCCTTCCCACTCCATCCCCCAAGCTGAAAAAGTTGGTGGTTGCCGAGTGGGTTATGCAGCTGGGAATTAAATATCAGAAGTATTTTTATTTTGTATTCGGCCTTCTAAGACTGGGATTCCTTCTAATTAATTCTGACAGTGAAATACCACTTTGATAAGGTCCCACACAGGAGTTTAGGGGGCAAAATTAGAGCAGATGGCATTGGGGGTAGGGTATTGACGGATAGAGAATTGGTTGGCAGACAGGAAACAAAGAATAGGAATAAATGGGTCCCTGTCAGAATGGCAGGCAGTGGCGAGTGGAGTGCCACAAGGCTCGGTGATGGGGCCGCAACTATTCACAATATATATTAATGATTTAGATGATGGGATTAAAAGTAACTCTAGCAAATTTGCAGATGACACAAAGCTGGGTGGCAGTGTGAACTGCGAAGAGGATGCTAGGAGGTTGCAGGGTGACTTGGACAGGTTGAGTGAGTGGGCAGATGCATGTAGATAAATGTGAGGTTATCCAGTTTGGCAGCAAGAACAAGGAGGCAGAGTATTATCTCAATGGTGTCAGATTAGGAAAAAGGGAAGTGCAACGAGACCTGGGTGTCCTTGTACACCAGTCACTGAAAGTAAACATGCAGGTGCAGCAGACAGTGAAGAAAGCTAATGGTATGTTGGCCTTCATAACGAGAGGATTTGGGTATACGAGTAAAGAGGTCCTTCTGCAGTTCTACAGGGCTCTGTGAGACCACATCTGGAGTACTGTGTGCAGTTTTGGTCTCCTAATTTGAGGAAGGACATCCTTACTATTGAGGGAATGCATCGTAGGTTCACAAGGTTAATCCCCGGGATGGCGGGGATAATTGTGTCATATTAGGAAAGATTGGAAAGACTGGGCTTGTATTCATTATAATTTAGAAGGATGAGGGGGGATCTTATAGAAACATATAAAATTATAAAAGTACTGGACAAGCTAGATGCAGGAAATATGTTCCCAATGTTGTGGGAGTCCAGAACAAGGGGCCACAGTTGAAGAATAAAGGGGAGGCCATTTAAAACTGAGGTGAGAAAAAACTTTTGCCACCCAGAGAGTTGTGAATTTGTAGAATTCTCTGCCATGGAAGGCAGTGGAGGCCAATTCACTGGATGAATTTAAAAGAGAGTTAGATTGAGTTCTTGGGGCTAGTGGAATCAAGGGGTATGGGGAGAAGGCAAGGTTACTGATTGTGGATGATCAGACATGATCACCATGAATGGCGGTGCTGGCTCAAAGGGCCGAATGGCCTCCTCCTACACCTATTTTCTATGTTTCTGTGACATGTTTATCATCCCCTCCCATCACTCAAACCCCACTCTATCAACCAAAAGATCTTTGTAGTTATCTGTGAATATACCACAGCCTGCCATTAACATGGTGGAGGAAGACTAGCAGCGAAAGAGAAAAACAGACAAGCAGCAGATTTCTTAAAAAATATGAGTATCCTTAACCAAAGTAGTGCAGTGGTGCCACCTCATGCATGAAGCCTATTGGCAGTGACATCAGGTCACACTGCATCTTTGTGCTGATAAAGATGCCCACAAACTTAACTTTTTTGACATTTATAATTTTTAAATCTTGAAATGTTCAGTAAGGCTGCAGTTTAAACATACACTCGGCAGAAGACTACAATTTGTAGGAGAGCAGGGAAATACAACCTGGTCCTTCACAAACACAACACCTTCACCATTGAAAGCATCTACATGAGGTGGTGCCTCAAGAACATGGCATCTTTCATTCTTGTGGCTGCCATCGGGCAGGAGGTTTCAAAGCCTTAAGTCTCACATCGCCAAGTTCAGGAACAACAGCTTAAGGATAAGGGGGAAGTCTTTTAGGACCGAGATGAGAAAACATTTCTTCACACAGAGAGTGGTGAGTCTGTGGAATTCTCTGCCACAGAAGGTAGTTGAGGCCAGTTCATTGGCTATATTTAAGAGGGAGTTAGATGTGGCCCTTTTTGCTAAAGGGATCAGGGGGTATGGAGAGAAGGCAGGTACAGGCTACTGAGTTGGATGATCAGCCATGATCATATTGAATGGCGGTGCAGGCTCGAAGGGCCGAATGGCCTACTCCTGCACCTATTTTCTATGTTTCTATGTTTCTAACTACTTTCCTACAAATATCAGGTTCTTGAGCAGACCTGTACAATCCTAATCCTACCTCAGTAGTGGGAGATTGTGGACCTCCACTTGCACTCCCGTGGACTTGTTTCTATTGTAGAAACATGGAACTGCAGATGCTAGTTTACCAAGGATAGTACAAAATGCTGGAGTAATTCAATGGGTCAGGCAACATGCCTAGAGAACATGGATAGGTGATGTTTCAGGTCGGGACCCTTCTTCAGGCTTGTATTTTTGAACTAATGTCTTACTTTGCACACTCTTTTTCTTTTTACTACCTGTATAATTTATAAATCATTTATATTTCTTGTGTTTTCTGATTCTATGTACTTGTGATGCTTCTGCAAGCAAGATTTTCATTGTATCTGTACCTCACCGTACCTGTGAGTATGACAATGAGCTCCACTTGACTTGGTCAGCGAAAAGAAAAGTCCATTTAACTTCCCAGGGTTTGAGACATTTATGACCAACATTTATCATTCAGCCAACATAATGAAAACAGATGATTTGACAATATAGAAACCCAATCCCAAAACATGTATGTCCATTTCCCTCCATAGATACTGCCTTACCCACTGAGTTCCTCCTGCCGTTCTTGCTAAGGATTCCAACATTTGAAGTGTCTTATGTTGTCATCTCATGATCTATCTTTGCCATTTAAGAAACCTTTCATTGCAAATACAAATGGTGTACTTGACTATACCCTAACGCTCCTTTGATTTTGAAGCACTTTGTCATCAAGAAGTTGACTAAGGTGCAAGATGCTAAGATTATTTGCGAGGTCCAAAGATTAATTTCTCTGATGTCTCTTCTGAATTGGCATTAGTCAGTCACAAACTATGATTTGGAAATCAAGAGTCAAATGTACAAAAGCTTGAAAGTGCGTACCACCATGCTCAGGAATGGATTCCCCCCCCCCCCCCCCGTTAACTTGATAATCAATAATATATAACTAGACCATAAGAGTGCAAAACTAAAGTACACAAAGGAACCTTAGTCAAAATCTGTCTTAGATTGTTGCTGAGATAGTGTGTGGTTAAGGTTGCACATTGTGGTTCCAGCTTAAAATAATTTCTGAATCTTTTTATGTTACTTTTTTCATGTACTACTTTTTAGGAAGAAAATATTCATCTTCTTCCAACCCCCAAGTGTATATGCTTGTCCAGTCTTCCAATTCTTATTAAATCAAGATTTGGATCTTTTGCCATTCTTTTGTCTATCCAGCTTTTATTCCATCCAACTGTCCTGTATTTGTATGTTCTAGATTCATTGCTTATTATATGAATGCTCCATCTGATTCAGTTACTCTGTCCGTATTGTTTAGTTGGTTAAGCTAACTGTTACAAAACGGGATTCAAACACACATGGAGTTCTGCAGACAGATCTAGTAATCTTTCCATGAAAAAGAATCTTAAGGTACACAAGAGTTTCAAAATAAATTTTTAAGGGTGAAACCAGAACTGCAAACGTAAACTAGTCAGGATGGATGACTGTATATTCTCTTGAAAGAAGGAGGCCGAGGAATAATATGTTGCAAATTATGAAGCATTGGAGGCAAAGAATGTTTCCATTTGAGGTGGGGGAGGGGAGGATGAAGTGAGCAAAAATTAAAAGCAGGCGTTTGAAATTATTTTTGCTAAACTTACAGTGCATGGAGTGCCTGTGCTTATTCGTCAGCTGGATGCTGTTTAGTGACATAAAAAGATTCAGAACTATTTTGAGCCAGGTCATGGAAATAAATTCAAATCAGTTAAAGGCAAAATTTGGAATTGTTGTAAAACAAAATTTTACATAAAGTAAATAACAGATAAAATGGTTTATGTTTAAAAAATTCTTAAATCAATTAAGAAGCAGTTAAATAGAGCATTTGGCCCTCAACCTCATTGTACATTTCAATTAGGTCATGATTGAGTTGCATCATTAATCCATCTACCAAGCCAAAAAGGAAATCTAAATGAAGGAGCTGATTGTTGTTCAAAAGCAAGCTTGCATTATGGGTGAGAAAGATATTGTTTAGCTTGCTATTACATTTAGTAATTATTAGTACTTGAAATTGTACTTGTTGAGTAATTCTGCAATACATGATATTAGGATTCCAGCCTAGAAAGACACCAATCCATTAAAGTACCTTATCGATAGTGCACCACAGAGATTGGTACTGAATATCAGTGTTATGATTTGTATGTTTGCAGATGACATGAAAATTGGTGGAGGTGTTGAAGATGAGAATGGTAGTCTTAGGCTACAGAATAAAATTGATTAGCTGATAAAAATAGGACAGAAAAATAGCAGATGGAGTTTAATCCTGATAAGTGTGAGTTGATTTATTTCCAGGGGTTTAATTAGGATAGGTCATTCATAAACATTGAATCATAGGTCGATATTTCTCACTGTATGAGAAACAGTGGCCTTGGTGTACATGTCCAAAGTTTCCAGAAGGTGGCAGCATCGGTAGATAGGGTGGTGAGGAAGGCATACAGGGCATGTTTGCCTTCATTAGGAAGGGCAGCGAATAAAACCAGGAGGACTTTGGATAATAATAAACACAGGTAAGGCCACAGCTAGACTACCGTGTCCTCTCCTTGTTATCACACACTATACAAAGGATGTGATTACACTGGAGATGGGATTCACTAGGATATTGCCTGGGATGGAATGTGTCTGTTATGATGATAGAGCAGACAGGCATAGTTTGTTTGGTGTGGAAGTGGCTGATGGGGAATTGGTAAGAGGTGTACAAAATTATGAAAGGCAGAGATAGTGTTGATAGTAAGAAACTTTTCCCCTCAATAGAGGTTTCTAAGACCAGAGGGCATAGATTTAAGGTGAGGAATAAAAGGTTTAAAAGTGAGCAAAGAATCAGATTGAGAAGTTGACAAAAGTTCCCGACTTGAAATTATGTCTGTCCACTTCCTTCCACAGATGTTGTCTAACCCACTGAGTTTCTCCAGCAGTCTGTTATTGGTCTACATTCCAGCATCTGCAGTCTTTTGTGTCTACGGGTTCAAAGGTGATCTGAGAAAGAAAGTTTTCACTCAGAGGGTGGTTGAAATCTGGAACCCACTGCCTGAGAAGGTGGTGGAGGCAGGTACTCTCATAACATGGAAGAAGCACTGGATGAGCACTTGAACTGCCAAGGTATAGTAGGCTACGAACCAACTGCGAGTAATGAGATTTATATAGTAAGGTCCGATAGACATGGTGGACCAAGGGCCTGTTTCTTTGCTGTATTACTTAGATTTTGTTGAATATGTCTGTGATACATTGTGGATAGATGGCTGCCTGGAATGGGTGGTCACCTTTAAAGGAAGCAAGCAATTATAGATCAACATATTCTTCCCTTATGCAAGATGGATGTGCTCTCCATCAAGGGTGCCAGAACGGCTATAAGGAAATAAATAAAGTACCCCTGGCAGGAGTTGGGCAGAAACATTCCTCCGTAGATTGAATAATTCAGAGTCTGGAGACATTGCAGGAGAAAATATTCCATGACCTCATTCATTATGGAGCAGCAAGACACACAACACACATACATAACCCACCTTACAACATTCACCCACTAATCGTCCACACTGACGTTGTTATAAAACATTGATATCAACTTTTTCTTTCATCTTGCAGCGTAAGGTTGTGGGGAATTTCTGATTTCCTCAACAAATAAGAGGGGAATCTCACCAGTCTCAAAGTCCGGGCAGCTGAAGGAGTTTTCCTCCTTAATGAAATAGAGGGATTCACATATTATCATTTTGCTCCAGCTAATGATACTCTAAAGATTCATTCATATTTCAAAATAGTATTTTTAGATGCCACCTTTCCTCATACTGAAGGTGATCGATCACTCCATGAATATGTACAAATCTAGTGGGCATTCTTTCAAGGCCATGGGTGACATCATCTCCAAGACATAATCACCATTCTGAGGGGAGAAGGGGAAAGCAATCATTGCATTCCTATGCTGATAAATGCCAGCCTGAATACTATAATGATGAGGAAACAAGAGGAAGAACAGGAAACCTTTGAAGCACCAGGCTGGCTTGGCAGCATCTGTGGAAAGAGGAAAAAAAAGTTAACATTTGAGGTCAGAGATTCTTTATCAGAAATGGGAAATTCATAAATCAAAGATAGACACAAAGTGCTAGAATAATTCAGTGTGTCAGGCAGCATCTCTGGAGAAAATTGATAGGTGGTGTTTCGGGACCCTTCTTCTGATAGTAGAGGATGTGGGGAGGGGGGGAGTCGCTAATTGGAAGCGAGAAAACCCAGACAAATTGGAGTCGGCAACAGATGACCTCAGGCAAAAAGATTCCCTGATAGGCCAATTGTTGGCTAGAGAGGGTGCGAGCCCAGGAGGGATACATCATTGTGAACTGCGGAACTGGTTAACAGACTTTTGGTAGTGATAAGGAGGGGAGGGGGAGGGAGGTGTTTGTAGAAGTTATCTGACATTGGAGAATTCAACGTTCATACCGCTGGGTTGTAAGCTACCCAAGGGAAATATAAGGCGCTGTTCCTCCAATTTGTGTGTAGCTTCACTCTAGCAATGGAGGAGGAGGCCCAGGACAGAAAGGTCAGTATGGGAATGGGAAGGGGAGTTAAAGTGGTTAGCAACCGAGAGATCCAGTGGGCCTTGGCAGACTGAGCACAATTGTTCAGCGAAGCGGTTGCCGTGTCTACGCTTTGTCCCGTCAATGTACAGGAGTCCACAATGGGGACATTGGATGAGGTAGATGAAGTTAAAAGAGGTGCATGTGAACCTCTGTCTCACCTAGAATGACTGTTGGGGTTCCTGGAAGGAGTCGAGGGAGGAGGGAAAAGGACAGGTGTCGCATCTCATGCGGCTGCAGGGAAAATTACCTGGGGAAGGGGTTGTTTGGGTGGGAAGGGATGAGTAAACCAAGGAGTTACCTGAGGTCATCTGTTGCCAGCCCCATTTTGCCCAGGTTTTTTTCTTGCTTCCAGTCCCCCCCCCCCCCCATCCCGTTACAATCACTGAAGAAGGGTCCTAACCCAAATGGTGACCTATCCATTTTCTCCAGAGATGCAGTCTGACATGCTGAGTTACTCCAGCACTTTGTGTCTATCTTTGGTATAAACCAACATCTGCAGTTCCTTTTTATTATATTAAGTCAAAAATCAAGTTGTGTTTAAGTTGCAGAAATGATAAATTAAAACTATTATTTTCTCTTTCTCAGTTTTCATGAAGGGATTTTGACCAGAAATGTTAACTATGTTTTTCTTTCAACAGATGCTGCATAACCCACTGAATACTTCCAACGTTTTCTGTTTTTATTATAGATTTCCCAAATCTGCCCTATTCTAGACATTTTCAATTACCCTTGAGGAAAGAGATAGATTAGAGGTTCAGGTTTCACACATGTGCATACCTGCCATCAGAGGGCAGTGATTATAATGGAGTTTGAATAGAAAAAAAAACAAAGTGCTAGAGGAACTCAGCAGGTCCCTCTATGGAGGAAAAGGATAGGTTGCTTTTTAGGTCAGGACTCTTCTTCAAACTTGACAATACTTCTGGTTGAGACAATTTCTTCAGTCTCCAGTGTTTCAATGAGGCTGGAATGCTAGCTCCCTGGAGCTTAAAGTCATACTGCTCTGGATCTACCATACAACAATAGAGGAAGGTACTTGAGAAAGATGTTGCAGTCTATGATATGCTTGATGTATTGTTCAATCAGCTATAGAGCATGTTAGAGAATGACACGGAGAATGGATTAGTATTTCTGTAAGATTTTTCAAGACCTTTAGTGGAGCTGTAAATACATGCTTTACAGGGCAGAAGTGGTCGGCACATCAATGCTAGCCAATAGCTTAATCCCCATTATGTAACAACAAAGGGATTTGCTGCTTGTTTTCCAGTGAGGAAGGGTTCAGTGGTTTCTTGAACTGCCCCAATTGAATCTCTGCATGAAACAAACTGCTGCATTTTGGAATCAAGAGATTATATCTGGGAATGGTTTGCTGCCATTTTGGAGCACACAACTCTCCTAGGGATGTGTAGGAAGAAACTGCAGAAGCTGGTTTACAACAGATAGACACAAAAAGCTGGAGTAACTCAGTGGGTCAGGCAGCATCTCTGGAGAAAATAGACAATAGATAATAGGTGCAGGAGTAGGCCATTCGGCCCTTCGAGCCAGCACCACCAATTAATGTGATCATGGCTGATCATTCTCAATCAGTACCCCGTTCCTGCCTTCTCCCCATACCCCCTGACTCCGCTATCCTTAAGAGCTCTATCTAGCTCTCTCTTGAAAGCATTCAGAGAATTGGCCTCCACTGCCTTCTGAGGCAGAGAATTCCACAGATTTACAACTCTCTGACTGATAAAGTTTTTCCTCATCTCCGTTCTAAATGGCCTACCCCTTATTCTTAAACCGTGGCCCCTGGTTCTGGACTTCCCCAACATTGGGAACATGCTTCCTGCCTCTAACGTGTCCAACCCCTTAATAATATTATATGTTTCAATAAGATCCCCTCTCATCCTTCTAAATTCCAGTGTACACAAGCCTAGTCGCTCCAGTCTTTCAACATACAACAGTCCCGCCAGTTCGGGAATTAACCTAGTTAATCTACGCTGCACGCCCTCAATAGCAAGAATATCCTTCCTCAAATTTGGAGACCAAAACTGCACACAGTACTCCAGGTGCGGTCTCACTAGGGCCCTGTACAACTGCAGAAGGACCTCTTTGCTCCAATACTCAACTCCTCTTGTTATGAAGGCCAACATTCCATTGGCTTTCTTCACTGCCTGCTGTACCTGCATGCTTCCTTTCAGTGACTGGTGCACTAGGACACCCAGATCTCGTTGAACATCCCCTTTTCCTAACTTGACACCATTCAGATAATAATCTGCCTTCCTATTCTTACCACCAAAATGGATAACCTCACACTTATTCACATTAAACTGCATCTGCCATGCATCCGCCCATTCACACAACCTGTCCAAGTCACCCTGCAACCTCATAGCATCTTCCTCACAGTTCACACTGCCACCCAGCTTTGTGTCATCTGCAAATTTGCTAATGTTACTTTTAATCCCTTCATCCAAGTCATTAATGTGTATTGTAATTAGCTGCGGTCCCAGCACCGAGCCTTGCGGTACCCCAACAAGACACTGCCTGCCATTCTGAAAGGGACCCATTTATCCCCACTCTTTGCTTTCTGTCTGCCAACCAATTTTCTATCTGTCAGGACCCTACCCCCAATACCATGTGCTCTAATTTTGCCCACTAATCTCCTATGTGGGACCTTGTTGAAGGCTTTCTGAAAGTCAAGGTACATTACATCCACTGGTTCTCCTGAGAGGAATAGGCAATGCAAAGATTGTATCAAAGGTAGCCTCAAACCTATCTACCTTTATCTATTCTACATTTTCCTTGAACCTCGTTCCCTTTGGTGTCTCGTTTTCACACCTTGCCCATATCTCTGTGTCTCCCACTCCCCTGACTCAGTCTGAAGAAGGGACTCGACCCGAAACATCACCCATTCTTTCTATCCACAGACCTCTGAGGCACTGAGTTCCACAGATTAACTACCCTCTGACTAAAGAAGTTCCTCATCACTTCCTTTCTAAAAAAGCACCCTTTAATTCTGAGGAAGCCCGGCGAGGGAAGAGACATCCTCACTCCTGCGGAATCCAAAGAGGATCCTGAATGCCTCAAGAGGAAATTTCGGGAGATATGCAACCCTCAGACCAATCTTACTATGGAAAGACACAAGTTCAACGCACGGAATCAAAAGGCTGGTGAGTCAATTGAATCATATGTCAGTGCTTTAAGGATTGAAGCAAAAAGCTGTAAATTTGGAGATCTCTATGAGGAGCTTATTCAAGATAGACTGGTCTGTGGTATCAATAATGACGACTTGAGAAAGGTGCTACTGCGTGATAGTAACTTGACATCAGTTAAGGCTGTCTCCATCTGTCAAATTCATGAGATGACTGAAGAGCACAACAAAACACTGGCTTCTCCACACACCCTGTCACAAATGTTGATGCAGTCCAGGCTAGGTTCATGAGAAAACAAAAGCCTGAGATAAAAATGAAAAACCAGTCAGAAAAAACTGGGACACAGTATATTGCCAACTGCAACAACTGTGGAGGTAGTCATGCAGCCAAAAGAGACAAATGTCCAGCTTTTGGTCAACAGTGCCATGCCTGTAAAAAACGGAATTATTTAAAAAGTGCTGCAAATCCACACAACTATCCTACAACAGGCAGAGATCTAGGTGGACTGTTCACCAGCTAGAACCTGACCAAGCCGACAGCAGTGCGGATGAAACAATCTGAGTTGATGGAATAACACTGCAAAAGACTGCTGATTCAACTGATGCACAGAGAGGAAAAAATGATGAAGCCTTAGTCACTGTGCAAGTTAATGGCATTCCAGTTGAAATTAAAGTAGACACAGGTGCCAAGTGTTATGTGTTGTCCACAAATACATTTGAACAACTACAGGGTGAAAATCAAATAAGAGCATGCATTAAAGCCACAAACCTTGTTGCATATGGGGGCAGTAAAATCAAACCTGTTGAATGACTAAGTTGCAGTGCCACCTAGAGGGACAGCCATACACATTGCCATTTTACATTGTCCAAGAGGATGCTCTGCCACTGCTCGGGCTACGTCCATGCAGGCAAATGGGGCTGGTCTCATTCAGTAATCACCAGTTGAGCCTCACTGAAGATGATCTGCCACGTCAAATTCAAACAGAGTACAGCGATCTCTTCACTGATGAGCTTGGAAAGCTGCCTGTGACCTATTCCATGACATTTGACTCGGATGTGAGACCCGTTGTTCATCCTGCACATCGCATTCCTGTGGCTATGAAGGACAGAGTCAAAGCTGAGCTAGACAGGATGCAGGAATTGGGTGTCATCACTCCTGTGTCTGAGCCAACCGATTGGACAGGAAATCAGAATATGCATTAATCCAAAAGACCTGAGCACTGCTTTGCAAAGGCCACATCACCCTAAGCGTACAGTGGAAGAAGTGGCTGCAAACATGTCAAATGCAACTGTGTTTGCTGTTTTAGATGCTAAGAACTCCTTTTGGTAGATTTCACTTGACCACAGATCTTCAATGTTAACCACTTTTAGCACTTCTTGTGGTCGCTACAGGTTTTTAAGGATGCCATTCAGACTCACCTCTGCCAGTGAAGTGTTCCAGCGCCCCATGGAGCAGATTTTTGCTGGATATCCCTGTGCGATCATAGTCAACGACATAATCATTGGAGGAAAGAACGTGGAAGAACATAACACTAATTTGAGAAAAGTGCTCATTCGTGCCAGAGAGGTGAACTTGAGGTTCAATCCTCTCAAATGCAAGTTCCGGCTGAACCAGGTCAGCTACGTTGGACATGTTTTCACAAGTGAAGGCCTCAAAGCCGACCCTTCCAAAACAACAGCAATCAGTGAAATGCCAGTGTCAACAGATGTCCCCGCTCTGCAAAAATTTCTGGGGTTGGTCAATTACCTTGGAAAATTCATTCCAAACTTCAATCAGCTGACGGCTCCACTGCGACAACTCACACTCAAAAACACTGAATGGACTTGGCATGAACAGCAGCAAAATGCTTTTGAGGCATATGTCCTGCCCACCTGTTCTGTCGTACTATGACGTCAGCAAGCCGGTGACACTTACCTGTGATGCTTCACAGTATGGACGGTGCAGCATGTTTGCAGGAAGGAAAGCCCATAGCATATGCTTCACGGATGCTAACGAAACCAAATATGCTCAAATTGAAAAGGAGCTGTTGGCGGTGGTTTTTGCTTGTTCCAAATTCAATGATTACATCTATGGCAAGCCAGTGACCATAGAAACAGACCACCAGCCCCTGGTCACCATACTAAAAAAGCCCATACATCACCGGCAAGACTTCAAAGGATGATGTTAAGACTTCAAAAGTACAGCATCACCCTCATTTACAAATGTGGAAAACAAATGCACCTGGCAGACACTGTCTCGAGCTCCCAGGAGTTCCACAGTTCAGCATGCTGATGAGAGGACAGCTTTGCTGTCATGACATTTAACTACGGCGGCACGGTGGCGCAGCGGTAGAGATGCTGCCTTACAGCGAATGCAGCACTGGAGACTCAGGTTCGATCCAGACTACGGGCGCCGTCTGTACGGAGTTTGTACGTTCTCCCCGTGACTTGCGTGGGCTTTCTCCAAGATCTTCGGTTTCCTCCCACACTCCAAAGACGTACAGGTACGTAGGTTAATTGGCTTGGTAAATGTAAAAATTGTCCGTAGTGGGTATAGGATAGTGTTAATGTGCGGGCATCGCTAGGCGGCGCGGACCCGGTGGGCCGAAGGGCCTGTTTCTGCGCTGCATCTCTAAATCTAAAAAATATATATCTAAATCTAAAAACTACATACCCTCCTCGCTTTGAGGAGTTAAAGAGACACACAGCAGATGATATAACCCTGCAGACATTCAGCACTATCATCAGACATGAATGGCCCAACAAAAATACATGCTTCCACATGCTGATCGCCCTTATTTTCCTTTCAGAGATGAGGTAACTATGAAGGGTCACAAAGTAGTCATTCCTTTCTCACTACAAAAGGAGTATGTCAGCATTATGCACAGTGGGCATCCTGGTGCAGAAGCTACTAAACGGAGAGCAAGAGGCATAGTTTTCTGGCCTGCAATGACAGAAGATATCAACAAGGAGGTACAGTCATGCTCTGTGTGGAACAGCACAAAATCACACCAGCAGAAAGAACCACTCCTGCTGCATCCAGTTCCAGACTTGCCTTGGTCGATGGTGGCAACAGACATCTTTGAATGGCACAGTCAGCAATACTTGGAGCGAGTGGACTCATATTCAGGCTGGTATGAGATTGACCTGCTTCATGATGCTACTTCAGCAACCGTCATCACAAAACTTAAGAGACACTTTTCAGCTCATGGAGCACAACATACCCTCATATCAGACAATGCCAAAGAGTTCACAAGCCAGTGCTTTAAAGACTTTGCTACACAGTGGAACTTCACTCATGTTACCAGCAGCCCAGAGTATCCCCAATCTAATGGGTTAGCTGAAAGAGCTGTCCGCAGCGCTAACCAACTCATGGAGAAGTCTCACAGAGACGGAACTGATGTTTTTCTAAACCTCCTCAATCTCAGAAACGTGCCACGTGACACAAAGCTTGGATCTCCAGCACAAAGACTAATGTCAGGGCAAACACGTACTACTCCCCCAATCTCAAGGAAGCTGCTTGAACCACATATGCGTAAGACTCAGGAGGTACAAGCCCAGCTTCTAAATAAAAGACTGTCACAGAAAGTGTGCTATGACCAATCAAGCCGACCACTTCAGCCTTTGATGGAAGGACATGTTGTCAGGTTACAGACCCCACAAGGTTACAACCGGACAGGCATGGTAAAGGAAATATGCCAGGAGCCCAAATATAGACAATAGACAATAGGTGCAGGAGGAGGCCATTCGGCCCTTCGAGCCAGCACCGCCATTCAATGTGATCATGGCTGATCATTCTCAATCAGTACCCCGTTCTTGCCTTCTCCCCATACCCCCTGACTCCGCTATCCTTAAGAGCTCTATCTCTATCTAGCTCTCTCTTGAATGCATTCAGAGAATTGGCCTCCACTGCCTTCTGAGTCAGATAATTCCACAGATTCACAACTCTCTGACTGAAAAAGTTCTTCCTCATCTCAGTTCTAAATGGCCTACCCCTTATTCTTAAACTGTGGCCCCTTGTTCTGGACTCCCCCAACATTGGGAACATGTTTCCTGCCTCTAACGTGTCCAACCCCTTAATAATCTTATACGTTTCGATAAGATCTCCTCTCATCCTTCTAAATTCCAGCGTATACCATCCTAGTCGCTCCAGTCTTTCAACATATGACAGTCCCGCCATTCCGGGAATTAACCTTATTCACTCAGAAGGAAAGCTGTACAGGAGGAATCGCAGACACATTTTGCCTGTAGTTGAGCCTGCCCCAGCACAGCTAAATCCATGTGACACCGATCACCAGGATACTGGACTTGGGTCAAAAGATGATAATGCTCTCACAAGAGACGGACAAGAAATAATGGACACTGAGCAGCTCCAGGTTCAGGTGCTTGTGCCTGTGGCTAAGCTGCCTTTGAACACCACCGAGAGTCTGTACAGAACACGCTCAGGTCGTGTCAGCAAGCCAAATCCCAAGTACAGAGACTGAATTCACTTCTTTACTATGTTGGTCACTTGTTTACTATGCTGTGATCTTAAGTTTGTGTTTCACAGTGTGTATACTTGTTTGACTATAGTGTTTAGTATTTTGTATTTCTTACCTCATATTTTTTTTTATAGCAGTAACTGAATATATCTATTTATTCACAAAATGCCGGAGTAACTCAGCAGGTCAGGCAGCATCTCGGGAGAGAAGGAATGGGCGATGTTTCGGGTCGAGACCCTTCTTCAGACTGATGTCAGGGGGGCGGGACAAAGGAAGGATATAGGTGGAGACAGGAAGATAGAGGGAGATCTGGGAAGGAGGAGGGGAAGAGAGGGACAGAGGAACTATCTAAAGTTGGAGAAGTCGATGTTCATACCACTGGGCTGCAATCTGCCCAGGTGAAATATGAGGTGCTGTTCCTCCAATTTCCGGTGGGCCTCACTATGGCACTGGAGGAGGCCCATGACAGAAAGGTCAGACTGGGAATGGGAGGAGGAGTTGAAGTGCTCGGCCACCGGGAGATCAGTTTTGTTAATGCGGACCGAGCGCAGGTGTTCAGCGAAGCGATCGCCGAGCCTGCGCTTGGTTTCGCCGATGTAAATAAGTTGACATCTAGAGCAGCGGATGCAATAGATGAGGTTGGAAGAGGTGCAGGTGAACCTTTGTCTCACCTGGAAAGACTGTTTGGGTCCTTGGATGGAGTTGAGGGGGGAGGTAAAGGGACAGGTGTTGCATCTCGTGCGGTTGCAGGGGAAAGTGCCCGGGGTTGGGGTGGTTTGGGTAGGAAGGGACGAGTGGACCAGGGAGTTACGGAGGGAACGGTCTCTGCGGAACGCAGAGAGGGGAGGGGATGGGAAGATATGGCCAGTGGTGGGGTCCCGTTGTAGGTGACGGAAATGTTGGTGGATGATATGTTGTATTCAGTTATACAACTGAATATTTCTGTTGGATATTGGTCATTGGTATAAGTCCTGCAATATTTACTACTTAACATGATATTTTGTATTTATATGGAGCATGAGCTAAGGAAAGGGGACGTAGACAGTCTATGTACAGTCTATGTCAGGTGTTTGCAAACGCCGTTCCTGGAGGAAGTTATCTGGTGCATGCGTTACCTGGGGGAGATTCCGGCGGGAGGCTCTGGTTCGGAAACTGCGGCTTTATCTGTTTCGTTGCATCCTTGATGGCCATTAAACTAGATTTGAAGTTAAATAACTTCTTGTTATTCTTGCAACTCCATACAGGGTGGGCCAGCAAAGCAAAATAGAAAATCATTATGAAGGGAAGACACATGAGAGAGTGTGCAGGGAGGAACTGCAGATGCTGGTTTAAACCAAAGACAGCCGCAAAAAGCTGGAGTAACTCAGCGGGTCAGGCAGCATCTGGGAGGGAGTAGTGATCATATGATCGTTAGCTTGTAAGTTTCCTTTCATCGAATGAAAATGTCCTCAGATCTTCTCCTCCCATGGTCAAAGAGCTGCTTCACAAATCACAGCGTGGATTCCATTCATCCGGAGGCACAGTGAATTCTTACTTAATGGTTTCAAATATAAACTTTATTGATAAAAATATATACAAGACATATAAACGCTGTGTGTGGCTTTCTTTATATTCATGGTTTGTTCAGTCTCTACATTTATAGTGCTGTCAGGTTTATACATTAGTCATATCGTTTAATACATTCGTAGTACCAACTATCTACGGCACTTGCGGGCTTCATCCATGTATTCCTGGGATGCTGCCTGACCCGCTGAATTACGCCAGCATTTTGTGTCCTTCTTTGTAAACCAGCATCGGCTGTTCCATGTTTTCTTTTTTTTGTCACTTTAACCTTTATTGCTTTTATGCTTACACAAATAAAACACACATATAACAACGAAACTTACAACAGTGCAGCTGTTCAGTTTACAATGATGCGGTATACAGAACTATTTTCTTATTAAAACATTTTCCAATAACTTACATTATTGTCAATAAAATTATACAGTGTTTATGTCTTTATTTCTATACCTAATCCATTTTCCCCATTTTCTGTTAAATTCGTCTTCTTTCACTCTTAGAGAATATGTCATTTTCTCCATCACAAATATTTCCTGTACTATGTCTAACCATTGTCTAAGTCTGGGTGTGTCCGCTACAGGCCAGTTTCTTGTAATGGCCTTTCTGCCAGCTATAAGTAGGATTTTAACTGTAATGATCTTCCTTCGGCACCACTGTAGTTAAATTACCCAGGTATAAAATGGAACACTTCTTGGAGACTATATATCCTAATACCTCCTTTAATACTGAATTCACTCTGTCCCAAAATGGTTCTATTTTCTTGCAACTCCAGAAGATATGTGCATGATTTGCGTCTGTATGGTCACATTGCCTCCAGCATGTTTGTTGCCTTAGAATTTGCTTGCTTTTTATGTTAGGCGTAATAAAGAAACAAATCAAAATTTTCCAATTAAATTCTCTCCATTTTTGTGAATTAGTGGATGTCTGTAGTGTTACACACATATGATGCCATTCTTCTTCTGAGATTGTGATGTTCAATTCCTTTTCCCACTTAAATTTTACATAAAATGTAGTTTTAGCTTGACATTCCATTAAATTATGATAAAGTTTAGAAATAATCCTTGATGTTTTTTGATGATACGCATTGACTATCACTTCTACCACTGGATTATTTTCTTCTGGTGCCTCCCTTTTTACTTTTTTGTTGTAATATTCTCTCAGTTGGAGGTATCTAAACAAGTCCTGGTTCTGAAGTGCAAATCTGTCCTTCAAATCTGGAAAACTTCTTAGGTCTCCATTTTCAGTAACAGTACAAAATGCAGTCATTCCTTTTTTCATTCACTCTTTAAATGTTGAGTCATACATCCTTGGTTTAAAATCACTATCCAAAGCTATCCATCTTAACACTTTTTGTCCTTTATTCAATTTAAGTTGTCTGGTAAGAGTGAACCAGGTTTCTAAAGAAAATATCGTTATTGGATCGATTATACCCCTGATATGTCCAGGAAGCGCTTTTTCTCCCAAGAGTGTTTGGATGTGGAAGTCAGGGATATATGTCTCAATCTCTTTCCACCTAGCTATGTAGCTATCCTCACACCAATTAATTAATGGTCGAAGTTGGGCTGCATAGAAATATATCCTAAAATTTGGAAGTGCCATTCCACCTTTGTCCTTTGGCAACTGGAGTGTAGTGTATCGAACTCTGGCCTTCTTTCCTCCCTAAATAAATCTAGATATTAATTTATCCCATTCTGTGAATTGTTTTAGTGGTACCTCTATTGGCAAAGATTAAAACAAGTACAATAGCCTTGGCAAAATATTAATTTTCAGCACATTTATCTTACTACTAAAATCCATCGGGTAGGTGGACCATCTTTCTATATCCTTTCTTATGTTTTGGTTGATGAGATTATAATTGACCCCATACAACATTTATATATTTTTCATTATATATACCCCTAGGTATTTGATTGATTTTGAATCCCATTTAATATTATACTTTTGCTTGATTTCTTCTGGAGGAGCACAATTAAATAGGAGGATTTGAGTTTTTGAAATATTCAATTTATATCCTGTATAGAAATTAAATTTCTCTATGATTCCCATCATCCTTGGAAAGGAGGTGTTTACATCCGTGAGATACATCATTACATCATCTGCAAAAAGGCCAATTTTATGTTCTCTGTCTCTTATTGTTACTCCCCTCAGTTCCCTATCTTGACAGATCGCTTGAGCCAATGGTTCAATATATATAGCAAACAGGGTAGGGCTAAGACAACATCCCTGTCTCGTTCCTCTTCCTAACACAAATCTCTCAGTTAAGGACCCTTTCACCTTTACTCTTGCAGTAGGTTGCTGGTAAATTGCTTTAATAACTGGAATTGAATCTTCAGTAAAGCCAAATCTTTCCAGTGTTTGATATAAGAATTCCCAATTAACCCTATCGAAAGCCTTTTCCGCATCTAGGCTTATCAGGACAGCGTGTGTACTTTCCTTTTGAATCTTATGTACTATATGTAGGGTTCTTCTAATACTGTCCTGTATTTGTCTGCCTATTATAAAACCAGTCTGGTCTTCATCAATTAAATCTGGCATGAACTTTTCAAATCGTTTGGAGATAGTGTTAATGTACGGGGATCACTGGGCGGCACGGACTTGGAGGGCCGAAAAGGCCTGTTTCCGGCTGTAGATATATGATGATATGATATGATATGATAATTGAAGAATATATATTTATAGTCCACATTTAGAATTGATATCGGTCTGTAGTTGGTACAATTTTCCTTGTCTTTGTTCTCTTTGGGGATTAATGTTATAATTGCCTCGTTCGGGAGTGTCTTGCCTTCTTTGATGATCCAGTTAAAGGTTCTCAGAAGAAGTGGGTTCAGCTCATTCCGAATATTTTATACCATTCTATAGGGAAACCGTCACTGCCTGGGGCCTTGTTTGTTTTCATCCTACCAATTGTCTTCTCTATCTCCTCCAGTGATATTTCTGCTGTGATTGCTTAATTCTGTGCCTCTCCAATACAGGGCAGATCTATTGTACTTAAAAAAGTCCTCATTGATTCCCCATCTACTGTAGAGGTTTATGTATATAATTCTTTATAATATTCCTGGAAGATATGTTCTGTTTCTTTTGGATCACTCTTCAATTTCTGTGTACAGGGGTCCTTAATTTTATGTATGGTGTTGTCAGCCTGTTGTTTGCGTAGCCTTCGGGCAAGTAATTTTTTGGATTTAGGGCCTAGCTCATAATGTGCTTGTTTTACAAATCTTGTTTTTTTCTCCACCTCTTGACCCAATATTCCATCCATTTGTCCCCTCGAATCTTCTATTTGTTTATAAGTTCTCTGGTCCTTATTATTTTTGTACTTCTGTTCTAAATCCTTCAGATTATCAATTTATTATATGTTTTCATTCTGGCCTTTTTAATATGTGATGCCCTAGCTATTAACCTACCTCATATTACAGCCTTCAACGTGTCCCATAGTATGGATGGGTCCACCTCCCCATTGTCATTCTCCTCTAGATATCTTTTGATTTCCAATTTAATGTCATTAACAGTTGTTTTATCATTCAGTATTCCAACATTTAATCACCATACTGTGCTGTTCCTTCTACTGTCCTATAGGTATATGGCATTATGGTCTGATACATCTGCCACGCCAATTCTGCAATCCGTTACCTTATAGCAGTCTTCTTTCTGCATTAAAAAATAGTCTATTCTGGAGTTCCATGTTTTCACTCACGGGCATGATCTTTATAATGCAGCAGCCCCGAGATAAGATATCGGTGAACACTACGAACACGATCGCCAAAATAGTTTCTCTTGACCTCATCGGGCTTCTCCAAGTATCAGTGCTGTCTCAAAAGAAATCCTCCGGGTCTACTGGCACGATATACAAAGCAATATCAGCATCCTCTTTCAAACTAATCTGCCCGGCACTGAGACCTACTTACAAACAGTTTTGTGCATTAAAAAAACCCTTAGGTTATTGCGAAAACAAGTATACCCAGTTCGTCATCGATGTGTGTTTCCATCTTTCCCCGTCAATATATTCCTTTGCTTTATAACCCGTTGCTTTACGTATTCGGAATACGTCAATTCGCAAATTATTTATAATTCCAGCACAATAATCTGCAGAATTTGTCTTTCCGTTTACAAACACTGTCTGTGTGACTTTAGTTCCTGTGATTATTTCAATCGGTGCATGTTTCACTTTTTGTTTACAATTCATTTGATTGAAATCGGTTATTGTTGACGGGATTGTGTCTATTTCAGTCTCGACATGTCATTCACCTGCGAGAATGTGCATCTTTCCCCAATGCTGCACTGAGAGAAGGTAAATCTGTGCGCTGCTGGCTGGGCTGTGGCTGTGCGGCGTGCCCTGTGCTGCCGCTGCGGGGGGCTGTGGCTGTGCGGCCGCTGCCCGGCTCCCTCCTGCTGGCTGGGCTGTGGCTGTGCGGCGTGCCCTGTGGCCCGTGCCCTGTGCCGCTGCGGGCTGTGGGCTGTGGCTGTGCAGCCGCTGCCCGGACCCTCCTGCCGGCGGAGCGCTGACCTTGGCGAGCTGCTGCGGGCTGGGCTGTGGCTGTGCCCCGGTGCTGCCGCTGCGGGGGGCTGTGGCTGTGTAGCCGCTGCCCGGACCCTCCTGCCGGCGGAGCGCTGACCTTGGCGAGCGTTGCTGCTGCTGCTGCCGCTGCTGGAGTGCCGGAAGTTGCCGATGTTTCCCGATGTTTCCCGGACGGTGACTCACGGTTCCAAGATGGAGGAGAGCTGGTAGAGGTGGGGGCGATCGCTGCTCGCTCCCTCCCTCCCTCCTTCCTTCTCCGCTTGGTGGCGGCTGCCGGCCGGGGTCAGGCACGGGATCGGGATCCACGCTTCAAGGGAGGATTGTAACCGGGCAGTCAGTCCGAGCAGGAGGGAGAGGGAGAGGGAGGAGGAGGCCGCCGCCGCCGCCATCGCCATGAGCTGCGCAGAGGGGGCGGAGGACGCGGCCGGAGACGCCGACATCGCCGCGTTTTTCCGATCTGGTGAGTGGAGTGACTGCGAAAGGCGTCCGGCCCGGGCAGGCCCAGTGACCGCGGGCAGCTGCCTCCAACCGCGGGCACGGAGAGGGGACGGCGGCATGCGGAAGGATGGGAAAGGCGAGAAGAGAGAGACAAGGAGGCGATGGGGGCTGGCGAGGCTGACAGAAAGGGTGGCGAGGATGCTCAGGGGACCCTGAGGAGGCGGCGGAAAGAGTGGGTAGATAAGTGATAGGGAAGAATGGGCGAGGTTAAAGAAGGGACAGATGGGGACAGAGAAAATGGAAGAAGGCAGAGGAAGACAGGATTGAAGAGGATGGGGACCACGGACAAGGGAAGGAGGGGGGATATAGAAGGGGATTGTCATGTGGTAAACGAAAGGGACGTGTGAGAGTGGGGAAATGAGATAACTTTGGGTTTATCTTTCAATGGATAATGATGACATTAAATCCTGAGAACATCTCGATAATATCAACAAGCAGCCGGACTGTTCTTGTCTCCATTGTATGTGCTCTTTTTGATGTTGAGGAGGAAAGCCTCCTTTATCTCCTTAGTCCAAGGATTCTCAAGCCTATAATAACCTTGTTGTCGGTTTGACAGAAATGTGGGAACTTTCTACGGAGAGGGAATTTAGACTGTAATCTTCTGACTTAATTCATTAGTGAAGTCGACTGAACCACTGTTGAAACATTGGAAGAGCTAACAGATATAGTTAGGATTCACACAAAGGGTGGAGGGTGTTGGGACAAGCTGCCAGAGGAGATAGTTGAGACAGGGCACTCCCAACGTTTAAGAAACAGACAGGTAAATTGATAAGACAGGTTTGGAGGGATTTGGGCCAAAGGTAGGCATAGTGTAGCTGGGACACGTTGGCTGAAGGGCTTATTTCCGCACTGTATTACTCTGACTCTATGGTGAAATATTGGTGAATTAGAAGGGGAGGGATGAAACTGAAAATCAAATGATCTGAAAGGGGGACAAGAGAATAGAAAGTAAATTGGTGGACTGAATGAGAAGGAAAAGAAAGATATACATTGGGTTGCTGAGCAGGAAATGGAAGAATGAGAAAATTTGGATTGAAGATATAGTGATCAAGAGGATGGGATAAGTAAATGCAAACGGTCTTGCATGTGGCTTGTTTACTGCAATGGGAGAAGAGGGCACCTGCTTTGGATTTGGGAATTATGGAGGACAATGATGCATTACTATCAATTACTGGGACAATGGGACTGTTGCTTATATGTATATAGGACAGAGCTAAAGATGTATTAAGGAAGATTTTTTTTTGTGAGGAAATGGGAACTGTGTGATAATTAAGGCCAGAAACTTGGTAGATTTGGATTTTAACATTCACAGAATACACCAGGATAATTGAATCTAACCAGTATGAGGGATTTTTACTACTTTCTATTTTTCATTTTGTTCTGAAAGAAGATTTCTTAAGGTGACGGATACCAGATATCTGAATAGCAATATCATCTTGAGGTTGTCTTGAATCTGTGAAGTTCCTTGTCAAATCATAAGATTTGTGTGTCAAGTTGAAACCATCATTTACAAGATTTTCAATAATTATTGCAGAAATGCCCTAGTAAAAACAGTAGAGAGACAGAAGTGAATATTGGTTAGCTTGTAGGCAAAAGGTTCAATTTTTCATTGTGTTCAAGATTCACCTAAAGTTGTCATCTTTTACAGAAGGGAATAAATGTTTTTTTAAATCTGAAAATTGGAAGAACGACTTTGTTTTGGAATGTTTGTTGAAATTAACTCTCCCACCCGCTCTCAGAGATTGGTATTGTAGTCAATTGTGGAAAAAAAACCCAAATAAAACATTTACAGATGAAAATCTTTGTTTTCTATTTAGTGGAGATTGAATGGAAGTTGTATATTTTTGTTTTTCTATTGAAATATTTGAATCTTGCGTAACTTCATATGTGTGAGATGATAACAATTGTCAGTAAACTGCTCATCAAAGAGACAACTTTTAAACGGAACATTTTTAACTATCCGACTTAGCTCGTCAAGAATCAATTTTCTAAAGGAACTGTTTAGATTTTATAATTTCTGAACAAGTTAGCGCGAAGAATTGCAAAACCTTAATTTATTTTTACTAAATTTGGAGAGTTGTTTCATGGAAAGCATAAGACAAAAACAGACAAAATAAAAAAATAAGCTGCATATGTTGAAAATCATGAAATAAAACCAAAAAATGCTGGAAACCTTTAGCAGATGAGGAAATTGGAGGAAAGAGAACATTTTTGAATGGAAGTTGTATATTTTTGTTTTTCTATTGAAAGAGCAGTATTGGAGGAAAGAGAACATTTTATCCATAGATGCTCTCTGATACGAAATGTCAACTCCATTATTCTGCCTAATTTCCCCCAAAGTGTATCAATTTTAGCTTTGAATACACTTGATGATAACGGCTCTTTAGGGTAGAGAAATCCAAATTCACAATTTCACAACTTCGGTAGGGGGGGAGGGAGGGGGGAAGGGAAGAGGGGGGGCAGCGGGCAGCACGGTGGGGGAGTGGAGTGAGGGATGAATTTGCCCACTCTTATTGCTCTTTACCACAGTATTAAGTCTCTTTTACCCAAAGACTGTCCCCCGTACTTTGCTTCTGAATTACCATCTATCTTGTCAAGCCCCTTCAAGAATATCTGTATGATTCAATGAGATCATATTTCATGCTTCTAAGTTTGGAATGTTATTTTTTTTTCCTCTTGATGCAAAACTCTCATCCCAGGAATCAATCGAGTGAGCCCTCGTTGTATTGATTCGAACAAAAGAATATCCTTCATTAAAGACCATAACCATGTCTTACTATTTGCCCTGATTAATTGCAGCAAGACATTTATACCCCATCCTTTTGCAAGAAAGCTGAGCATCCCTTAATCTTAACCCTAATTACTTGTTGTGACTGCAAGCTAACTTTGCATTTGTTGTACTACGATACCCATATAACTCTGAGATCAATATTTAAATGACCGGTTTTTCAGGCCCCCACTCCCCCATCTTTACTATAGATGTCCAATCACTCTACACCTCCATCCCCCATCAGGAGAGTCTTAAAGCCCTCGGTTTCTTCCTCGACCACAGAGCCAGCAAATTTCCATCTACCAATAGAGCTGGTCCCTCCTACTCCGCCTAGCAGAGCTGGTCTTTAGCCTCAACAACTTCTCCTTTGACTCCTCCCACTTCCTCCAAATCCAAGGCTATGGGCACTCACATGGGCCCTAGCTATGCCTGCCTCTTTGTAGGGTAAATCGAACAATCCCTGCTCCAGGCGTTCACTGGCCCTATCCCTGAACTCTACCTCCGCTACATTGACGACTGCATTGGTACTACCTCAATAGACAATAGACAATAGGTGCGGGAGTAGGCCATTCAGCCCTTCGAGCCAGCACCGCCATTCAATGCGATCATGGCTGATCACTCTCAATCAGTACCCCGTTCCTGCCTTCTCCCCATACCCCCTCACTCCGCTATCCTTAAGAGCTCTATCCAGCTCTCTCTTGAAAGCATCCAACGAACTGGCCTCCACTGCCTTCTGAGGCAGAGAATTCCACACCTTCACCACTCTCTGACTGAAAAAGTTCTTCCTCATCTCCGTTCTAAATGGCCTACCCCTTATTCTTAAACTGTGGCCCCTTGTTCTGGACTCCCCCAACATTGGGAACATGTTATCTGCCTCTAATGTGTCCAATCCCCTAATTATCTTATATGTTTCAATAAGATCCCCCCTCATCCTTCTAAATTCCAGTGTATACAAGCCCAATCGCTCCAGCCTTTCAACATACGACAATCCCGACATTCCGGGAATTAACCTAGTGAACCTACGCTGCACGCCCTCCTGCACCCATGCAGAACTCACTGACCATCAACTTCACCACTAATTTCCATCCTGCACTCAAATTCACTTGGACCATCTCTGACATCTCCCTACCATTTCTAGATCTCGCCGACTCCATCACAGGAAACAGACTATTGACCGACATCTACTACAAACCTACTGAGTCCCATAGCTATCTTGACTACACTTCTTCCCACCCTGCTTCCTGTAAAGACTCTATCCTCTACTACCAATTCCTCCGTCTACGCTGCATCTGCGCCCAGGATGAGGTATTCCATACCAGGGCATCAGAGATGTCCTCATTCTTTAGGAAACTGGGGTTCCCCTCTTCCATTATAGATGAGGCTTCCACTAGGGTCTCCTCGATATCCTGCAGCTCCGCTCTTGCTCCCCCTCCCCCCATTCGTCACAAGGACAGAGTCTCCCTTGTCCTCGCCTTCCACCCCATCAGCCGTCGCATACAGCATATAATCCTCCAACATTTTCGCCACCCCCAACGGGATCCAACTACTGGCCACATCTTCCCATCTCCACCCCTTTCTTCTTTTCGCAGAGACCGTTCCCTCCGAAACTCCCTGGTCAACTCATCCCTTCCCACCCAAACCACCCCATTCCCAGGTACTTTCCCCAGCAACCGCAGGAGACGCAACACCTGTCCCTTTATCTCACCCCTTGACTCCATCCAAGGACCCAAACAGTCTTTCCAAGTGAGGCAGAGGTTCACTTGCACCTTCTCCAACCTCGACTACTGTATCAGCTGTTCCAGGTGTCAACTTCGCTACATCAGCGAGACCAAGCGCAGGCTCAGCGATTGTTTCGTTGAACAACTCCGCTCAGTCCGTCTTAACCTACCTGATCTCCTGGTGGCTCAGCACTTCAACTCCCCCTCGTATTCCCAATCTGACCTTTCTGTCCTGGGTCTCCATTGTCAGAGTGAGGCCCAGCACAAAATGGAGGAACAGCACCTCATATTTCGCTTGGGTAGTTTACACCCCAGCGGTATGAACATTAACCGCTAACTTCAGATCGCCCATGCTTTCCCTCTCTATCCCCTTCCTAGTTCACCCACTAGTCTTACTGTCACTGACTACATTCTATCTTTGTCCCTCCCCTGATATCAGTCTGAAGAAGGGTCTCGACCCGAAATGTCACCCATTCCTTCTCTCCAGAGATGCTGCCTGACCTGCTGGGTTACTCCAGCATTTTGTCTACCTTCGATTTAAACCAGCATCTGCAGTTCTTTTCTACACATTTAAATGTCTCACTTTGTTTTAAAACACAATTAATTCCTACAACCAGAGTGGATGATTTTGTATTTTGCATCAATATGCTGTAACTGTGACTTCTTTATGACGGCTAACACATACTCTTTTCACAAAAAGCTGAAGTAACTCAGTAGGTCAGGCAGTCACCCATTCCTTCTTTCCAGAGATGCTGCCTGACCTGCTGAGTTACTCCAGCTTTTTGTGAAACCTTTGATTTGTACCAGCATCTGCAATTATTTTCCTACACATACTCTTTTCATATCTCTTCAAACTTTTTCATCTCTCTTCAATCTTTTCTTAAAACTTACATTCCTATTTTTGTATTATCAGTCAACAAAGATATAATACAATTGATTCCATCATTCAAGTAGTTTTTAAATAGCTGATGGCCACGCACATCCGAATATCTAGTTTATGGTTCACTTCATTACTCTTGTCGAATTTAAAAAAACAAAACTTTAGTGTTGCATGCTTTATTTTTCTCAAATCCACTGAATTCAAATTAAAGAGAGATTCAAATTAATGAAAGATTACTGTGGACTTGCAGTTACAATCTAATCAGCTATGATTTGACTGAAAAATGGAACAGACTTGGACCAAGTGGCCTATGTTTGCACTAATTTGTATGTTCAAATAAAACTTGCATGGTAACTCGTCTCTACTAGAAAAAATGATTACAGCACTCTGATAGTTTAAGATCATTGTAATGTATGTGTGCAATGGCATGATTTTATTATGTTGAAGTTTTCTGAGCTGATTAAAAAAGAACATTGTCTTTTTAATTCTGAAACAAGGCAATTCCATTTTAAGGTGGAATAACATGGCTCTGAGTTTGCGTGTAGATTGCAGTATGGATTGGACTAATAGCTGGCTCTTTCGGGAAAGCTGTAATACTGGTGTTCTGTCAGAATTAAAAAGACAAAGTGGATAATCGGCCAATTTTGATGTGCCAATAATGTCAGAAGAAATCAGATCAGAGTAATAATCTCGTGGAAAAATCTGGTAGCTGAGTACCCAAAGTGAAATCAGAAAATAGTGGATATTTAGCAGAGCTAGCAGCATCTGTGACGAACAGAGATGTTAACCTTGTGTCAGAGATTTTTGTTATTGGTTCGTTATTGTCAAGTGTACCAAGACACAATTTGCATGCTATCCATTCAAACATACGATACCTGAGTACTGTCAAGTCTCGCACAAGTATGACAGTTAATATAAAGAGAAAAATACCAGAGTGCAGAATATGATGTTACAATATTATATAATTACAGATACAGAGAAAGAGCAGATAACCAAAAAAAGTGCAAGCTTATGGGAAGACTGTTCAGAAGTGTGATAACAGCAGAGAAAATGCTGGTGGTAGATGCTTTGGAGCTTTTGTATCTTCTGCCCGACGAGAGAGGAGAAAAGAAGGAATGACTGGGATGGAAACCATCCTTGATTGCGTTGGCTGCTTTGCTTAGGCAATGTGAAGTATGAATGGAATTGATATGAGGGAGGGTGGTTTGGGTTATGGACTGGGTTACATCCACAACTCTGAATTTTTTACAGTCTTGGGCAGTGCTGTTGAAAACCAAGCTGTGGTGCATACTGATAGAATACTTTCTGTGATGCATTTGTAGAAGTTGGTAAGAGTTATTGGAGATATGCCAAACCTCCTTGCTCATCTTAGGAGGTAGAAGCATTGATATACACCAACTCATTTCCTGAAGTTAATAACTGGCTTTTGCTGACATTGACGGATATTGTTTTTGCTTAGTGTTAACTGATGGTCAGTAATTGACCTGCCATTTCAGAGTGAAGGAAGGAGTCATTGCTAAGCATTGAACAGTTATAAAAATCCTTGTGGGTTACCAATACCCATATCTTGCCAAGTAGGTATTTGTACATTATTTTGATTCCGTCTTCTGTTGCTCAGCCTGTAAGTGTCCCAGGAAAGTTGACGAATTGACTTCAGTTCCATGAACTTCAACCTCTGCGAATGCTCTCCACCACGAATCTCATCAAATATCTGCTAAAAATATATGTAAATAACTTCCACACACATTCCCTTGTGCCGTTGGAGTCATCTCAGGAGGAAAACAAATTCTTCAGTGGTCAGTCATGATCTGTTCATCTAAATCCATGTTAACTGTGTTTGTTCAGCTGAAAACATTTAAGATGTTCAGTCATTCATTAAAGATTGTAGACCTGCAATAAATGTTAGGTGAACTGGGCTACAATTCCTAGGTACCCTGACCTCACATGCTCAACCCTAAATTAGTAAATTTCCATTTCTAGTTTGAATGAAGACGACAAGGCACTAACTGATGGGCACCAGCGAAGTTCTTATCTTTTCCTTTAGAAGCATGGATTAGACGCTCTCTGGCCCAGTGGCATTGGACTCCTTTGAGCTGTTAATTTCTTCATTATTACATGTTAATTTTGATACGTATACTTCCATGGTTCGATTTAGTCTGCCTTGGGAGACTAAATGGCAGGTATCCTTCTGTAAGGTTTGATGAAACAGATTGGATGTTTCTTCCTTTTTGTATTCTCTCAAAGAATTTCACTGCGCCTTGTCACATGTGACAATAAAGTATTCCATTCCATCCATTCCATTTCATTCTCATTGTTGATCAGTTGTCAGGTTGCTTGTATGACTCCCAACACTAACTTGTGCTTAGGTAATTGAAAACAATTGGTTGATTTTGATATTCCCAGCAATTGTATTTCATAATTTTTTGAAGGTTTTTACTGCTTTATTTATTTCTTCTAGGTAGCTGCAAGATATGTTTTAGATGTTAGATATTTGTATGTTTTTAAGGTTGCCCCTTTGCCTCTACAGTTTTCTGTAGCTTTTGCAAATTCTAAATGCCAAGGGTTTGTCTGCCTCTGCAAAATCACCATCCCAACTTTGGCAGTACAGTATAAAACCTGGTTTACTAATGTATGTTGGTTAAGGAAATCAGATTGTCTGCAGGTCTGGTTTCTGTGATTCCAGATCCACACCAATGTGGTGCACTTTTAACTGCGCATTTAGTTTAGTACATTTAGGGATGGCTAATGAATGTTGGGATCGCCATTGATGTCCACATCTAAGCTTTACTTTTTATTTAAGATATCCAGCAACTATGGTACTTTTCTTTAGGCTAGTACTTGTCACATTCTTCATGCCTTCCACCACCTAATCTCCCCCACCCCAAAACAAGCATCTTATGTGTAATTGTTAAATATTAATTTATCGTCTCAAAACATTGTGTTAACGAGAATAAATGTAATTTATTTGCATTATGATGTTACCTTTGTATTACAAAATACATAATTTAAAATAGTGCATTATTTTCATGAATGAACAACCTTAAAACATTTTTGTCATGGTAAATTGGTTTAAGTGGATTGCATTAGATGTTGGCTTCCGGGATGCACAAAAAGATTTGAATACTCTGAGTAATGTAATATATTGACCTTGCTTTAAAACTCTGAGGGGGTTGTGTATGAAATTCTCTTTAACCCTTTACATGTCGAGCTGACCTGGACACACAGCCGTAAACTATGAGCCCCCTGCCTGAACCATATAAATGCTGGAAATATTCAATACTTCAGATGGCATCTGTGGGGGTAAAGATAGTTAATGTTTCAGTTCATGTTTATTTTTTCAGTACTCTTATATTAAGGTTCATTGCCTCCATTGAACATCCATGACCATAAAGCGATATGACATTACAAAATAATGTTGAAAAACAGTTAGCGTGTGGAATAGAAAGTGTGGAGAATTTTTTATTTGCTAAAACCAGTTCAGAGCCAGGAAATGAAGGTAGGCAATATGAGGAGGTTCGAAGTGAAGAGGTTCTGATGGGGAAATTGATGAGTATGCATAGTAGAAGTAAATGATGTGAAAAAACAAAAGGGATGGGATCTAGAACAGCTGTAAATGTGAATGGTAAAGAGAGGGTGAAGAATGCAAACTGTGGCAAATGGGAGATTATATTAGTGGCTTGGGAAAATTGGAAAAGAAGCAGGTACTGATGTACACCAATATACACATTGCAACCCACATTACCCCACTGCCTTGCGGGCAGCCATCGTCCAGGACCAACTTACTGTACTGAGAAATGACATCCAAAACGCAACTGTTTGATCTGGATCTATGGGATTCATAACTACATTGCAAGTACTTCATAAATGCTGGTTGTTGCCTCTTATCGTAAGGTCATAAGGAATAGTAGAATTAGGCCATTCGGCCCATCGTCTACTCTGCCATTCAGTCATGGCTGATCTATCTCCCTCCTAGCCCCATTCCCCTGCCTTCTCCCCATAACCCCTGACACCTGTACTAATCAAGAATCTATCTTATAATTATATAGAACAGTTTAAATTATGCTAATGTTGAAGTTTAAAGAAAAATGAACAATATTGGAAACTTGAAATTAAAACTGAACTTATAATAAATCTACATTTAGAACATTAAGTGTTTATTCATTTCATTTAAATTTGACAAAGAGACACCAGAAAGACATTAAAATTGTAGCTTCAACTGTAAGTAGTTGAGATCATTTCTATTCATTTTCTGTCTTGCTGATTGACACAGAATATGTTAAATGTAACTTTTTTTTCCTCCCATTTGACCCTGTTTTCTGTTATGGTAAATTATATCTACGGCACTGCTAGGATTGATAGAAGCAAGTTAATTTCCCCCCCCGCTTTTGGCTGCAGAATGTAAAGGAAGGTCACATTTTATATGTCAGTAATATGTTTTGTTAAATCCTCCCAAAGTAGTAGTGCTGTGTAGTTGGTGCTTTCATTTGTATTTTATTTCTGGTATAATTACTCTGAATTATTTTTATTATTTTAATGGGACAGTTTTTGACTTTGAATATTGCTATCTTCCAGGCAACTCTGCAGGTGACTTTTGTCTGATTTAGAAAGCTTACCAAAAGGAAGTTGATTTTGGAAAAAGGAAAAGGATTATTGTGACTTAGCAAGATGCGATCATTCTAAATTCCTCTATGATACATTATTTTCTTGATACTGACTTAAAACGTTGTACAAATTATGTAGTTTTAGCCTTATAAGGAATAAAAATTCTATTTAAATATTGGCATTTATCGATATTGTTTTAAAACTTGCAGATTGAATTATGTTGCTTGTGATCAGTTATGATTTTTGGTTCAATGAGGTAGAATGATTCAGTGAGTAGACGGGAAATGATAAAGCAATTGTTTATTGAGATTTTTTGAGGAGAATTAAATTTGGTAAAGGAAGTGACTAAGTGCGCAAGGAGTCTCCTCCCTATTTTACGAGACAGCAGAGCAGAAAAATGAGAGAATGTCAGAAAGGTGAAACTAAGCAAAAACATTTGCTTTCTGTCTTCCATTCTTTAAATTTTTCATAACTGTTATCAACTTTAAAAAATGTTATTTACTAAGAGGCTAGAATGAAAACCACTTGCATGAGCAAAACTGAAGAGAGAAAATGTTGAAATGTTTAGACCCAGTAGCTAATTCATAGGCAAGGAAGATCTCTAGTTTGGCCTTTTCCCCAGGTTGATTTACTGACTTGAATTGGTTAGGATGCTTTGTTGGCCTTAATGCAGCTATATTAGAGAGGGATGAATCAGCCAAGATTTTCTGTTGCTAGGTGTGTATGTATATAACATATATTTCTACTTTTATGGTTACCTGGTTTGAACTGAATTATTCTTAAATGCGTCTTTGCACAGTTGAATACCTGCGATCCAAACTATTTTGTTAAGGCATCAGCAGTCTTGTTTTCTAAAGAACTAACACTCTGATCACTAAAGTGGATTGTTTTGTCTTTGATATGTTAAGATTTTTGACTGTTGGAGGTATACATTTCTGATTAAAAATAGAAATATTTCAACAAACACTTGACCTATGCCTTACCGAAGGATTTACAATGTCAAGAGCTGAACATCTTGCCATAGAATTCCCAGCTGCTGACCAGTTCAGTGACTGTAGTATGCAGAGATAGTTCAGCTATAACATGTGTTTCTGTAGCATGAATTGGATGTAATGCAAGTCATGAATTAGAGAACACTACTTGCATTGCATGGCTGAATTGGGTGTGATGAAAGTTTGATTGGAAACTAGAGAACCACTTGAAAGTTTCTTTGGAAAGTGACAAACAGACCAGAGCAACTTGAATTTAAATTGTAAAATGGGTGGGGGGGAAGAATCTGTTTTCATATAATCTCCTCACAGTAATCAGACATCAATGTTTCAAGAGCATGGCTACTACTTAAGCAGCTAGTGGTTATTGAAATTGACACGCAATTGCTTGTTTTGATACTGGTGCAATAATATCCTGTTAACCAAAGTAAAATAAACTTCTAATATTGAAAACATTTTCATTTTGGAAAATTCTGTGGGAAATAATAACTTTGTTTTAAATGTTGAAAACTCTCTCTCCCCTAACCCCTTTTCCTTCTTTGACACAATTGATTTTATAACACTATTTTCTATAACACAATGTTTCTTAGGAGCACAAAAATGATGTATAGCAAAACTATCTGTGTTTTGGTTCAGCTGTGCTTCAGATCAGCAAACATTTTCCTCTCGCAGAGATATGTTGCAGTCGGTGAAGAATTTTACCCTTGATTCCCATTAAATTCACTTTTAACAGGGGCCCTTTAAATTACATGAAGCTTGGTTCAAAGATAGCCATTCTTAAATTTTGCTCTTTTGCACAGTTTTATATCTTATTAGGAAAATGAGGCTCTTGTTTCCTTTTTCTAACAATTAAAGCCAGATTTTTCAGTCTGAAGAATGGTCCTGACCTCCTTCTTGCGTATGAGGCAGCAGAAGTTATGAATCTGCTTCTGCTGTCTCTGTTTGTTGTCGTTTGCCTGACTGAGGTCAGTTGACAGGGCTCACCACGGGGAGGTCGACAACATGAGCCCTGGTCCTGACCTGAAATGGTGCCTATCCACGTCCTCCAGAGATGCTGCCTGACCCACTGAATCACTCTGGCACTTTTTTTATGATTGGAACTGGGAAAAATAGGAAGTTGGTGTCTTATCATTTGACAATTTATGCAAGGTACTTGTTCATTTAAAAAGTATTAATTTTATGGCTAAGGAGAAAGGAAGGAGGCACTTGCTATGTTTATTAACCATGATCTTTTGAATGGTGTAAAAGGTTTACTTTGAAGGAGGTTGGGAAGTTGGTATCTTCAGTACTTAACCTATTCTTGATCCTTTACCTGCAAGACTCTGACCGGGAAAACCCAGAACCACAAACCCTTGGCTGCCATAGCAGCTCTGGAGCTCATTCATCTGCTGGTAACTTCAGTGATGGAGGAATTCCACTGCTGGTCAAAGTGGATGAGTTGGTTGCGATTGGCCACATTTTGATCAAAATGGTTTGTGGTCAAGTAGAAGCACTTTCGCTATAGATACATTGTGTGAAGCCGATTCATGAAGAGTTTAAGTTAAACATTTTTTCATAATAATAACAGAAATTGCTAGAAACAATCAAGAGGTCTGGTAGCGTCAATGGCTAGCTAAACCGGTAACATTTAGGTCCAAGAGCCTTGATTAGAACTGCAAAAGAGAGAAACCTGGTTAGTTTTCAGTAATGGATAAGTTGGGGGGAGAGATGGGTAGAGTAAAAGGAATATTTCTGAAAAAGTGAGATCAAATAGGTTAAAATAGCATTGGAAAGCATTATGCTTCTTTGTCTGTGTAATGCGTGTTGCAAGGCCCTCCCCCACCCACGTCACACCAGTCTTTTGGTCTCATCTGGAAACAGCCAACAATGGCCTGTTTTCTTTATCATTGTTACTTTTTTGAATATCTTTCATTCATTTGTTCTATATCTCTCTATATCATCGTCTAAATGTCTTGTTTCCCTTTCCCATGACTTTCAGTCAGAAGGGTCTCGACCCGAAATGTCACCTTCTCTCCAGAGATGCTGCCTATCCTGCTGAGTTACTCCAGCATTTTGTCTATCTTCGGTTTAAGCCAGCATCTGCAGTTCCTTCCAACACAAAAAAAGTTCAGTATATACAAATAAAAAACAGATAAATAAATAAACGATAATAGTGCAAAATTAAAAATAATGCCCCCGAATCTAGATAGTTCGGAGCCTATTAGGAGGTTGTAGTGTTTAATAGCCTGATGGTTGTAGGGAAGAAGCTGCTCCTGAATCTGGACGTTAGTTTTCAGGCTTCTATGCCATCTTTCAGGGGTGAAGTGGGAGCATGACCAAGGTGGTGTGGGTCTCTGATGATGCTGGCTACCTATTTGAGGCAGCCACTTTGAAGATCCCTTTGATGTTGGGGAGGTCCGTACCCATGATGGACTGGGCAATGTTCACCACTTTTTGCCATCAGCTTCGTTCCTGGATGTTTGAGTTGCTGAACCAGACCATGATGCAATCAGTCAATATGCTCTCTCCCCTATAACTACAAGTTCGATAGTATTTGTTGCAATGCCCTAATTTCCTCAATCTTCTAAGGAAGTAGAGTTAATGGTGTTTCTTTATGATTGCATCAATCTTCTGGCTCCAGGCCAGAGCTTCAGAGATATGCATGCCCAGAAATTTGAAGGTTTTGACTCTCTCCCCCACCGTCCCATTGATGAAGACAGATTTGTGGATCCTCTTCCTTCCTCTTCCAAAGTTCACAATCAGATCCTTGGTCTTGCTGACTTTGAGAGTCAGGTTATTGTTGTGGCACCATTTGATCAGTCAGTTGATCGCCCTCCTCTACTCTGCTCATCGTCATCTGTAATTCGTCCAATAACGGTGATGTAGTTGGCGAACCTGAAGATGAAGAAAAACTGACCCAAAATGGTGTCGAACAAAAATTGCCCATTGTGTTACAGGTAGAAAGAAACAATGAGTTACCTAAATTTAGAGAGTTTAATATTTACTCTGGAAAGATGCAACATGGTCAGACGGAAGATGAGGTGTTGTTTCTTCAGCTGGTGTTGGCCTTGTAACAGTGAAGAAACCAAAGATAGAAAGGTCAGAGTGGCAGGGAACCAGTGGCAGGTCACTGCTGTAGATAGAACACAGGTGCTTTGTGTCTTTTTTTGCAAACCAGCATCTGCTCTTCCCCGTTTCTATGAAGTAACTTAACTATCTATTGAAGGCTCCCATTAAAGTTCACTTTTAAGGAGTTAGTGGGCACATTTTTGCTTAAGTCTTCTGTCAACATAGCCTTTCATAAACTAAATGTTCATGGATACCAGTTGTTAATAGCCTCATGAAGAAAAGGGTTAACCATGTTTGATATTATTAGAGGTGAAAAGTCTTTTCTCAAAGCTGTCTGGTTTCATTAGTAGAAATGAGGAATTACAAAAGGGGAAAAATTGGAAGTTTAGTTGAAGGTAGCGTCATTGAATAATCAATGAAATGAAAGAATAATAGCAAGTGTTATGTAGGGTGATATAATGTTGGGTGACTATAGAAAATAATTGTTTCTGATGGAGACATCACCTTTTGGACAGTTCTCAGAAATGCAACCCTTGTATAACCCAGAAATGCAACCCTTGTATAACCCACACTGGAAATTTAGGCAGCATCGGACAAAAATGTCCTCAACTTGAAATGTTATGATACGATACAATATGATACGATAGAACTTTAATTATCCCTGGAGGGAAATTGGTCTTCCAACAGACATAAAACACAACAAGATACATTAAACATGAAATTAAATTAACGAGTGGAAAGTCCAGGATTGGGGATGTGCAAAGATGTGGGTGGGTGGGGGGAGTCTGTCAGCTTACCCCACAACTGAAGGGGGAGGAGTTGTACAGTTTGATAATCATGGGGTAAAAGGATCTCCTGTGGCGTTCTGTGCTGCATCTTGGTGGAACCAGTCTGCTGCTGAAGGTGCTCCTCAGGTTAACCAGTGTGTCATGGAGGGAATGAGCTGTATTGTCCAAGATGCTCTTTGTATCTCAGATGCTGGCCGACATTCACATGGCAATCGATCCCTCTGAGAAACTCCCACCAGGTTCCGACCAACCGTGGATGACCTGGCACAGTCTCAACAGACTGCGGACAGGCATGGGGAGGAGCAAATTGAACATGCTGAAGTGGGGATATACTGAAGATGTGGCAGACTGAGTGCGGACAGGGCCGCCAGTCTATGGAACATCTCCTGAGCTGTGTGTGACACACTGCATGACTAATGCACTGTAAAGAATCTTGCAGAGGCCAACGACGTGGCACTAAAATTTGCTCGCTACTGGCAAACAGTTGTGTGATGACACGAATAAATAAATAAATAAGATGCTGGCTGACCTGCAGTGTTTTCAGGTTTGATTTCAGATTTCCAGCATCTGCAGTGTTTGATTTTTCAATTAGTCATGATCAGATTGCTGGGCTTGGAGTAGTAAAGTACAAATTAACTAGAATGATTACAGGGATAAATTATGAAGATATCTTAGACATAGAAAATAGGATGTTCTTTACATGTTCTTTACACTGCCCAAAATGAACTGAGCTGCAGAATAGCCAGCATCTGATTTGAATGGCGGAACAGGTTTGAAAGGATCAATGGCAACTTTCTGTTCTTGTACAATTGTAGTGTTTGTGGCAATTTTTATCGTGCACACTGTTTGCAGGACTATCTACAGAGCTGCAAAGATTGCACTTAACAATTATGTTGGTGGTGTAAAGTATTTCTGAACATCCTGAATAACTGAGAGGTACCATAACAATGCAATCCAAGACCTCTACATCCAAGTCACATCACACATCCTTCAAATTTTCGATAACTTTCCATTTATAGGCTCCCATTGCCTCATCTTTACCTTGAACGTCCAATCCTTTTGCACAACCATCCCCCTCCAGGAAGGTCTCCACCAAATTAATTTCCCTCTGCTAACGCTGTTTTGCCTGTCAAAACTTATCCTCAACACTTCTCTTTTGACTCCTGTCGCTTTCGTTAAATTAAAGGTGCAGCCATGGGCACTTGCATAGGCCCCAGCTATGCCTGCCTTTTTATTTGTTATGTTAGCACAGTCCTTGTTCCAAACTGGCACTATCCTCTAAACTCTTTCTCCACTACATCGATGACTGCATGTATCGTCTACTGCTGCCTACTGCTCCCTTGCACAACTCATTGATTTCATCAGCTTTACCACGAACTATCATCCTGCCCTCAAATTCATTAAGTCTACCTCTGACACCTCACTCCTTTTCTTGATCTTTCTGTCTCCATCACAGGGGACAGACTATCGACTTACAGTTACAATAAACCCATTAACTCCCACGATCATCTAGACTGTACCTCTCTCATCCTGCAAGAGAGTATTTTACGGGATAAGACATACATGGATTTAGATGGACAATGGTTGATTAATGAAAGTCAGCATGGTTATGTACGTGGGATGTCATGTCTCATGAATCTGTTTGAGTTTCTTGAAGATGCAACCAAAAAGGTTGATGATGCTGAGCTGTAGACTTGTATGTATGGATTTCAGCAAGGCATTTGACAAGGTTCAGCTTGGTAGGCTGCTCTAGAAGATTAGATTGCGTAGGATCCAAGGAGAGATAGCTGAACAGATACAACATTGGCTTCATGGAAGGAAGCAGAGGGTAATGGTAGAAGAATGGTTTTCGGACAGGAGTCCTGTGAATAGTGGTGTGCCTCAGGGTTCGGTGCTGTGCCCATTGCTGCTTGTCATCTATATCAAAGATTTGGATGAGAATGTACATGGCATGATGAGCAAGTTTGCAGACGATACTAAAGTGGGTAGTATTGTAGATGGTGAAGATGGTTGTCAAAGATTACAGCCGGATTTTGATTGGTAGGGCAGGTGGGCTGAGGAATGCTTGATGGAATTTAATACAGAGAAATGTGAGGTGTTGTATTTTGCGAAGTCTAACATGGGCGGGACCTTCACAGTGAATAGTAGGTCTACGGGGAGTGTTGTGGCAGAGGGATCTAGGAGCGCAGGTACTTTTTCAAGAACGCAGGTTCCTTGAAAGTGGCGTCACCAATAGGGTGGTCAAGAAGGCTTTTGGCACATTAGCCTTCATCAGTCGGAGGCCACATTTTGAGTATTATGTTCAGGTTTGGTCACCATGTTTTAGGAAAGATGTTGTCAAGCTTGAAAAGGTTCAGTTTAGTTTGGAGATACAGCGTGGAAATGGGCTCTGTGGTCCGCTCCGACCGGCGATCCCCACACACTAGGGACAATTTACAATTTTACCAAGCCCATTAACCTACAATACTGTACATCTTTGGAGTGTCGCAGGAAACTGGAACTCCTGGGGAAAACTCACGCAGGTCATGGGGAGAACATACAAACTCCGTATAGACAACACCAGAAGTTAGGATCAAACCCATGTCTCTGGTGCTGTAAAGCAACAAATTTACTGCGGTGCCACAGTGTTGCTGAGAGACGATTTACCAGGATGTTGCCAGGACTCGATGAACTGGGCTATAGGGAAAGGTTGGGTAGGCTCGGCCTTTATTCCTTAGAGTGCAGGAGGATGAGGGGTGATCTTAGAGGTGTACAGAATTGTGAGAGGAATAGATAGGATAAACGCAGTCTCTTGTCCAGAGTGGGGGAATCGAGAACCAGAAAACATAGGTTTAAGATGAGGGGGCGAAGATTTAATGGGAACCTGAGGGGTAACTTTTTTATATAAATGGTTGTTAATGTATGGAACAAGCTGTCAGAGGAGGTAGTTGAGGCAGGTACTATCATTTAAGAAACATTTAGAAAGGTACATGGATAAGATAGGTTGAGAGGGATGGGCCAAAAACAGGCAGGAGGGACTAATGTAGAGGGTCGGCATGGGCAAGTTGGGCCGAAGGGCTGGTTTCCATGCTAAATGACTCTGACTCTCTACTGCTGTTCTCAAGAGATGCTGCCTGACCCGCTGAGTGACTCCAGCATTTTGTGCCCTTTTTCACCATAGCAATACAAGTTTGTTTTTAAATCCTCTATTTGCTGAAACTAGCTTAACCTGTCTAGCAAGTTTGGCATTTGCTTTCCAGCTGTTGAGAACTATGTTGAATAGTTTGGCATGTGTATAGTGTAAAAAGCTCTAAGTTAATAGCAAAAAAACACCAATGATCATTCAGCCATAGGAATGAGTTTCCTACCAGCAATGAGACACCTATTCAGCCTACTGACTTGTACTGAAAACAAACTTGCCATTTGCAGTTGTAAGCTTGAGTTTCAAGTTGGTTCAATCCTGAATGATGAGGACTTCTATGTCTGTAGGGCTTTAGTTAGGGAGCTTGCAAAACTGATGGGTGGAAAAAATCTCTGGTAGTGAGATAGCCTTATCAGGCTGTGAATCCTGTCATAACGTGAACATTTTAGAAAGTCCGTCAAACACATACGGAATGGGAAAATGCGGTGCTGGTGATCCACTGCTGGAGTTCACTAGTTCACTTGGGTAATTGCTGGGATGGAATGGTCCTCGGCTTTCACCTTCCAAAGTCAACAATCAGCTCCGTGGTCTTGCTGATGCTGAAAGCAAAATTGTTCTGTCGCCAATCAGTCAGATTTTGAATCTCGTTCTTATACTCATGATTATGCATATAATCACGGCCCATTATTCGTCCAACAATGGTGTTTTTGTCTGCGAATTTAAAGACGCTGTTGGAACTGTGTCTAGCCATGCAGTCATGGTTATAGAGTGAGTTGAGCAGGGAACTGAACGCACAGCCTTGATGTACTGATGGTTATGGAGGAGGACGTTTTGTTGCCAATTCATACTGATTGTGGTCTGCCGATGATAAAATTGACGGTTCAGTTGCATGGAGATGGGCAGAGACCAGTTCCCTGAGTTTGGCATCAACTTTGGAGATGGACCCTGAGCAGTAAACTTTGAATAACAGCCTGATGTATGTATTTTTATTGTACATTCAGTACAGAGTGGAGAGCCAGCGAGATTGCATCTTCCATTGATCTGCTGCAGCAATAGACAAATTGTAGTAGGTCCAGGTGCTTGCTAAGGTTGCAATTGATATGCATCAAAGCACTTCATCACCACAGATGGCAGTGCCACCAATAGGTAATTATTGAGGCATGTCACCTTACTCTTATTGGGTTATGGTGTTATTGGTATCATTTTAAAGCAGGTACGAGAATCTCAGACCTGAATAATGATGGGTCAAAGGAACAGCACCACATATTCCGCTTGGGTAGCTTACATCAAAATGGTATGAACATTAAATCCTCCAATTTTAGATCACCCCCCCCCCCCCCAATTACTTGCCAGGCTTTATTCTGCCCCTCCTTTCTTAAAGCTTTTGTAATGGCAGTTTCTATACCTTCTCAAAGTCCAACTTCGATAGTCATTACTGCTCGGGGATGTGGTGGAGATATAGCGTACGCACACACCGCACTCTAAGATAGCAAAAATGAATCTTCCAAACGCTGTTTCTTGATTAATTGGTCTTTATTAAAGTAACACAAATCAAAAGAATAATTCATAACTTATTGTTCTTATCAACTGTTTCCTCTTCAAACAGTGCGGTTGTTACCGTGCGGTGAAAAACTGTTTTCTCTCCATCCTCCGAGACTAAACTGACCACCAATCTCTGTGCCTACGCTAGTCTCCTCGGGTATAGACACGCCCCTCTACGTATCAAATCCCACCTTACAAAGTACAGACAGATAGAAACTAGAAATATTAAACATAGCCGTAATATAATAACTAACTAATTTAAGCGTAAATGGCTCATACATACCGGCCCCTAATTGTTCTACGTATATAACGGAGCAATTACCAATATTAAAAGGAGCTATAAAAGCTTAACCTATATCAAAAACAAAAGTGATATGCATTATATGTTAACATTCCGACTTCTTTAGCGATTCTTCAATCTTTTCCTTCACCTTCTAGAAGCAGACATATCTTGGTTAGTGGTCTTACCAAGATGTTGTTCTTAATCTGAAGTCGTACAGTACGCTTAAAACATTTAACGTCTGGCATGATCTCCAGTATCCTGCCCATCAACCAAGAACCTCATGGTGCAGTAGAATCAACGACCAAAACGATATCTATCACCTGGAATAAAATTTCTTCTTGCTCTCAACCATCATTGTCGTTCTTTGATTAGAGGCAAATATTCTTGTGCCCACCGTTTCCAAAAAAGGTCTGCCATATATTGTACCTGTCTCCATCTGCGTCTAATATACAAATCTTACTTCACATAGAGCCCAGGTGGTAGCATTGGCTTGGTTTTCAACAGAAGAATCTGATGTGGTGTGAGTGCTTCCAGGACACTCGGATCATCAGAACTCTTGGTAATGCGTCAATCATTTAAAATTGCTTCAATTTCACAAAATAAAGTTTGCAATCCTTCATCGTCCAGAACTTGTTTAAGAACAGAATGCAGCACATTTCAAACATGCGGATCAATCGCTCCTAAACACCGCCATGATGGGATCCCCCTGGGGGATTAAAATTCCATCGTATCCCTTGCTGAAGCATATCATTCTGGATCTTGTTCTGATTCAAGCCTTTAAGCGCTTCTCTCAATTCTCTTTCCGCTCCAACAAAATTTGTACCATTATCTGATCTTAATGATAAAACTTGACCTCATCGACAGATAGATCTTCGTAATGCATGAATGTAGGAGTCTGTGTCAAGTGTAGATGCAACTTCAAGATGTACTTAAGCACTGTTGTGCTATCAGTCCAGAAGATGGATTCCTCCAGCTCAAGCTGCAGTTCTTTTTGCAGCATTATGTCAATTCTGACAGCTAAGACTGCGGCTGTGAGCTCCATTCTGGGAATCGTCATTTGCTTCAATGGTGCCACTTTTGCCTTTCCCATCAAGAATGCAACATGTACTTCATTGCTGCCATTTTCCAGTCTTAGATATGAAACAGTACCGTAACCACTTTCACTTGCATCAGAAAAGTAATGCAGCTGTGCATATTTGATTTATACACTTCATACACCGATCCACTCTGGCTTCACTCTGAGATCTTGTCGAGATCTGCTAACCACTCTGTCCATCGCTGAGAGAAGATTTGCGCTATACTCTCATACCATCCAAGTTTCTTCTTACAGAGATCCTGCAAAATTAACTTGACCGGTAGTGTAAATGGTGCAAGAAATCCCAAAGGGTCGTAAACTGAACCAATCACAGATAGGATGCCCAGTCTTGTACATGGTCGCTCCTGAATCGAGATTCTGAACTTGAACACATCTGTTTCAACACACCAGTGCAATCCCAGTACTCTCTCCATAGGCAGATTGTCTTTGTCCAAATCCAACTCCCGGGTCTCCTTTGCTCTGTTATCTAGTGGAATGGTTTCCAATACACCACGGCTGTTGCTGATCCATTTTGATAGCATAAATCCTCCCTTGTTGCAGAGGGAAGTCAGATGTTTTACCATTTGGATTGCTTCCTGTTTTGTAGACATGGATTTTAAACAATCATCCACAGAAATTGTTCTTTACTGTGTCACTTCTTCTGGAAAGTGAGCTTTATTATCCTTGGCGGTCTTCCTCAATGCAAAGTTTGCACAATGCGGTGATGACACTGCACCAAAGAGATGTACCTTCATCCGATATTCAACAAGATCTTGTGTGTCACCAACTGGCCACCACAGAAATCGCAGACAGTCGACATTCTTTCCCAATACCATGACCTGATGAAACATTGCCTTGATATCCGCCATCAAAGCCACTGGCTCTTATTCATGAGAACTCCGATGAGTGAGTTGGTTAGGTCTTGACCCTGCAGCAGTTGACAGTTAAGCGATTTACCCTTAAAAACCGCAGCACAGTCGAAGACCACTCTTAAAGTTCCTTCCTTTGAGTGATACACCCCGTGATGAGGAATGTACCAAAGTTCTCCCATCACTTTGATTCAGCTGGACTTCTGGTATCCTTTCAGCATAACCATTATCAATAATCTCTGTGAGGAAAGATGTATATTCATCATGAAATTTTGTATTCTTGCCAAACTTGCGTTTCAGATTCTGAATACGTTGCTCTGCAATGCAACGGTTATTCGGCAGACTAACAGTTTCTTGTTTGAAAGGTAAGTCGAGGCAATAGTGTCCTATCATCTTTACTGAGTGATTCATAACTCAAGAACTTTACCTCTTTGGACATTTCTGATTCCTTGCTGGTTATTTCATTGAAGTCGTGATTGTATTGCTTGATCAACAATTCCTCTAGATTTACAGTAGATATTCGATTGACAGCAGCAGCAGGGTAGTTATTCCTTTTCCTGTTTTTGTTGTTCCTTCTCAAGGAGCCATAGATAACCCATCCAAGCAGGGTCCTCACAGCAAATGGTCCATCCCCTTGACTGCTCACATTGGGTTCCAATGCCTTCAAAGCATTCGTTCTGATATGTAGGTCGATACCAGAATTTATTTTAGGTATCTTGACATCCTTTAAGTAAGGCCATTGTTTCAAGTCTTCGTTAGGTATATTTGGATGAGAAACGGACATAGTCTCATGTGTAAACACATCAGATATTTGTATAAAATTGTCTTCCTCCAGACTAGATATTTCCATACTTGTGATATGATGACTATCGCAGCATCTCTCTTCATTCATGCTACGCAAGAGAAGCTTAATCTTTTCTCCTGTGATGTCCAGCCTTCTCATCAAGCTTTCTGTGCAAAAGGTAGCCGAACTTCCATGATCCAAAAATGCGCATGTTTGCAACACTGTATTCCCCTTGCTGCTCCTTACCTGTACTGGTAAGATGGAGAAAATGCAGGTTTCTACCCTGGCCCCAATATGCACATTTATCTGAGGTGAGATAACAACATCACTCATAGCTGGCTGCTCCTTTCGTTCTATTTGCTCCAGCTTCTCCTCCGTATTCTTCTGTTCAGTGTGAAGTAATTCAGGATGATCTTGTTTGCACATATTACAAGCTATCCGACTCCTGCAGTTTTTAACCATGTGTCCTTTCTTCAAAATTCCATAACAGATTCCCTTCTCCTTTAAGAAGTCCATCTTTTCTTTATATTCCTTCTTCTTGAATAATGATAGTAGTGTGTGTAGAATTCATCAGGATGATCAAGCATGTAATCGTAATCCTTCGTGGATTCATCATCCTTCAGTGTCTTGTAGGCGGTGGCGACCAGCAGGAACTTGGCCTCAGGATCCTCCTGGGCCTCGCTCAGCCAGTAGTGGTTGGGGTGACAGCACTGGGCATAGCCACAGAGATTGGTGGTCAGTTTAGTCTCAGAGGATGGAGAGAAAACAGCTTTTTACTTAAATGTAATGGCAGTGTCTATACCTTCTCAAAGTCCAACTTCGATGGCCATTACTGCTCGGGGATGTGGTGGAGATATAGCTTCCGCACACACCGCACTCTAAGGTAGCAAAAATGAATCTTCCAAACGCTGTTTCTTGATTAATTGGTCTTTATTACAGTAGCACAAATCAAAAGAATAATTCATAACTTATCGTTCTTATCAACTGTTTCCTCTTCAAACAACACAGTCGCGACCGTGCGGTTGTTACCGCGCGGTTGTTACCGTGTAGTAAAAAACTTTTCTCTCCATCCTCTGAGAATAAACTGACCACCAATCTCCATGGCTACGCTAGCCTCCTCAGAAGTGGACACACCCCTCTATGTATCAAATCCCACCTTCCAAAGTATAGACAGATAGAAACTAGAAATATTAAACATGTCCATAATATAATAACAGTAACTTATTTAAGCGTAAATGGCTCCTACCGCTTTCTTTCTCCACCCTCCCCCCCCGCCTAGTCTGAAGAAGGGTCCCAACCAGAAATGTTCTAGATGCTGCCTGACCCATTTAGTTACTTTGTGTCATTTTTGTAAACCCGCATCGGTAGTTCCTTGTTTCTGTGATGTGCAAGTGGGAATAAGCAGTTAAGAAGGTGGAATTTGTAATATGTGAATTATTATTACCAATGAGGAAGTAGTTATTAACCATGTTCATAACAGACATGAAAAGAAGAGAATATACGTGAAAACAGGGGTAACTGAATATGTATCTCCTCCATATTGTATGTGTTCTGTACTATGTGTGTTGAAGAATTTTTATTTTTTTTAAAGTATAAAAAAAGAAGGTGGAATTTCATGTTTGTAATAAGATACGGATTTGTAATACACACTGCATCTCTGGGTAAATTTAGACACCAAATATGTGAAGCCTATTCTAGTTTCAGGCAGAAATTTGTTTGAAGGAGTGTGGGAAAGATTGGAACAAATTACAGAGACTAGGATTATAGAAGGATACAGAGATCAATTGGCTAGTACTTTCCAAGGATGGAGCCTTTAAGGGTTATCATTGTCTGAGACAACGTTGGGGAGAATAGATCTGGAGAAGAATGGGCAGAACTTGAAATGCAAGGACTCGTAATTATATTGGCTAACATGGGAATAAATAATAATTTCATCCAAACAGAGTTGATGGAACCATTAATGAGTTTCATGGAGGGGAAGGGGGGGGGGGGAATTGTAAAAAATGGGGAGTTGGAACCAAAATTTGAACAAGATCTCCGATCAGAATCAGGAAAAAGGAGGGGATGGATTTTTGGCCTGGTGGCTAAGGAATTGGTGGGCAGTTGCTGGGTAATTTAACCAGATAGTCTCTAAAGAACTTGTTCCACTAATTGGAGGTGATATTGAAAGGAGTATTTGGTAAGGCAGTTAAAGGAAACAAAGTCAATTAACATTTTAGAATGATCCTTGATCTAGAAGGCATGCCTTAATTTTTGTTTGAAGTTATTTCTGGACTATCAAGGTCGATATCCCATGTTTTGGTGATGAGCGAATCATGAGGTTTTTGGCAATGACTGTTTTATTCAAAAGAAATGACTGAACCAGAATTGTACAGTAATCTTGGGGTGAATGAATTTCCATTAAAAAAATTATTTTTGTTTTGTCGTTAGTTATTTACTACATGTTGCTACTTCCCAATATAAAATTCCTGCAGAAAATTGGCAGATGGTCATTGAGATACAGTTTGCTTTAGCACTGATATGCATTTTTTTTCAAATGAAAGGTTTGACTTTTTTTCTCTGGTTAAAACTTAGTTTGCAAATGTACGAAATATTGGTTGATTCTGGCCTTCACTAAGGCAACAAAACGTACAGGCATGTAGGTAAATTGGCTTGGTAAATGTAAAAAATGTCCCTAGTGTGTGTAGGATAGTGTTAATATGCAGGGATCACTGGTTGGCACGGACTCGGTGGGCCGAAGGGCCTGTTTTGCGCACTGTATCTCTAAACTAAAACTGCCATTTTGTAATGGGCATTAGTAAATTAATGGGGGACAAGATTTTGTTTTGTTTACATCATGAAAATAACTTGGAGAATCTGATCATATCATATATATACAGCCGGAAACAGGCCTTTTCGGCCCTCCAAGTCCGTGCCGCCCAGCGATCCCCGTACATTAACACTATCCTACACCCACTAGGGACAATTTTTACATTTACCCAGCCAATTAACCTACATACCTGTACGTCTTTGGAGTGTGGGAGGAAACCGAAGATCTCGTAGAAAACCCACGCAGGTCACGGGGAGAACGTACAAACTCCTTACAGTACAGCACCCGTAGTCAGGATCGAACCTGAGTCTCCGGCGCTGCATTCGCTGTAAAGCAGCAACTCTACCGCTGCGCTACCGTGCCTACCGTGATGAGCAGATACCCAGCGGTATGAACATTGACTTCTCCAACTTTAGATAGTTCCTCTGTCCCTCTCTTCCCCTCCCTCTTCCCAGTTCTCCCTCTATCTTCCTGTCTCCATCTATATCCTTCCTTTGTCCCGCCCCCCTGACATCAGTCTGAAGAAGGGTCTCAACCCAAAACGTCACCCATTCCTTCTCTCCTGAGATGCTGCCTGACCTGCTGAGTTACTCCAGCATTTTGTGAATAAATACCTTCGATTTGTACCAGCATCTGCAGTTATTTTCTTACAGTATGTATTTTAAAATACTTCCTGGGCTTTCACTACTGGAGTGGCTGTGAAAAATTATGGACAATTTTCAAATGGTGTGTATGTTCAAAAAACTATTTTAAAGGATGTTTTTATGTTGGGCTTAACTGTTATCAATAAATGGGGGAAGTCAAATGTGTTTTGACTCGAATCACTGAGCTTTTTGTAAGTAATATTTTTATGAAATAATTTTATGTAAATAAGCATGGTTAAATTATGGTTATCGGGATGTTTGCATCTGAATTACATAGAAACATAGAAAATAGGTGCAGGAGGAGGATGTTCGGCCTCCCCTTTATTCTAAGACTCTCGTTATGAAGGCCAACATTCCATTAGCTTTCTTCACTGCCTGCTTTACCTGCACGCCCACTTTCAGTGACTGGTGTACAAGGACACCCAGGTCTCGCTGCACCTCCCCCTTACCTAACCTAACTCCATTGAGATAATAATCTGCCTCCTTGTTTTTGCCACCAAAGTGGATAACCTTACATTTATCTATATTATACTGCATCTGTCACGCATCTGCCCACTCACTCAACCTGTCCAGGTCACCCTGCAACCTCCTAACGTCCTCTTCACAATTTACACTGCCACCCAGCTTTGTGTCATCCGCAAACTTTCTAGTGTTGCTTCTAATTCCCTCTTCCAAATCATTAATATATATGGTAAACAGTTGCGGCCCCAACACCGAGCCTTGCGGTACTCCACTCGCCACTGCCTGCCATTTGATCAAATAATGCATTGGTGCCACACTGCCACGGATTTCATTGTAAACCTGCATTACTGCGAAAAGATTAAATTGGGTATTATATCGAAAAAAGATGCTGGAAATGTGAGCTACAAAATTTAAACGATGACTGTAGTAATAACATTTTTTGTTTTTATTTTAGATAAGCAGCATCTACACTTGATTATTAGAAAAAGATTAGATAAAGCTGAAGGCTTCCATTTTACATAAGTTTGTGAAAGTAAATATTGCAGCTGCCAGAAATGTTGTCAAAGATGTATTAAGGCTGAGTGAGGGTTATGATTATCTCAGACTTTAGTAAAGGAAGCCCTAAGGGATTCGTAAGGAAAGGAAAAGTTAGGGATGAGGCTAACAAGAAACTGAAAGACACAGAAAACCTTGTAGAACAAGTAGAGGACTGCAGACCTAGAATAAATTAATAAAGAAATATGCTTTATTGTACAACTTAGTGGATAAAAGCCAATCAATCCCCAGAGCACGATGACCTGATTTCTGGGGCTTTGAAAGAAGCAGATTCAGCATTTGTCCTTATTCAAAATTCCATATACCCTGGAACAATTGTACAATGGCTTCCCCTCTGTGGGCCTAGAGAGAGCATTAAATTGTAGTCCAGTTAGCCTTCAGTCAGTTGTAGGGAATCTACTAGAATCTTAATTAAAGCAGGGGTGACAAGGTAAAGGGTAAACAACAACCAGTTGATGTGGATTCAGACTTCCATATTGATGTGTTCTGGTGAAGGATCTTCCACCTGAAACATTAAGAACCAAGCTAATGATCTTTCCTTAATAAATCCATGCTAACTGATTGGCCTTAATTAACCTGTGCCCCTTGAGATATGATTTTATAGTTGTATTGGAACTAATTGTAGACTTTCGAAGAGATCCCCCTCCTCTCCCCCCACTCACCATCAACAACACCATAGTCACATCTCTGGAGTAATTTAAGTTCCTTGGAACCATCATCTCCAGGGACCTTAAATGAGGGGCCACCATCGATCCACAGTCAAAAAGGCCCAACAGAGGATGTACTTCCTGCGGCATCTGAGGAAACACAATCTGCCAAAGGCAATGATGGTCCAATTCTATACTGCTATCATTGAGTCCGTCCTCACCTTCTCCATCATGGTCTGGTTTGGCTCAGCCACCAAGCATGACATCCGGAGGCTGCAACAGATTGTTCACACAGCTGAGAAGGTTGTTGGCTGCAACCTTCCCCCCCCATTGATGAACATTGCGAGGGCCAGGAAACGAGCGGGCAAGATCATCTCTGACCCCTCTCACCCTGGCCACAAACTCTTTGAAGCACTTCCCTCTGGAAGGCGACTCCGGACTGTCAAAGCAGCCACAGCCAGACATAAAAACAGCTTTTTTCCACGAGTGATAGTTCTATTCAATAACCAAAGTCTGTAGTCTCTTTTTTGCTCTGGTTTATTTTCACCCACATGTTTAGACCGTAATGGTGTATCCTTATTGTTTTGATGTGTTTATGCTTTATTCTTAATTGTTAACTGTATGTTTGTGTTGTCATTTGTGAGCGGAGCACCAAGGCACATTCCTTGTATCTGCATTCTTGGCCAATAAACTTATTCATTCATTCATTCATATAGTCGTACAGCATGGAAACAGGCCTTTCAGTTCAACTTGCCCATGCTGACCAAGATACCCCATCTCTGCTAGTTCCAACTGCCTATATTTGGCAAATATGTCTAAACCTTTCCAATGCATGTAACTGTCCAGATGTATTTTAAATATTGTTATTATACCTGCCTCTGGCAGCTCGTTCCATATACCCACACTCACTGAAAAATTTGACCCACAGGTTCCTATTAAATCATTCCCCTCTGACCTTAAACCTATGTCCTCTGGTTCTTGATTCCCACTCTCTGGGTAAACTTTCATTTACCCTATTCTCGTGATTTTATGCACCTCGATAAGATCACTCCTCGGCCTCCTGTGCAGTAATTTAGTTTAGAGATAAAGCATGGAAACAGGCCCACTGATTCCGCAGTGACCAGTGATCCCCGCACATTAACGCCATCCTACGCACACGAGGGACAATTTACATTTATACCAAGCCAATTAACCTACAAACCTGTATGTCTTTGGAGCGTGGGAGGAAACCGAAGACCTTGGAGAAAACCCACATGGTCACGGGGAGAATATCCAAACTCCATACAGACAGCACCCGTAGTCGGGATCGAACCTGGGTCTCAAGTGCTGTAAGGCAGCAACTCTACCGCTGTGCCATCGTGCCATCCAGTAAGGAATAAATTCTTAGCCTGTCCAATGTTTTCAGGCTCAGGCCCCAGGGCCATGGCGATATCCTCCTAAATCTTCTCTGCACTGTTTCCACCTTAATGACATTCTTCCTATAACAACGTGACCAAAACTGGCCATAATACGCCAAATTCTTATACAACTTTACCAAAGTCTTGTACAACTGTAACATAACATTACAACTTTTATGTTCTTTACCCTGACTGATGTAGGCCAATGTACCAAAAACTGCCTTGACCACCCAATCTACCTGTGGCACAACTTTCAGGGTACTATGTAACTGCATTCCTCGATCCCTCTGCTCTGTGACACTCATCAGGGCCCTGCCAGTCAATGGCGGTCCTGCCCTGTTTCGACTTCCCAAAATGCAATACCTCACAGTTTTCTCCTTTAAATCCCATTAACCATTCCACAGACCACTTATCCAGCTGATCAAGCTCCTGCTGTAAATATTGACAACCATCTTCCCTATCTATAACACCACCCACTTGATTGTCTCCTGCAAACTTACTAATCGTGCCTTGAACATTCAACTAAATTGATGATATAAACCACAAAAGGCCATGGGCCCAGCACCGATCCCTGAGGCACACCACTAATTACAGGTCTCCAATCCAAAAAACAAGCCTCCACCATCGCCCTTTGCTTCCCCCAAAGAAGCTGGCACAGTGGCGCAGCAGTAGAGTTGCTGCCTCACAGCGCCAGAGATCCTGACTACGGGTGCTGTCAAGACGGAGTTTGTACGTTTTCACAGTGATTGCGTGAGTTTTCTCCAGGTGCTCTGGTTTCCTCTTACGTTACAAAGACATACAGTTTTGTAGGTTAATTGGCTTCGATAAACTTGTAAATTGACTAGTGTGTAGGTTAGTGTATAGGGTTATCGCTGGTGCGGACTGTGGGCTGAAGGGCTTGTTTCTGTGCTTATGTCTACAGTTTAAAGCCAATTCTGTATCCAATTGGCTAGCACTCCCTGGATCCTATGTGATCTAACCTTCCACAGCAGCCTACCTACAGTGTGGAACCTTGTCAAATGCCTTGCTGAAGTCCATGCAAACAACATCTATTGCTTTACCTTCATCAACCTTTTTGGTTACTTAAAACTTTTATCAGATTCGTAAGATACGATCTCCCATTCAAAACCATGTGACTATCTTAAATCGGCCTTTGTCCATGCAAATACATATAAATCTTATCCCTCGGAATACTCTCCAGTTACTTGCCTATCGCGGATAGTTGGCTCATTGGTCAATAGTTCACAGGCTTTTTCTTCCAGCCCTTAAATGGTGGTACTACATTAGCCACCCTCCAATTTTTGGGCATCTCACCTATGTCTATTAATCATTCATACAACTTAGCCAGGACTCCTGCAATTTCTTCTTGAGCTTCCCATAGTGTCCTTGGATATATCTGATCAGGCCCGGAGGTTTTAACTACTCTCATACGCCTTATGATGTCCAGCACTGCCATGAGGGGGGAGGGGAAGAACAATGGACCAAGCGTGGGGGGACTGCTGTGAGGGAGGTGGGGGGAGAACAATGGAGGACCCGTTTGGGGGGACCGGCATGAGGGAGGTGGGGGGAGAACAATGGAGGACCCGCATGGGGGGACTGCCGTGAAGGAGGTGGGGGAGAACAAAGGACAATGGGGATTTGTATACATTGTGTATGCAAGCAAAGAATTTCACCATGCCTAGTCACGTGTGACAGTGTGACAAAAAGAATTCCATTCCATTCCACCTCCCCAACTGTAATGCAATAGTACTCAAGACCTCCCCACTAACTGGCCTAAGTTCCCTGGTCTTTGGTGGAGAAATACTCATTGAGGACCTTGCCCAACTCCTGCAAGGTCCACACAGATGACTGATTTTGTTTCTCTCTCTAGTTACCATCTTTCCCTTAATGTACATAAAATCTCTTCGGATTTTCTTTAATTAGTTGCCAGAGCTATCTCCTGCTCCTTTTTTGCCCTCCTTATTTCCTTAATACTTATACTCCTCGATTCCTGAAACTCCTCCAGGGATACAATTGATCATAGCTACCTATACTTGGTCCATGTCTTCTATTTCTTGACCAGAGCCTCAATTTCTCTCGTCATCCAGGGTTCCTTACTCCCACCTGCATTACCCTTGCTCTAACATTTATGGCCTAAACTCTTGTTATCACACTTTTAAAAGCATCCCACTTTCCGGATATCCCTTTGCCCACACATAACCTACTCCAGTCAACTTGAGCAAGTTTCTGTCTGATACGATCAAAGTTGGCCTTGCACCAATTCAGAATTTTAACTTGTGGGCCTGCCCTGTCTTTATCTATAATTATTTTAAAGCCTATAGAACTGTGGTTGCTGGTACCTAAAGGCAAGCCCCCAGACACTTCAGTCATTTGCCCTTCACAATTTCCTCCGAGTAGATCAAGTTTTGTTCTCATTACCATATGATCCACGTTTGACGGCTCTGGGCCTATTCTCGCTGGAGTTTTAGAAAGATGTGGTGGATCTCATTGAAACTTATCGAGTAATGAAAGTGAATGTGGAGAGGATGTTTCCACGAGTGGGAGAGTCTAGGACCAGAGGGCACAGCCTTAGAATAAAATGGCACACCTTTAGAAAAGAGATGGAGGAATGTCTTTAGCCCGAGGGTAGTGAATCTGTTGAACTCATTGCCACAGAAGGCTGTGGAGGCCATCTTTGTGTATTTTTATAGCTGAGCTTGACAGTTTCTTGATTAGTAAGGGTGTTAAAGGTTATGGGGAAAGCAGGAGAATGGGGGTAAAAGAAAGACTAGCTATGATTGAAAGGTAGATTAGACTTGATGGGCTGAATGGCCTAATTCTGCTCCGATGACTTATGAACTCTCCCTTGTAGGGCTTTCTACATATTGCCTGAGGAAACTTTCCTGAACACATTTGACAAATTCCACTCCATCTCATCCCATGATGCTATGACAGTACCATATTGGGATCTCTTTTGGGAAATTTAAAAAACGTTAACATCCCCTGCTATGATAACCCCATTAGTCTGCAATCTCCTTGGATTATTTTACTCCTAATTCCTTTTGACTAGTTGGAGGCCCATTTACACTCCCAACAAGGTGAACATCTGCTTTTTATTTTTCAATTCCACCCATATAGCCCCACTAGATGAACCATCAGTAATGTCATCTCAGACTACTGCATTGATATTTTCCTTAATCAATAAAATGACACCCCCTCCTCAGCTGCAACATCCTTGTTGCATGTATTTATTCACGCCCGGATTTCCTCTCCTTATCCCATCGTGCCCCTCACATTCAAATAAATGCCATTCAAACCAATAGTCCTTCCTCACTCACTGCCACGCTCTTTATCCTGTCCACTGAACATCTTTTCATCACCTTCCCTACCAACTTCCAGCCTTTTACCATCCTCAGTCCTGCATTGGATCCCGCCCCACTGCCAATCTAGCTTAAACTCATCCGAGTTGCACCAGCAAACCTGCCTGCTAGGATGTTGGTTCCCCTCTGCCCTCGAAGAGATCTCAATAGTCCAAAAATCTGAACCCCTGCCCCTTGCACCATTAGCCTGGACTTGCCTTTCAATCTTTTGTCTAACTCCCCATATTCACTTTGCAGGACCTCATCCCCTTTCCTACCCATGTTATTTATGCCAACAAGCACAACATGTACAACGGCTTCTGGCTGCTCACACTCCCCCTTGAGAATGTTGTCCATCATGGCACCAGGGAAGCAACATACCATCCTGGAGTCTCAATTGCTGCCACAGAATGTACTATCTGTCCCCCTAACTGTTCTTCAATTTTTACTAATAATTTGTGCACCACTGATGTTAAGGTTACTAATCCAAAGTTACTCAGCAAGTCTCCTTACTTTTTGAAACAATGGTGCCTCATTGGTGGTCTTCCACCATCAACACAGAGATTTAGAGTTAATTTCTCTCTTGTCTTTAAGAGCAAATGATGCACTTCATACAAATATTTTCCGTTTTATAAAAGGTCATTGTCCAATTTGTAATATATCATGTATCGTGTACGATTGAAATCTGCTGCTGATCATATCAGGCTGTTTTATAAAGATTTGGAAATGGATCTGTAGAATTCCTTTTTAACAAAGAGCTTGAACTTGCATCTATCTTGTTTGAAATGGAAGTTTAAAGGAACATCGTTGGCAGTCAGATCTAAAATTCTGAAATGATGTGCATTCAAAGGATTTTTGAGAATGATTTGCCTTCTGCATTTCAGGCAGGATGTTGGATATCAGATTTTTAACAGATATTAGCCATGTAACTTTAATCATCCATTTAAAAATTCTGAATGGAGACATTCAAATAGACTAGGAAAATGTTAATCCTTGTTTGTAAGATACATGATTCTGTTAACATTACTAATTCCAGTATGTTTGGTAACTTTCCAAATATCTTGTGGTATCTCTCTATAATAATCTTTGTTAACAATCCCAGGTCTTTGAGATTAATAGTTTTGGGTCTGGGCTTGTCAGCAATTTTTAATTTAACTTGCCAGTAACCGTTGAAATAAATTGAAACATACTTTGAGATTTTCCTGCTAATTGGGAAGAAATCTTTCTGTAAAGGTTGAACTGCCTGGCAACAAAAATGTCATGTTCCTGACCTTACCAGTGATTGAAATATATCTTAAAAAAATAGTTTTGCTATTGATGCTGCAGAAGGAGAAAAGGAAGAAGGATATAGGATTAAGAGAGGGTGAGTTGTTGGCCCGATACTGCCTGAATATTAAGAAATTGAGGAGAGATGTTTGTTTTCCTGAGTACGGGGTGCTGTCTATACGGAGTTTGCACGTTCTCCCCGTGACCTGCGTGGGGTTTCTTCTGCTGCTCCGGTTTCCTCCCACACTCCAAAGATGCAAGGTTTGCAGGCTAATTGGCTTGGTTAAATTGTCCCTAGTGTGTGTAGGATAGTGTCAGTGAGTGGGGATTGCTAGTTGGTGTGGCCTTGTTGGGATGAAGGGCCTGTTCTCGCACTGTATCTCTAATCTAAGCTAAACAAAAAACTAATTTTGCGACTATATCAAATACTGATTTCAGGGTGATCTACAGCCACTTTCTTGCAGAACCCCTTTTTCTTTCAAAACCATCCTTTATTTATCCATACATTCCATGTCTCTGGCACTGTAAGGCAGTAACTCTACTGCTGTACCACTGCCTCCCATTGTTTTCATAGAAAAAAGTAGATTTCTCTTTAAATATTACCGGAAGTACTTTGGACATCGATCGTTTAGAAGAAGGATAAAATATTTTGTTAAAACAATACGTTTTGTGTATGAACTCAATACTCCAAATGCAGCCTCACCAATGTCTCGTACAACTATAACATAACGTTTCAATTTCTATTCTCAATACCCTGACTGACGAAAGCTAATGTACCAAAAGCCTTCTTTAACACCCTATTCACAGCATGGCTTTGAATTGACAAATCTGCTTGACAAATTTGCTGGAATTCTTTGAAGAAGTAAATAACAGGCCAGACAAAGGAGAGTCAGTAGATGTTGTTTACTTAGATTTTCAGAAAGCCTTTGATAAGGTGTCACACGTTAGGCTGCTTCGGGAGATGAGAGCCCACATTATCAAAGAGCAGATATTAGCTTGGATAGCAGCAAGTTGGCTGAATGGCAGAAGACAAAGTGTGGCAATAAAGAGGGCTTTTTTGGTTGGCTGCCAATGACTAGTGGAATTCTGCAAGGGTCAGTGCTGGAGCTGCTACTCTTCACGTTGTATATTAATGATTTAAACAAGGGGATTTAAGGGTTTGTGGCAAATTTTGTGGATGATACGAAAATAGGTGGAGGGGCAGGTAGTGTAGAGCAAGCAGGGACTCTGCGGAAGGACTTGGACAGATTGGGAGAGTGGGCAGAGAAGTGGCAGATGGAATATAGTGTAGCAAAGTGTGGAGTCATGCAATTTGGTAGTAGGAATAAAGGCGTAGACTATTTTCTAAATGGGGTGAGAATCCAGAAATCGGAGGTACAAAGGGTCTTGGGAGTGCTAGTGCAGGATTCCCAAAAAGTTCATCTGCAAGTCGAATCGGTAGTAAAGAAAGCAAACTCAATGCTAGCATTTATTTCAAGAGAGATGGTATACGAAAACAGGGATGTAATGTTGAGGCTCTATAAGGCGCTGATAAGGCTGCATTTGGAATATTGTGAGCTATTTTGGGCACCATATCTAAGGAAGGATGTGCTGGCTCTGGAGAGGGTCCAGAGGAGATTTACAAGAATGATCTTGTAATGAGTAGGTTAACCTATGATGAGTGTTTGTCGGCACCGGGCCTGTACTCGCTTGGATACAGTAGATGCGGAGAGAATGTTTCCACTAGTGGGAGAGTCTGAGACCAGAGGTCATAGCCTCAGAATTAAAGGACGTTCTTTTAGGAAGGAGATGAGGAGAAATTTATTTAGTCAGAGGGTGGTGAATCTGGAATTTTTTGCCACAGAAGGCTGCGGAGGCCAAGTCAGTAGATATTTAAAATCCAGAGATAGAAAGATCCTTGATTAGTACAGGTGTCAGAGGTTATGGGGAGAAGGCAGGAGAATGGGGTTAGAAGGGGGAGATAGATCAGCCATGATTGAATGGCAGAGTAGACTTGATGGGCTTAATGGCCCAATTCTACTATTCCTTATGACCTCATCACCTTATGATCTACATGTGATGCCACTTTCAGTGAACTGTGCACCTCTTCTAGATCCCTCTCTACGCAGGCATGTGAATTTTCCACGTTTCCTTGGATTTCCATGTTTTTTAAAACAATTTTCCGCGCTTTTTGCATGATTTCCGCGTTTTGCACTTTGCCAACATCGCGTTTACCAACGGGAAAATCGGATCGAAAAACAAGGAAAATAAACGATGTATAGACTTGTAATGAACATTAAGGTTCCGCTAGAGGTCGCTAGGGATTCTGCGAGAAATCCCCCGCGCCCTGGAAGTCTCCCCGAAAATGTGGCACCTAGGCTGGGCAAGACAGCCAATCTCAACCTCATCGGGACTTCCACGGCCGATCGGTGGGTTGAATTTGCAACCTGCGGCCGGGGCTCTGGAACTCCAGCCCAGCTGGAGCAGCACGTCTATCCCCATAGCCGACTTCCTTGGCCGGCTGGATAAACCAGCAAAGCTCTAGAACCAAGAGTGCCAGAAAAGTGGTGGAACTCTAATGAAAAAATATTAAATTTAAGTGCAAGATTATATAACTAAATTAATTAAGACGGGGTTAAAATATAAAACACAGCAGAAAAGCCAATTACCACCTTTTTTGGGCTGATTATCAATTATTGGGCAAATTTACTTAAAAGTTTTTAGGATACAGTGACATATTCACATTATTTTGTAATGTTCGTTTTTACTTTGAAATGCACTAAAAGAGGCTTGAAACTGGTAATTTTGTATGAAATTTTCCAAAAAAATTCTCTTTTTTTGACCCTCACTGTAAGTGCAAGCGCTTGGCTTTTTTCCTCTTTTTTTTTTACCTCACTCACATGCATGTCTACAACACTTCCCAATAGATGGGGGGGGGGGGTCCCATTAGATAGCAAAATGTGTCGTACCGGGAGGATTTAGGGTTTTGATTTCTATAATGTAAGTTAACTGGGTTAATTGCATTTCATTTTCTCTACTTTTATTTCTAGGTTATCATTTGGGTGATATTTTTGAGCTAAAATAACTAACTGCTCATTTATATTTAGAAAGTGTGTCGAGAAATCCGCATGGGAATGCATAGTGGGCAGACTATTTAATTGACTCGTACCATGATCAGGCCATGATTAACTACTGCAAGACCAATCGCATATTTATTTATCAAATCAATTTATTTTTGCTGTGTGAATGTATCTGGCTTAGTGAGCTTTTATTGCCTATTCCGAAAATGCATGAGAAATTGGTGGTGAACCACCATCTTGATTTGTTGCATTCCTTATGTGGGGATTTCCAGATTTTGGATAGATAATCAGTCTGGGATGTTTTGTTTTCCTTGGTCGTGGGGTCACAAAGTTTGGAGGTGCAGTGTGATTGGTCAAGATCAGTAAGCACACTGCATTTTTAGGTGGTACCCACTGCAGTCAAAGTGTGCTGGTGGTGGAAGAAATTATTGTTCAGAATGGTGGATGGGATATCATCAAACAGGCTGCTTTGTTCTAGACGGCATGGAGCTGGTTACAAATTGTTGGAGTTGAACTCAGCTTGGCAAATACAGCATTGCATCACAATCTAAGACTGTACTATGTAGTTGGTGGAAAGATCTTGGAGTGTCAGGAGGCAAGTCAATTTCCACAGAATTCTCAGCCTTTGATTTATATGGCTGGTCCTGAGCATTTCTGATTAATAGTGACTCTCTGATTTTGACGTTGGGGGACTAGACAATAGTAATATTGTCAAGATATTGTTTTGTTATGACAAAATGTTAATTATGTTTGTTACAAATTTGAAATATTCTGTTACTTCCTGATTTCCTGTGTTTGTTCTCCAGAAAGTATTTTCAAAGCTATCTTTACCAAGTTGCAACTAATCCGAATTTGTCACACTGCCTGACCCGCTGAGTTACTCGAGCATTTTGTGTCTATCTTTGTTTTGTTAACCTCTGGCTAAAATTGTAGTAGTGCCCCAAAGTAGAATTGTTTAGGTTCCTTCAACGTGACGAGTCTTTTGGTTCAAGATTCAACCCATTATTCCGAAAAGATTTTAACTGCTACACTATCATGTTATGGCGATGCAGTAAATTTTTATACTCAATTTTATGCAATGGATAAATCCTGGCATCAGCCTTTGGCGGGATTCTTTGAATCTGTTTTAATTTTTTACAGATTTCTGATCAGCTCAGTTCATACTTCATGCCAAGCCTTTTGTTCAACCTAAATGACTGACTGTTCCAATTATCTGGTTTGTGATGTTTTCTGGATTATTTTTTGTCACAAGAAATTGCCTGATCTCTCTTGCTGTAGGAAATATGAACCAGAAATGTGCTAATGCTTTAGTAGTTTTAAAGAAGTAATGACTATGAGGGGAAATTAAGAATGTGTTGAATTAAATAAATGAGATGAATCCGGAATAGTTCCTGAGGCAAATATATCAACAACTATTGGAGAAAATAAAAATACTTTACCATTCTAATGAGCAGAATGCCATGGGGTATCAATGATATATAATATTCATAAAGTTGCTTCATGCTATTTTAAGTTGTTTAGGGTCTATTATAAAGTTACAATATTGAAATCTAATTTGAAATCCTACAATAGTTCAGCTAGTCCAGCAAATCATATTCATTATTAGTATTGTAATGGATTTGCCATTGAAGCGCTGTCAGAAATTCAGACATAAAAAGGTTTGGCAAACATCCAAACACTTGATAGTATAACACTTGATGATCCATTATACTAACTGAAAAGACTATATGTGCTCAAACGTAATTATTTCTTGGGATCTGGGTGTTACTAAAAAGACCAGCATTTATTGTCATTTCCTTACTGCCGAGTATGTTTAAGGTATTGTCCTGCTATTTTGAATCACTCAGGCCTTAAGGTGAAGGTATTCCTACAGCATTAATAGCCAGCAACAAGGAAGGAATGATGATAATTAATCTCTCAGTTCTGGTCCAAACAACTTGCTCTCAGCCTATTCTGTATGGTTCTTTGTAATAATGCTTTCTTTTAGAAATGCACTGCCTTCATAATTTGATCAATTGTAAATCACATTTAAGAATGTACACTTTCATAATCTATCAGAATTGCACAACTGCTGAAATAATGTGAATGTTCTTTTACTTATAAATGAAAAATGACAATATTCTATTTAATAGCTGTGTTAAATATAGATATAGTTTACATCTGATTGTATAATGGTTTAGTGAAATATTAATATGTGTCACTGCATCCCAATAAAGTGATAAGCTTCAACAGTTCAAAGGTTTTGTTCGAGCTGGTTGAAATTTGCACAATATACAGTAAACCCTCGTTATAACGGACAATAGCTGGGGGGAATGGTGCCAGTTATTGCCAATTGTGTGTTACAACTGAATGCAATAAAAGGCATTTCATGTGCAAAGACCCAATAATAAAATTTAGGCCAAGCAAGAGCTGCCCTGACAGGTGCCTTTTTTTCAGTGGAAACATTAAAGCAAAGCCTTACCTGCCAAAGCTACAAAGCTCCAAGGTCTCAATACAGCAATACAGGTGGCAGTGGCAGGTGCAGCTGAAGAAGTTGTGTGGGTTGGGGGTGGCGTTGGTAGGCGCGCTGGCAGAAAGGGCTGGCGCGATCAACGGAAGTGACTTGAGGGAGCAGCTGGGGTCCGGTGCTGCCGAGGGAGCCAGCGTTGGCAGGCGCGCCCGAGGAGGCGACTGGCTTCTGCAGGCTGCCCTTGCAGTGAAGTTTGGTATGTCTCCGCTGCAACTGAAATCCGTTATAAAGAGGTCGGTAAAAACGAGGGTCTTTTTGTTGCACTATTAACTTGTATGTTTTCGTGCTCTCATTAATGTGCCGTCACTAATGCATCGGACAATGACTTGGTATACAGCAGGATCATGGCAACACATCTGGTCTGGGTGTATTCATCCCTAGATTCTAAGGGGAGTAAGATGCAACCGTGGCTGACAAGGGAAGTTAGAGATGGAATAAAACTAAAGTTGTACTAGATGACACAGAGTAGCGGGAAGCCAGAGGATTGGGCAACTTTCAAAGGACAACAGAAGATAGCAAAAAGGGCAATACGGGCTGAAAAGATGAGGTAGGCAGCGAAGCTGGCCAAGAATATAAAGAAGGACAGTAAAAGCTTCTTTAGGTATGTTAAGAGAAAAAGATTAGTAAAGACAAATGTGGGTCCCATGAAGGCAGAAACAGGTGAAATTATTATGGGTAACAAGGAAATGGCGGAAGAGTTGATCTGTCTTCACTAAGGAAGACACAAACAATCTCCCAGATGTACTAGTGGACAGAGGAGGATCAAGGGAGACAGAGAAACTGAAAGAAATTTGCATTAGGCGAGAAATAGTATTGGGTAGACTGATGGGACTGAAGGCTGATAAATACCCAGGGCCTGAGGGTCTGCATCCCAGGGTACTCAAGGAGGTGGCTCAAGAAATCGTGGATGCATTGGTGATCATTTTCCAATGTTCAATAGATTCAGGATCAGTTCCTGTGGATTGGAGGGTAGCTAATATTATCCCACTTTTCAAGAAAGGAGCGAGAGAGAAAACGGGGGATAATAGACCAGTTAGCCTGACATCGGTGGTGGGGAAGATGCTGGAGTCAATTATTAAAGAGGCAATGACGGTGCATTTGGATAGCGGTAAAAGGATGGATGGATTTATGAAGGGGAAATCCTGCTTGACTAATCTTCGGGAAATTTTTAAGGATGTGACAAGTAAAATGGATGAAGGAGAGTCGGTGGATAATAATAATAATAATAATAATAATATTCATTTATTGTCATTGCAACGAGTACAACGAAATTAAAAAATAGCCAATCCTGACGGTGCGTACAAACATATATGCAATAAATGCAAAAACAAATAAATACATAAATACAATTAAATACAATTATATGACCGATTTTTTAACGGTGTTGCCTAGTGCAAGGTAGTGTTCAGTTCTCGTATGGCCCTGGGGTAAAAACTGTTCTTAAGTCTGTTTGTTCGGGATTTGATCGACCTGAAATGTCGACCAGAGGGCAGATGAACAAACAGACGGTGGCCGGGGTGGGATGGATCTTTTATTATTTTGCCTGCTCTACTGAGGCAGCGTAGGCTGAACAGGTGCTCCAGGGAGGGCAGTGAGCAACCGATGATTTTCTGGGCCGTCGTGATGACCCTCTGAAGGGCCTTCCTGTCCTTTTCTGAGCAGCTGGCATACCATGTGGTTATACAGTATGCCAGCACACTCTCGATGGAGCAGCGATAGAAGGACAACATGAGCTTCTCCTGCAGGTTGGTTTTCCTGAGGATCCTCAGGAAGTGGAGTCTCTGCTGTGCCTTCTTTACTGTGGTGATGGTGTTGGTAGACCAGGTGAGATCCTCTGCGATGTGCGTACCCAGGAACCTGAAAGCTGGTACCCTTTCCACACAGACCCCATTGATGTAGAGTGGGTCGTAATCTCCACTGGTTTTTCTAAAGTCAATTATAAGTTCCTTTGTTTTGGAGGAGTTCAGGACCAGATTGTTCACTGAACACCATGCTGCCAGCCTTTGGATTTCATCCCTATAGGCTGTCTCATCTCCTTCTGAGATGAGTCCAACCACAGTCGTGTCATCCGCGAACTTGATGATGGTGTTGGTGGGATGGGTGGGGGCGCAGTCGTGAGTGTAGAGGGAGTAAAGGATGGGGCTCAACACACAGCCCTGTGGTGAGCCGGTGCTCAGTGTAATGGTGGAGGAGAGGTGAGGGCCTATTTTGACTGTCTGGGGGCGGTTGGTCAGGAAGTCCTTGATCCATTGGCAGTAGTGTATCAAGACTTTCAGAAAGCCTTTGATTAGGTACCACACGGGAGGTTGGTGAGCAAAATTAGAGCACATGATATTGGGGGTAGGGTATTGACATGGATAGAGAATTGGTTGGCAGACAGGAAGCAAAGAGTAGGAATAAACGGGTCCTTTTCAGAATGGCAGGCAGTGGAGAGTGGAGTGCCGCAAGGCTCGGTGCTGGGGCCGCAACTATTTACAATATATATTAATGATTTGGATGATGGAATTAGAAGTAACACTAGCAAGTTTGCGGATGACACAAAGCTGGGTGGCAGTGTGAACTGCGAAGAGGATGTTAGGAGGATGCAGGGTGTCTTGGACAGGTTGAGTGAGGGGGCAGATGCATGTCAGATGCAGATTAATGTAGATAAATGTGAGGTTTTCCACTTTGGCGGCAAAAATAAGGAGGCAGATTATTATCTCAATGTGGGCAGATTAGGTAAAGGGGAAGTGCAATGAGACCTGGGTGTCCTTGTACACCAGTCACTGAAAGTAAGCGTGCACGTACAGCAGGCAGTGAAGAAAGCTAATGGCATGTTGTCCTTCATAACGAGAGGATTTGAGTACTGGAGCAAAGAAGTCCTTCTGCAGTTGTACAGGACCTTGGTGAAGCCACATCTGGAGTATTGTGTGCAGTTTTGGTCTCCTAATTGGAGGAAGGACATCCTTGCTATTGAGGCAGTGCAGCGTAGGTTCACGAGGTTAATCCCTGGGATGGAGGGAATGTCATATGAGGAAAGATTGGAAAGACTAGGCTTGTATTCACTGGAGTTCAGAAGGATGAGAGGGGATCTTATAGAGACGTATAAAATCATAAAAGGACTAGCAAGCTAGATGCAGGAAAAATGTTCCCAATGTTGACGAGTCCAGAACCAGGGGACACAGTCTAAGAATAAAGAGGAGGCCATTTAGAACTGAGGTGAGAAGAAACCTTTTCACCCAGAGAGTGAATTTGTGGAATTCTCTGCCACAGAACGCAGTGGAGGCCATTTCACTGGATGAATTTTAAAGAGTTAGATACCTAGGGGCTAGTGAAATCAAGGGATATGGGGAAAAGGCAGGCACTGGTTACTGATTGTGGATGATCAACCATGATCACAATGAATGGCGGTGCTGGCTTGAAAGGCCAAATGGCCTGCTCTTGCACCTATTTTCTATGTTTCCTCTGTCTCTGCAACTTGAAGCTAAGTGTTTACTAAAATGAGGGGAAAAAATGAACTGTCAGAGAGCATCTATTAAAAGTGAAACCAAGTCATTGTTTCAGGCCAAAGTTCAGAAGATGTCTTTTTCCTGGTAGGTTAGCTTATTTTCTCTTTCCAAAGTTACTGCCTGGACTGTAGATTATTTCCAGCACTTTGTTATGATTGTAACAAAACTGAAAACAAAAACAATAATGGGTAACTTTACTTGCTGGTATGCCTTGGCTGTCCCACCCATTTTCAACTGGTCAGATTTTCCTTAACTTAAAAAACCCTAAATATTCAGTTTATTGATATTTAATAAGTGCATTTGCCTCTTCCTGTGGTGCAGACACATCTGGAAGTTATTTACTGACTGTGACCATTTATCGAGCAATCACATTTTCCTGCTAAGTAACGGGATAAATGTTTTAAGTTTTGTTCAGCCCCAATAAATGATCTGCAATGAATAGGTTGTTCAGAATAATAGGAATAACTATTTTCATAAATGCCAGTTCTCTGCAAAATCAGATTCAGCAGAACATGCACTAAGCTTAACATCAAATTCTGGGAACCTGAATTAAAGGGGATCCTATTAAAACAAAAACACTGCTACTTTATATTTTATTTTCCTTGGGGCTATAATCCTTGTGTTGAAATGTCCTGGCACTTTTCTCCAGCCCATTATATCAGTCCCGGTATGTATTAAGCATGATCCTGGCTTGATTTTTGTGGCTGAATTTTATGACTCGATGTGTCCCACTCTTGCATTCGTGATTTTATTTTCCAACTTCAGATGGCTCCATTTAGGTCAGATTTTTTTTATTTTGCAATAGAAGTGGTTTCTCTTGGATATTGCCTGGTTATTCTCAATTCATCTACATAAGTAAAGGGGAATGGGGGAAGTTGAGATTAACAGAAATTATATGAAATTAACACCAAAGGCAGAATGTTGCCAAGGATCAATATTTTGTAAAAAAAAGAGCACAATAGGTTGTCTGGACAAAAGGTAATTAAATTACATGGAAAAGGGAAAGAAAAACATTTTGTGTAATTGAATAAATAAAGGATACAATTGAAAAGGATGTTTACAGTTATATTTAAGAGAAAGTATCACCACTGGGCACCATTTAAAATTTAGACTGAAATGATCTTTTCAGGTAGATTTAGGCTTTTGGTCTTTTTCAGTTAGAAACATAGAATATAGGTGTAGGAGTAGGCCATTCGGCCCTTTGAGCCAGCACCACCATTCAATATGGTCATGGCTGATCATCGAAAAGTACGCTGCTCCTGCTTTTTCCCCTAATCCCTTTTCCGTTAGCCCGAAGAGGTAACTCTGTCTTGAAAACATCCAGTGAATTGGTCTCCACTACCTATGGCAGAGAATTTCACAGATTCACAACTCTCGCTCGGTCCAATCCCTTTTATATCTTTCTATAAGATTTCATCCTTCTCAATTCCAGTTCCCATTTTAAATATTCATTTGTTATCCAATGTTAAATATTCTTCAAGTACAGAGAGTGAATGAGATGCACTGTGTGTGTAAATGTTGAACTTTGATCTCTCCTTATTTTGTTATTTGTTGGCAGCTACATTTGTATGTTCTTACAACTGCATAATGTGTATGAAACTGCATCAATATGGACGATAACAGTTTCTACATAGATTTAATCAAAAACTGCTCTTCGGGTGGTTCATGCAGAACATAAATGAAAACATCTTAAAGTTATTCCACAAGATAAACAATGACAGCACAACATCCCCTTTTTAGCTTTTGTGAATAACATTGTCAGCTTTTTCTGTGAACTTGTACAGTTCCCATTTTGAATATTTGTACTGACTTCATGTGTTGGAGTCCTAAACTAGTGTGGTGCCCAAGTAACTTAAACCTTTTTTGAAATTGCCATTGGATGTCCTTATTATCAAGATGTTAGTATTATTGTAGACCTCTTCCCTGCTGGTGATGTCAAGTTCTTTGGATCTATAATTTACCCATATAAGGGATGCGGCCCGCGGGCCGGTAGTTTGACACCCCTGATCTAATGCAATGCATTTGAAGTCGGAAGTTGTCATGAATGTGTGGAATAAAAACAAACTCAAATCTTCATTATGATATAGATACTTAAAAGATAGCGTGCCTCACACTACAATTGTGACTTGTAGAAAAAAATAATTTTGAAATTATCTTTCAATATAAAGTCACCTACTTAATCTATTTTTTCCTATTGTTTATCAATACATTTTTGCCAATACACTTTTCCTGGAATTTTATTTAGCAAGAACACGAGAATTGCCTGCCATTGAGCCAACTTAATTAACAAATAGAAATTTGTTTACCAGTCTCTTTATTGCTAAATGTGTTCTTTTCTGCTGTAAGACACTTCCATATCTTAGACAGACTAGTGACGGACATTTACTACAAACCCACCGACTCGCACAGCTATCTGGACTACACTTCTTCCCACCCGGTCCCCTGCAAAAAGTCTATCCCCTACTCCCAATTCCTCCGTCTACGCCGCATCTGCGCCCGGGATGAGGTGTTTCACACTAGGGCTTCCGAGATGCCCTCGTTTTTCAGAAAACGGGGCTTCCCCTCCTCCATTATAGATGAGGCTCTCACTAGGGTCTCTTCTACATCCCGCAGCTCCGCTCTTGCTCCCCCTCCCCCCACTCGCAAAAAGGACAGAATCACCCTCATTCTCACCTTCCACCCCACCAGCCAGCGGATCCAACATATCCACCAACATTTCCGTCATCTACAACGGGACCCCACCACTGGCCATATCTTCCCATCCCCTCCCCTCTCTGCGTTCCGCAGAGACCGTTCCCTCCGTAACTCCCTGGTCCACTCGTCCCTTCCTACCCAAACCACCCCAACCCCGGGCACTTTCCCCTGCAACCGCACGAGATGCAACACCTGTCCCTTTACCTCCCCCCTCAACTCCATCCAAGGACCCAAACAGTCTTTCCAGGTGAGACAAAGGTTCACCTGCACCTCCTCCAACCTCATCTATTGCATCCGCTGCTCTAGATGTCAACTTATTTACATCGGCGAAACCAAGCGCAGGCTCGGCGATCGCTTCGCTGAACACCTGCGCTCGGTCCGCATTAACAAAACTGATCTCCCGGTGGCCGAGCACTTTAACTCCCCCTCCCATTCCCAGTCTGACCTTTCTGTCATGGGCCTCCTCCAGTGCCATAGTGAGGCCCGCCGGAAATTGGAGGAGCAGCACCTCATATTTCGCCTGGGCAGTTTGCAGCCCGGTGGTATGAACGTCGACTTCTCCAACTTCAGATAGCTCCTCTTTCCCTCCCTTTCCCTCCTCCTTCCCAGATCTCCCTCTATCTTCCTGTCTCCACCTATATCCTTCCTTTGTCCCGCCCCCCTGACATCAGTCTGAGGAAGGGTCTCGACCCGAAACGTCACCCATTCCTTCTCTCCCGAGATGCTGCCTGACCTGCTGAGTTACTCCAGCATTTTGTGAATAAATCCATATCTCAATTATTTTTTGATTTCATTCATTATTCCCGTAGACCAGTCAATGGTCACGATGAAAACAAAAATGCACTTGAAAAAGATTTGCATGTTTGTATCTCCTGTTTTGACTGATGAGTGGTATAGAATTTTGTTGAGCGATTGTACGATCGATAAGCCAAATCATCAGGAGCACTGATTTGAAACATATTATTAATTGTGGCTGTGTATTGTTATTTTTAGTTTGATATGAAAACTAATATGTTGTAATTTATTAACTGTCTATTTGCTATCAGACAAGAAAAGTCAGAAATCATTACCCTACTTACTTAATATGTCGGGAATTATTCCTTGTGGATTGTTGTTTCATCAGCATAATCTGCTTGCAATATTTTTTTGCCATTATCACTTGAGACTCAATAATATGGGTAATTTAGGTTCAGTTATTATACCAGGCGAATTTAGAGCATGCCCCCCCTCCCTATCCCCAATCCCCCCCCCCCCGAACTTCAGTTCTGACATTTTGATTCCCTTTGGTCATTTAATTACCTGATCACAAAGAAGATAAATTAAACCATTGAAAAGTTTGAATTTTATGATAATGTTTTCATGGTAATTGATGGATATTATTTGCTCCCAATCATCTCAATTTCCCCATCCAGTCAACATCCTGGGTAGCGCCGCGATGGCAGCCTCGCCAACAGTCTGTCTTTTATTTGTCCTTTTCTTTTAGTTTTAAAAGTTTGTGTTATGTTCGCTGGTTTGTTTTATGTGGATCGGGGGAAACTGTTTTTCAATCTCTTACTTTGTTAGAGATGCGATCGTTTTCCGAATCGTATCTCCAGTCGCTCTGCGGCTTAACATCGTGGAGCTGGAGGCCTTGCTCGGGACTGACTTTGAGCCCCACCGCGGGGCCGCAAAACGTACCATCAGAGCGTGCGATCCCTTGCCTGGGATCGAGACTCCAACTGCGCCCTGCGGATTTTACCATCGAGGAGCTCGCAGTCTCGGGTCAAGACCGATGTTGGAAACTCCAGCGGCAGAAGGTTTTCGACCAGCCACGACACGGAGTAGATCGCTTGGCGCGGGGGAGATTCCCCCCTGATACTGGAGCTTGATCACCCCGATGCGGAGAGCCCAAACGCCGCTGGCTATGGGAGTCAAGATCGTCCTGTCAACGGCAGGCTCGAGGCTCCCGACCGTGGGAGAAAAAAGGGAAGAGATCGATCTTTTTTTCGCCTTCCATCACAGTGAGGAATATGGAGAAGTCACTGTGGTGGATGTTTATGTTAAAATGTATTTTGTGTGTTCTGTTGCTTTTAATTGTTATGACTATGGCAAAATAAGTTCCTCGTATGTTGCAAAACATACTTGGCTAATAAAGTATGATTATGGTTATTATGATTATGATGATGATTATTGAGGATATTTTCTGAACTTAATCCAGCTAGTTTAAATTAGTGTGATGGAAGAGTTGGGGACTATCAAATGGGTTAGTTTTGGAGATACAGAGATACACTCCCACTAGCAATAAATGTACACTAGTTCGATCCAACAGATTACAGACAATTTACAGAAGCTAATTAACCTACACACCTGCACGGCTTTAGAATGTAGGAGGAAATCGGAGCACCTGGAGAAAACCCATGTGGTCACAGGGAGAACATACAAACTCCGTACAGACGGCACCCATAGTCAGGATCGAACCAGGGTCTCTGGCGATATAAGGCAGCAACTCTACCGCTGTGCAATTGCGCAAGAGCTTCAGTTGGTGTAGCTAACTAAAATCAAACATCTCAACCCAGACATTCCTCGGTACAGCGGTTAAATGATGCATGAGTTGAATGGGAGAACACTTCCCAAATATCAAAAGTGCTACTCAAGTTCCCATAATTCCTCTTTATCTCAAGGATATTAACAACAACCTGCCCCACAATACTGTAAATGAATTGCCTCTCTTGAGCTTCAAAGTATTTATTTTACTAATTGTGCTGCTATTTTAAAAGTTCATTATGCTCGGCCAGTGAAGTACTGTATGTCTAAAATGCACCCTTTGCATCACTGTGAATATAACATTTGGCAGGAATTCATGTTTATGCCCTACTTTGTTTATATGGCTGGAGTAATCAGTAGCTAATTGCATCAGGATTGGTATTAGCTCTCAATGATTAACACTGCTGAAAATAAATTGTTAAAATTCTGTTTTCATATTTTTCTGTTTTCTATTCTAAAGGTAGTCTTGAGCACAGTTCAGGAAGCCGGTGTGAAATTGTGAAGAGTCAAACAAGTCATATGCAATATCTGTGTGTATGTAAAATGGCCGATGGAGTTGAATGAGTGCGAGGTGTTGCAATTTGGGATGTCGAATGTTAGGGAAAAGTATATAGTTAATGGTAAAACCCTTAACCGCATTGATGTTCATTGGGATCTTGGAGTCTAAGATCATAGCTCCCTGCCAAAACAAGTAGAAAGAGTGGTAAAGGTGGTGTAGAGTAATCTTGCCAAAATTTGTTTTCTAATACTTTGGTTTGCTACATTTGGAGTAATGCATGCAATCCTGGGGTCCCCATTACAGGCAGGATGTAAAAGCTTTGGGGAGAATGCTGCCTCAATTAGGGGGTTTTAGTTTCCAGGAGAAGTTGGACAAACTTGGATTGTTTTCTGTGGAACGTTGGTGTTGAGGTGTGATCTGATAGAAGTATCTAGGATTATGAGGGACCTAGGGTTGATAATTGGAACTTTAGTCCCCAGGGTGGATATGTTAACGACTAGAGGGCCTAGCTCAAAGGTGAGAGGGACAAAGTTAAAAGGAGGTGCGGGGTGATTGGAACGCTCTTCCAGGGGGTGGGTGGAGGCAGAACACTTCATTTGAGAACCTTTTTGGTAGATGGAAGGATGCAAGCAGAGGAGATTGAACCATGTTCAGCATGGACTTTTTGAGCTGAAGGGTCTGTTCCTGTGCTGTACTGTTCTGTGTTCTTTACATATGGATTTTGATTGTGAGGATTGCCTGTCTTCCTGAACATCACGTCCTGATCTTGACACACTCTTCCACGATAGTCAAAAAATGCTGAAGTAACTCAGCGGGTCAGTCACCATCCCCTGATTGCCAAACATTTTAACGCTCCTTCCCATTCTGACCTTCCTGTTCAGGGCTGCCTCCACTGTCAGAGTGAGGCTGCACATAAATGAGAGGATCAGCACCTCCTATTTCACTTGGGCAGCTTACAATCCAGCGGTTTGAGTCTTGATTTATCTAATTTCAAGTAACCCATGCATTCCCTTCCTCCCCAGTTGTCCTACTAGTTTCACTGTTCATATCCCTTCATAATCACCTTCTCCACAGCCAACAATGGACCATTGTGGGCTCCTTGGCCATCATTGCCAGCCCAGACTTGTTCTGTACCTTTTCATACATTTAGTTTCCCTCCCCTGACTCAGTCTGAAGAAGGGTCTTGATTTGCGTAAAAATACCGTTAAGATGTTTCTTTACCTCATTTTAATGCTGCTATTCTGACCTTTCTAATTTCTTCAATGATCAAGCACACCTCAATTTTCAGCGGCTCTTCTTATTTTCCCTGTAATTATATTTCTGCACACCGTTTGCTTAACATTGAAAAAATGGGATACAATCAACGTTAGAATAGATCATTGATGATTCATGGAAAGATTTCTCTTGATGACTTTTTGAATGTTTGTCGTTCCATGCCTCCTTATGAATATCATGGGAAGAGATCACCAGGTGAACCAAGGAAACTAATTTGAGGATGTTCAACATTCTCATTGATTTTTGAGGATTCACTTTCTATCATTGCTTAAAGTTGAGAGAGCATTTGTCATGATGTTAAGAAGCTGAAGACCATGTAATGGGAGAGCAAAAAGACCAGTATAAATATTGAAAAGGAGCGCACTACCTCTCAAACTACCACTGAGTTGTCCTGCCAGGCATCTCCTTTCCATCTGTGAAGAATTTACAGTTCTTGCATTGGTCTCGTCAGTCACCTGAGATCCCACAAAAGTGGAATGGAATCATCATCCTCCATTCCAAGGATCAGATTATGCTGACAATGGTCAAGTATGTTTAGTTGAGATTTGTTTATTGTCACATGTACAGTGAAAAGTTTTTGTTGCGTGCTAACCAGTCAGCGGAATGACTGTACATGATACCCGTCGAGCCATCCATATTGTACAGATACATGATAAAGGGAATAAAGAGTTAAAGGGAATAACGTTTAGTGCAAGATAAAATCCAGTAAATGGTGGATGATAATTTAGTATTGATTTATCGGAGTATTGTATGTGAACTATTATATGAGACTTGCAGTCTGTATTTTGTTATTGACAGAACTAGCGCTTGTGTCAACATCTATAGAGTTTGAGGATCTTTTCCAACTAATGTTTGAATGAATGTATATTCTGGGTTCTATGGTTTGAAATCGTGTGGAAAAAATGACATCAGTGTTCTATTAATTATGAAGCAAAGTCTTAATTGACAACTTTGTCAGCTAATGAACTGGAAGAAGGGCCGGTATATGCTTGTGCTTTCAGCAGATAGTTGATTGTACAGCTAATATTGTCAATTTACTCAGAAAAAAATAATTTAAGGAACTGAGGAAATGGAACTTGAGAAAGAAACTGCAAATATGAACTAGGTAATTTAGGCAGGGAAGTAGGAAGTGGAGAATAGTTAAATACACAATGTGCATCTATTAGCTCTCAGTCACATTCAGCAATGACATTGGTTAGCCACACCTTCAATAGAATTACCCCATCATTCATACTCTATCTTCAGACATTAGTGTCACTAAATGCAGCAATTATAAAAATATAATCAATGTTATCTAACTTTGTATCTTACATTTGTGCTGAGTTTAATGTCGGGACCAGTTTTTTTGCTACCTGTTTCTCGGATCAGGCCATTGGTTAGCCAATGACTAACGGTGAGTTGCAGTAACCTCAGCTGCCAGCAATACACTGATCAGCAGGTTAAGGAATTTTGTTAATAATAAATGCCTCCAGGGAGGTCTGTGCTAGTCTGCAGCTGTGCTTTGCTGCAGTAGGTGGAGTCGGACTGTCTCCATTGCTTGGGGACAAGCTAAGCCCTATAACAACTGCAAAATGTTCACTGTGGATAAATCTGCTCTTTGATCTTATCTGAAATATTATAAAGGACTAATTATTAAAAACTGATGGAAATTCTTTCAATCTGTGAAAAAATAAGGATAGTGTAATTTCATGCAATTTGGCTAATGCTAAGTCTGAAACTTTGTGTGTATGTATTAAAGTTTTAAAATCAATCAACATTTCTTCTTTTCCCATCTAGCGTATTTGTATGGACTAAATTTGAAAAGGAATGTAAATAAATCAAATTTATTTAACCTACATGGCTGAGGCTCAGTATTTTTTTCCCTGGTATTACTTATCTGAAGAATCATTGTCAGTGTATCAGTTTTGTTGTAAGATATACAATATTTTTAAGATTAGAAGGCTGCAAAAGACTGAATTTTACAAAAGAAAATTGCCGAAAGAACAGGTATTCATTTGTACCAAGAATTGAAAGTTAAAATTTAGTTAATTTTGTGTTTCCTACATACAACATAAAATGTTTTTTTCAAACACAGTTGTATTTTTGTGTGTCTGCATTAATCATGTCATAAACTATTTTTCATATATTGTCAAATCAACTCTTACCTTTTGTTGCCGGATGAAAGATTTTTGAAGTAACTTGAATGTTTTATAGGTTTATAGTTGCATACTTTCTTTGATTAATTGCTACATGTTTTGAAACCTGAAGACATCAGATGCAATTAAGATAAGAGCACAAGAATAAAAGCTAGTATCTTAAGCAAATATCAAAGTGCTGGAGGAACTCATCAGTTCAGGAAGGATCCATGGAGGGAAATCGATAGACCATGTTTCGATTCAGATTGAAGAAAGGTCCCAATCTGGAATGTCTATCCATTTCCATCCACAAATGCAAGCAAACCCACTTATTCCTCCAGCATTGCATTGAGATGCCACTTAGCATGACGTAAATTCAGCATTTTATAATGGTATCAAACATGTTCCCTTATAATGTGGTATGTCCTTAAATTGCAGTGGCATTCTTCACATGTAGGCAATTGTTAAAGGAATGCCTATTTTCTTTCATTTCAACACTTGGGAACATTCATGAATAAAACCATTTCTAAATTTTAATTGGTAAATCTCAAATTTGCCCATCTCCAAATGATGATTGGAGATTTGTAATTAGGAGCTCAACAATTATAATTAATAAAGCCAAACCTTCACAGCATTGCTGTGAAGAATTTTGAGAGCTTTATTTCCAAATTTATTGAATTGTGCTAACACTGTAATCTTTGTTCAAACAGCTGACATTAATGCTGCTCTAGATCATGCTGTCGATTCCATTTGTTACGCCTTTCAGCAGAATGTAAATGCATCTTAGTCTCTACTATGGGTCCCACCTAAACCCCGCACACACAGTTTGTAAAATATACGATTTTTGAATGATTAAATTAGTGACAAAGTATCTTTCTTTATTTTTAGTGTTATTTTTATTTTTAATCTTTAATTTTAAGCATACAACATTTCCATAGCCAAAGGAGCCAATCATTTTAAGGCTATTCATGAGCTGATGGGTTTGCTGTCTTCAGATTAATCTTCAATACTCATTAAATGCATGGTGGATTTCAAACAAATCATAATACATTTTAAATTTTGAACACCTGCGAGGACATTTGTGCAATCCCAGTTTGTGGAAATTATTTTTTTAGACAATATTCAGGATCGTCAAAGGGAGTAGAAGGGTTAATTTTTCTTTGTGGGGAATGATTGGCATTGAACTAATGAGCAATTTGGCTGGTTGTTTTTATTTTTGATTACCTGATTGGATAAAAAACAAAGGTATAAAGTAGCATCATTCAATTTGAATCTTTCATCTTTGAATACGAGTATGCTCTTTCCAAGTCTTGTGTTTGATTTACTGTTGGCTCAAGATGGCTCTTAAGTTGCTTATTTGATTCAATTTAGAGTTTGGAAGGGGCTTTTTCTCCAGTTTGAGATGCATGAAAATGTGTAACTGTCTCCATGTTTGATTTTATCCATAAAGTAGTAGGATCAGGGAATCAGTGGCTTATTAATTTAAACATAATTTGTAATATCTTTTGATGAAAACTAAATATATTTAGTTAATTGCCTGTGAAACAGATTGATGTAATATTTGAGTAAACCTGCCACTTTCCCTATGTTAATGAAGTGAAGATCGAACAGTTTTAGTTGTGTATGTGATCATTTTTGAAATGTGCAACTTGCTTAAAGTGACCAATACAGTGAGCGTGTAATACTCTATTTTATCTGGATGGTTTTGCTTTGGCAGTCAACTGATTAACCAACATCTTTAGGATTTATTGACCACTTGTCACTGTTGTCCATTTTTAGCAGCTGTGACCCAGTTGGTAGTACATTTGATTCTAAGCAAGATGGTTGTGGGAATTCAAATCCTACTCCGGAAATTTTATTTAAAAAATTAAAGCTGATATTTTGAGCACATTGTTAGAGATGTTGCCTTTTACATGAGGCATAACACCAGAGCGTTTTTGTTCCCAGCTTGATCTTAATATAGTAAATTCTTCAAAGTGCTGAGGTATTATCTTCAATTAAAATAATGAATTAAATGCAATATATTGCTATCATCGTCTTCCTGCAAACGTACCGACTGTTGTATTTTTTACTTTGAGTAATTATGGCACTGCAGAAGTCAAACACTGCAGATCACCCTGTGGTTATGGAATGTGCTATGTAAATACAAAACTCTTGAAATAATGATTGTGTAACGGGCAGTGATATCTCCTTCGTGCAATGTAGGTAGGAATGTGGTTATTTTTCAGCTGATAAGGCATGCAATAGTGTTGACAAACCACAACTAAATTTTGGTGCTGTATAATGTAATGTATGACATAAGTACAATAGATTCAGATTTCTACCTGTCAGCCTCACTGTTGTCGCTTGACATAATTGATCAAATGTAATTGAGTCATCAGTATATTTCTATTGACGTAGGTGTGTTGTTGCTAAAAATGATCAAAGTTTTTACTGTATTTTTGCCTTTTACTTGAGGAATAAATTTGAGGCTGATAGTGGGGATTTTTTAATTGCCTGGCCAATTGACCATTGTTTAAATTTTGCAATTTCTGTGAGGATTGTCTGAGAATTAATGCAAAAAATGAATATCCTTGGTTTTCTGGAATTTAGTGACAAACTGTTAGATACATTGTTGGCTTAACAATTGTTTTTGTGTGACTTGCCATGAAATATTGTACTGACACTGCTTTTGTAGCACAACCATCAAATTCTTTGTTTGCCCACTGAAGCTGGTGTTACTGTTGCCATCAAATCTGTGCTCTACTTGAAATTAAGTATACACAATACTCCACTTTTCAGTAATATTTTAAATTATAATGAAAAATGTAAATGGAAGGATTATTTCTTAAAGTTAATTAAAATATTTTAAATGCAGAGTATTTATCGCATTCAAGTTTTATAAATACCCAATAAATGTACACTAATATGTAACAGGGATAAATATGGCTGTGCTCTAGAATATCTGTTCATGTTGAGCTTCTGCACTATGCGATGTCATTGTGTATTAACACAAGGCTTTAATTGTATCTGTTTTCTTTTTTTCATTTCTGTGTTGTCACTGCTGGCAATATTTTCATGTGAAGGGATTGACTTCCAGTTGGGTGCTGAAGATAATTCCCATCAAAACTTTTACCAACTAATGACCAGGGCTGAACTGAGATTAACTAGAAGCAGCAAGAAGAAAGTTGTCTGGTTTTCTTTTTGGGACCTCAGTGAGCCAACAGCAAGCCATGACTGTCAGGGTCCCTACTTTGGGCACCATATCCTTGAGTCAGCAAAGATAATGTTTGATCTAACTGCTGCATGACAAGTCAATATCCCTGCAAAGTTTAAGAGAAAGCAATTGTGTCTTTAATTGCGCACTGTGTTGACACTGCATATGTTGACATGAATTAGGTCATTTCGGCAAATGGGGCTCTGAATTTGTACATTCTTTCTGAGATGTGAAATTTAGTGAAACAAAGTCAATTGTGCAGAATTCCAAATTCACAAAAGGAAGCAGTTTCAAAAGTTAGGTAGGATGAAATTATCTCAAACTGAAAGCATTCGCTTTAGGTAGCCAGTATACATATATTTTATGGGGAAATGTGCAGGTGAGGGGAATTGTTCTGAGCACTGGCATGAACAATGGACCGAATGAACACCTTAAATGTCAAAACAAAATGTAAAATGGTATGAAAAATCTACATGTGTGTGATTTTGATAATAAAACAGGATAACAAATTTCTTATAATAAAGGCAACTAGTATTTTCATTAAAAAATATAAGCACTGTAAGATCCAAATTCAGATTTTTCAGTGGCTAATTCCTTCACAGTGTGTTGCTTATGTCAATATATCCATAATTCTTCGAACAACAGTGAACCGTTTATTCCTGCATCTGTCATTACAGGCACAGCACATCCAGTTTTCGAGAAATATAATCTAGCTGAAATGATTTTCGTGCAAAATGTTTATTACACAAAATGACAGCAAAATGCCCATATCGGCTGCTCCAGCTGCATTTTAGTGAAATGGACAATAGGCAATAGACAATAGGTGCAGGAGTAGGCCACTTGGCCCTTCGAGCCAACACCGCCGTTCACTGTGATCATTCACAATCAGTAGCCCTTTCCTGCCTTCTCCGCATATCCCTTGACTTTGCTATCTATGACAGCTCTATCTAACTCTCTCTTGAAAGCATCCAGGGAATTGGCCTCCACTGCCTTCTGAGGAAGAGAATTCCACAGATTCACAACTCTCTGGGTGAGAAGGTTTTTCCTCATCTCCGTTCTAAACGGCCTACCCCTTATTCTTAATCTGTGGCCCCTGGTTCTGCACTCCCCCAACATTAGGAACATGTTTCCTGCCTCCAGCATGCCCAATCCCTTAATAGTCTTATGTTCCAATAAGAGCCCCTCTCACCCTTCTAAATTCCAGTGTATACAAGTCCAGTCGCTCCATTCTTTCAATATAGGACAGTCCAGCCATCCCGGGAATCAACCTTGTGACCACTCCCTCAATAGCAAGAATATCCTGCCTCAAATTTGGAGACCAAAACTGCACATAATGCTCCAGATGTGGTCTCACTAGGGCCCTGTACAGCTGCAGAAGGTCCTCTTTGCTCCTATACTCAAATCCTCTTGTTATGAAGGCCAACATGCCATTAGGTTTCTGCCTGCTGTACCTGCATGTTTACTTTCAGTGACTGATGAACAAGGACACCCAGATCTCGTTGTACTTCTCTTTTTCCTAACTTGACACCATTCAGATAATCTGCCTTCCTGTTCTTGCCACCAAAACATTAAACTGCATCTGCCCACTCACCCAACCTGTCCAAGTCACCCTGCATCCTCATAGCATCCTCCTCGCAGTTCACACTGCCAGCCAGCTTTGTGTCATCTTCAAATTTTACTTTTATATCTGCTAATGTTACTTTTAATCCCTTCATCTAAATCATTAATGTATATTGTAAATAGCTGCGGTCCCAGCACCGAGCCTTGCAGTACCCCACTCGTCAGTGCCTGCCATTCTGAAAGAGACCCGTTAATCCCTACTCTTTGTTTCCTGTCTGCCAACCAATTTTCTATCCATGTCAGTACCCTACTCCCACCCAATACAATATGTTGTAATTTTGCCACTAATCTCTTATGTTGGACCTTATCAAAGGCTTTCTGAAACTCCAGGTACACTACATCCACTGGATCTCCCTTGTCCTTTTTCCTAGTTACATCCTCAAGAAATTCCAGAAGATTAGTTAAACATGATTTCCCCTTCATAAATCCATGCTGACTGGACTGATCCTGTTACTGTTATCCAAATGTGCCGCTATTTCATCTTTATAATTGACTCCAGCATCTTCCCCACCACCGATGTCAGGCTAACTGGTCTATAATTAATTCCCTGTTTTCTCTCTCCCTCCTTTCTTAAAAAGTGGGATAACATTAGCTACCCTCCAATCCACAGGAACTGATCTTGAATCTATAGAACATTGGAAAATGATCACCTGTGCGTCCACGATTTCACGAGCCACCTCCTTAAGTACCCTGGGATGCAGACCATCAGGCCCTCGGGATTTATCAGCCTTCAGTCCCATCAGTCTACCCAACACCATTTCCAGCCTAATGTGAATTTCCTTCAGTTCCTCCGTCACCCTTGGTCCTCTGGCAACTAGTGCATCTGGGAGATTGTGTCTTCCTTAGTGAAGACAGATCCAAAGCGGTGCTGGCTCGAAGGGCCGAATGGCCTACTCCTGCACCTATTGTCTATGGTCTAAGCACCAGTTCAACTCGTCTGCCATTTCCTTGTTCCCCATAATAAATTCACCTGTTTCTGTCATCAAGATACCCACATTTGTCTTAACTATTTTTTTCCTCTTCACATAACTAAAGAAGCTTTTACTATCCTCCTTTATATTCTTGGCGAGCTTACCTTTGTACCTCATCTTTTCTCTCCGTATTGCCTTTTTAGTTATCTTCTGTTGCTCTTTAAAAGCTTTTGCAATCCTCTGGCTTCCTGCTCATCTTTGCTGTGTTATACTTTTTCATTTTTATACTCTCCTTGACTTCCCTTGTCAGCCACGGTCGCCTCTTACTCCCCTTAGAATCACTCTTGCTCTTTGGAATTAACTGATCCTGCACCTGCTATATTATTCCCAGAAATACCTGCCATTGTTGTTCCACAGTCTTCCCTGCTAGGGTCTCTTTCCAGTCAACTTTGGCCAGCTCCTCCCTCATGCCTCCATAGTTCCCTTTGCTCAACTGTAATACTGACACTTTCGATTTTTCTTTCTCCCTCTCAAATTAGAGATTAAAACGTATCATATTACGGTCACTCCCTCCTATTGGATCCTTTACCTTGAGTTTCCTTATCAAATCCGGTTCATTACACAACACTAAATCCAGAATTGCCTTCTCCCTGGTAGGCTCCAGTACAAACTGCTCAAAGAATCCATCTCGGAGGCACTCGACAAACTCCCTTTCTTGAGGTCCATTACCAACCTGAATTTCCCAGTCTACCTGCATGTTGAAATCTCCCATCACCACCGCAGCATTATCTTTGCTACATGACAATTTTAACTCTTGATTCAACTTGTACCCGATGTCCAGGCTACTGTTTGGGGGCCTGTAGATAACTCCTATTAGGGTCTTTTTACCCGTACAATTCCTCAGTTCTATCCGTACTGACTCTACATCTCCTGATTCTATGTCACCCCCTGCAAGGGACTGAATTTCATTCCTTACCAACAGAGCTACCCCACCCCCTCTGCCCACCTGTCTGTCTTTTCGATAGGACGTATACCCCTGAATATTCAGTTCCCAGCCCTGGTCCTTGCAGCTATGTCTCTGTAATTCCTACAACATCATACTTGCCAATTTCTAACTGAGCCTCAAGCTCTTTCAAGTTTATTTCTTATACTTTGCGCATTCATATACAACACTTTAACTTCGGTATTTATCTCCCCTCTCACACCAGTCACTATTGCCCCTGACCTTACTCTCTTATCCCTTCTCGAACTTTCCTTCCCATTAATTTGGGAGTCTTTTGTAACTTTTCCTGTACTCACTTCCCCTTGAACTCCATCTTCATACTCCCAATTTGTCAACCCCCCCCCTACTATTTAGGTTAAACCCACATGTGTAGCACTAATAAACCTGCCTACCAGAACATTGGTCCCCTTCCAGTTAAGGTGTAACTTGTCCCTTTTGTACAGGGCACCCCTACTCCAGAAGAGATCCCAATGGTTTATAAATCTAAATCCCTGCTCCCTGCACCAGACCCCCAGCCACACATTCAGATCCCCTATCTCCCTGTTCCCTCACCAGCATGGGGTACAGGAAGCAATCCAGATAAAAGCACCCTCGAAGTCCGGCTTTTCAGTTTTCCTAACTCTCTAAACTCACGTTGCAGACCCTCCTTCCTCTTCTTCCCGACCTCGTTTGTACCCACATGCACAACTACTTCTGGTTGCTCACGATTGTATTTTGTAATTCCTAATGTAAGAATGCTTTTGATTATAACTTCCTGGATAATTCTAATGATCTGTGATCTGAAGGCTATATATTTTTCTATACAGACGGTTCAATTGAGGACATAATTTAAACATGTAAGTCAGGTGATTTTGCTTTGCACCAGAAATATTGTTTTAATAATTCTAACATTTTATTTAGTAGGTACGTCAATTTCTGATATAGATAATAGACAATAAATAGGTGCAGGAGTAGGCCATTCGGCCCTTCGAGCCAGCACCACCATTCAATGCGATCATGGCTGATCATTCTCAATCAGTACCCCATTCCTGCCTTCTCCCCATACCCCCTGACTCCGCTATCCTTAAGAGCTTTATCTAGCTCTCTCTTGAATGCATTCAGAGAATTGGCCTCCACTGCCTTCTGAGGCAGAGAATTCCACAAATTTACAACTCTGACTGAAAAAGTTTTTCCTCATCTTCGTTCTAAATGGCCTACCCCTTATTCTTAAACTGTGGCCCCTGGTTCTGGACTCCCCCAACATTGGGAATATGTTTCCTGCCTCTAACGTGTCCAATCCCTTAATCTTATATGTTTCAATAAGATCCCCTCTCATCCATCTAAATTCCAGTGTATACAAGCCTAGTTGCTCCAGTCTTTCAACATACAACAGACCTTCGGTTTCCTCCCACACTCCAAAGACGTACAGGTTTGTCGGTTAATTGGCTTGGTATAAATGTAAATTGTCCCTAGTGAGTGTAGGATTGCAATAATGTGCAGGGATCGCTGGTCAGTGCGGTCTTGGTGGGCTGAAGGGCCTTTTTCTGTGCTGTATCTGAAATGTATCTGCCTGCATCGATGTCAGCAAGATGCTCCATCCAGACCTCGTGCAACAGTTTGCAGAGGCTTTTGAGAGAGAACTTGGCACTACGTGTCCTGGAGACTCTGCAACAGAGAAGTGGGAAACTAAAGTAATGGCGGACAAGTTGGTGCAGTGTGTTTCCTGCAGGATGTGGGAAGGTAGGGATTCAGCTGGAGCTTCTGGGAGCTACACCTGCAAGAACTGTGTCCAGGTGCAGCTCCTGAATGGACGTGTGGTGGAGTTGGAAAAGCAGCTGGATGACCTCAGGGCCATCCGGGAATGCGAGGGTTTCCTGGACAAGACCTACTGTGAGGCTGTCACGCCAAGGGTCCAGGTCGAGCGAAGGTGGGAGACCGTTTCAAAGGGGAGTGAACGTGGACTACAGGAGACCCCGGTGGCTGTGCCTATTGCAAACAGGTACACCCTCTTGGGAGCTGTCGGGGCAGAAGACGCTTCCAGTCCGAGCGGCGGACAGGTTGGTGGCTCTAATCCAGGCAAGGAGACTCGACTGGGGAGACCGAAGTCAGGAAGAGTCATAGTAGTGGGTGACTCCATTGTCCGAGGTACGGACAGTAGATTCTGTGGTGGCAGGCGGGACTTGAGGATGGTCTGTTGCCTCCCTGGTGCCAGGGTTCAGAACATCCTAGCGAGGGAAGGAGATCAACCGGAAGTAGTTGTGCACGTGGGCACGAACGATGTTGGGAGGAAGAGGAAGGAGATACTGCAACGTGAGTTTAGAGAGTTAGGAAGAAGACTGAGAAGTAGGACGTCGAGGGTGGTTATCTCTGGATTGCTACTTGTACCTCGTGCTGGTGAGGGCAGGAACAGAGAGATCGGGGATACGAATGTATGGCTGAGGGGCTGGTGCAGGGAGAATGGATTTAGATTTCTAGACCACTGGGATCTCTTCTGGGCTAGGGGTGACCTGTACAAAGGGACGGGTTACACCTTAACAGCAGGGGGACCAACATTCTGGCAGGCAGGTTTGCTAGTGCTACACGTGTGGGTTTAAACTAAGTAGTGGGGGGAGGAGTTGACAAATTGGGAATATGAAGATGGAGTTAAAGGGAAAGCGAATACAGGAGAAATTGCAAAGGACTCTCGAATAAATGGGAAGGGAAGTTCGAGATGGGATAAGGGAGTAAGGTTAGGGCCAATGGTGACCAGGGAGGTGAATACCGAAGTTAAAGTGTTGTATTTAAATGCACGAAGTATAAAAAATAAAGTGGATGAGCTTGAGGCTCAGTTAGACATTGGCAAGTATGATGTTGTGGGAATCACTGAGACATGGCTACAAGAGGACCAGAGCTGGGAACTGAATATTCAGGGATACACAACATATAGAAAAGACAGACAGGTGGGCGGAGGGGGTGGGGTCGCTCTGTCGGTAAGGAATGATATTCACTCCCTTTCAAGGGGTGACATAGAATTAGGAGATGTAGAATCAGTATGGATAGAAATGAGGAATTGTAAGGGTAAAAAGACCCTAATGGGAGTTATCTACAGGCCCCCAGACAGTAGCCTCGACATAGGGTGCAAGTTGAATCAAGAGCTAAAATTGGTATGTCGCAAATGTAATGCTACGGTGGTTATGAGAGATTTCAACATGTGGGTAGACTGGGGAAATCCGGTTGGTACTGGACCCCAGGAAAGGGAGTTTGTGGAGGCCTCCGAGATGGATTCTTAGAACAGCTTGTACAGGAGCCTACCAAGGAGAAGGCAATTCTGGATTTAGTGTTGTGTAATGAACCTGATCTGATAAGGGAACAAGATAAAAGAGCCATTAGGAGGCAGTGATCATAATATGATAAGTTTTACTCTACAAATTGAGAGGGAGAAGGAAAAATCGAAAGTGTCAGTATTACAATATAGCAAAGGGGATTACAGAGGCATGAGGCAGGAGCTGGCCAGATTTGACTGGAAGGAGGCTCTAGCAGGGAAGATGGTGGAACAGCAATGGCAGGTATTCCTGGGAATAATGCAGAAGTTGCAGGATCAATTTATCCCAAAGATGAGGAAAGATTCTAAGGGGAGTAAGAGGCACCCGTGGCTGACAAGGGAGGTCAAGGACAGCATAAAAATAAAAGAGAAGAAGTATAACATAGTAAAGAAGAGTGGAAAGCCAGAGGATTGGGACTCTTTTAAAGATCAACAGAAGATAACTCAAAAGGCAATACGGGGAAAAAAGATGAGGTACGAGGGTAAGCTAGCCAATAATATAAAGGAGGATAGTAAAAGCTTTTTTAGGTATGTGAAGAGGAGCAAAATAGTCAAGGCAAATGTGAGTCCTTTGAAGACAGAAGCAGGGGAATTTATTATGGGGAACAAGGAAATGGCAGACGAGTTGAACCGGTACTTTGGATCTGTCTTCACTAAGGAAGATACAAACAATCTCCCAAATGTTCTAGTGGCCAGAGATCCTAGGGTGACAGAGGAACTGAAGGAAATTCACATTAGGCAGGAAATGGTGTTGCGTAGACTGATGGGACAGAAGGTTGATAAATACCCAGGGCCTGATGGTCTCCATCCCAGGGTACTTAAGGAGGTGGCTCTAGAAATCGTGGACGCATTGGTGATCATTTTCCAATGTTCTATAGATTCAGGATCAGTTCCTGTGGATTGTAGGGTAGCTAATGTTGGAAGATGCTGGAGTCAATTATAAAAGACGAAATTGCGGAGAATTTGGATAGCAGTAACAGGATCGTTCCGAGTCAGCATGTATTTAGGAAGGGGAAATCATGCTTGACTAATCTTCTGGAATTTTTTGAGGATGTAACTGGGAAAATGGATAGGGGAGAGCCGGTGGATGTAGTGTACCTTGACTTTCAGAAAGCCTTCGACAAGGTCCCACATAGGAGATTAGTGGGCAAAATTAAAGCACATGGTATTGGGGGTAGGGTACTGACATGGATAGAAAATTGGTTGGCAGACAGAAAGCAAAGAGTGGGGATAAATGGGTCCCTTTCAGAATGGCAGGCAGTAACTAGTGGGGTACCGCAAGGCTCCGTGCTGGGACCGCAGCTATTTACAATATACATTAATGACTTGGATGATGGGATTAAAAGTACCATTAGCAAATTAGCAGATGATACAAAGCTGGGTGGCAGCGTGAACTGTGAGTAAGATGCTATGAGGTTGTAGGGTGACTTGGACAGGTTGTGCGAGTGGGCAGATGCATGGCAGATGCAGTTTAATGTGGATAAGTGTGAGGCTATCCACTTTGGTGGTAAGAATAGGAAGGCAGAATTATTATCTGAATGGTATAAAGTTAGGACGTACAACGAGATCTGGGTGTCCTAGTGCATCAGTCACTGAAAGGAAGCATGCAGGTACAGCAGGCAGTGAAGAAAGCCAATGGAATGTTGGCCTTCATAACAAGAGGAGTTGAGTATAGGAGCAAAGAGGTCCTTCTGCAGTTGTACAGGGCCCGAGTGAGACCGCACCTGGAGTATCATATCATATCATATCATATATATACAGCCGGAAACAGGCCTTTTCGGCCCACCAGGTCCGTGCCGCCCAGTGATCCCCGTACATTAACACTATCCTACACCCACTAGGGACAATTTAAAAAAAAACATTTACCCAGCCAATTAACCTACATACCTGTACGTCTTTGGAGTGTGGGAGGAAACCGAAGATCTCGGAGAAAACCCACGCAGGTCACGGGGAGAACGTACAAACTCCTTACAGTGCAGCACCCTGATCGAACCTGAGTCTCCGGCGCTGCATTCGCTGTAAAGCAGCAACGTACTGTGTGCAGTTTTGGTCTCCAAATTTGAGGAAGGATATTTTTGCTATTGAGGGCGTGCAGCGTAGGTTTACTAGTAGGTTAATTCCCGTAAATGGCTGGATTGTCATATGTTGAATGACTGGAGCGACTAGGCTTGTATACACTGGAATTTAGGATGAAAGGGGATCTTATCGAAACATATAAGATTATTAAGGGGTTGGACACGTTAGAGGCAGGATACATGTTCCCAATGTTGGGGGAGTCCAGAACCAGGGGCCACAGTTTAAGAATAAGGGGTAGGCCATTTAGAACGGAGATGAGGAAACTCTTTTTCAGTCAGAGAAATCTGTGGAATTCTCTGGCTCAGAAGGCAGTGGAGGCCAATTCTCTGAATGCATTCAAGAGAGAGATAGATAGAGCTCTTAAGGATAGCGGTGTCAGGGGGTATGGGGAGAAGGCAGGAACGGGGTACTGATTGAGAATGATCAGCCATGCAGGAACTACAGTCACTGATGGACCGCTTCTATCGGGCTTGCAAGGACTTTGGGCTGACCATCAACCTGAAGAAGACGAACATCCTGGGACATGATACAGAGGCACTGCCATCATCACCATCGACGACTACGAACTCGATGCCGTCCATCAGTTCATGGACCTCGGCTGCACCATCACCGACAACCTCTCCTTGGACACAGAGATTGACAAGAGGATCGGGAAGGCAGCTACAACTCTCGCTCGCCTCATAACTCGAGTGTGGACCAATCCAAAGCTGACAGTGAAGACAAAGATAGCAGTCTACAATGCCTGTGTCAACAGCACACTGCTGACACATATGCCAGACTGGAGAGAAGACTCAACACCTTCCACCTTAGAAGCATCTGCCGTATCCTGGGATATCCTGGCAAGACAGAGTGCCCAACGCTGAGATTCTGTCTCGCGTTGGCCTTCCGAGTATGTACACTCTACTCAGGCAGTGCAGGCTGCGGTGGCTGGTCCATGTCCACCGCATGGAGGATGGCCGTATTCCAAAAGACATCCTCTATGGAGAGCTAACATCTGGGAGCAGAACCATCGGCTGCCCTCAGCTACGTTACAAGGATGTCTACAAGAGAGATTTGAAGGCACTCGACATCAATGTGGAGTCCTGGGAGAGCCTTGCAGCTGACCGTACAAGGTGGAGAGGTACCCTGAACCAACATCTCAAAACGGGGGGAAGAGAAACTGATGAATGCAGCGGCAGAAAAGCGGGCACGCAGAAAGGAGCGCAGCAACTTCAACAGACCAGAGTCCACACACAAATGTGACCTTTGCGACAGAGACTGTCACTCCCGCATTAGTCTCTTCAGCCACAAGCAACGCTGCTCTAGCCGAGGTGTGGAGCAAGCAGCCAACTAGGATGCATCACCCATGGTCAGCCATGACCGAGGGGTGCCTAAGAAATCTGAACTAAACTAAATTAAAGGGTATTTTTTGAAAATTGCAATTTTTTTGTCCCATTTATTCAGATAGTCATTTATTTATAAATTTATTTCCCTTCCCATCCACCTCTCTTGGGGATTTGGCATGGTTTAAACTCTTTTTCTTGTTTTCATCTCAGCAATCTTTGAAGAGGTCATTTTGCAAATCTTGCGTGGCAGACGAAGGGCTAACCAATTCTCTGCCATTTTGGAAATGAAGTAATTGATTCTTGTTGGGCACACATGGCGATTTTTCATCTCACTTTACATTTTCTTTTGACATTTAAAATGTCCATTCAGTCCATTGTTTATGCCAGGCCTCAGAGCAATTCCCTTCATCTGCCTATTTCCCTATAAAGTATTCTTTCAGGTTTGTCCACCGATATCTGCTTATTCTTCTACTACCCAACTACACCAGAAGTATTATACAGCATCCAATTAACCATACAACCAGCAGGTCCTTCGGATCTGGAAAAAGATGTGCTTGCAGAGATTTCCAAATGTCCAGGATCCAAATTTCCAAATGTCCAGGACCTATAGGCACTTGTGTATCCTGCGCCTTCAAAATAGCAAATAAATCAATTTAAATGATTTCAGCAGCCAAGCCTCATGCCTATTCATGATCTTGCATTGAATGAGTTAACATTAGCTTGACATTAGCTTGACATACTATTAGCTTGACATACTATTTGGGAAGATGGCTCTAACTTTTTGATACTCTTTATTTTTTAATAATCAGAAAACATCTGATAATAAAATACTAATGGCTCTTTCCTCATCCTGTTCCAAGGAAAACAGTCCCAATCTATCCCGCATTTCCTCGGAGATAATGTTTTTGAGTCCTGAGAATATCCTTGCAAATCTCCTCTAAGCTCTATCCAGTGTAATAATATCTTTCTCACAGTTTGGTCGCTCTTACTCGAGCAGTTCTGATAGTGTTGTGTACTGTTATAACACCTGGTTACATTTTCATCCTTGTATTTTCAACTTCATCCTGTTAGTCTTAAGGATCTATGTACATTGATGAGTCCCTCTGTTTCTCCATACTGCTTATTTTCTTAGCATTTAATGACTTTCTCGTGCCTATTTACATGTCTCCAAATGCATAAACTCGCAATTCTCTGCATGAAATTTCACTGGGTACCTTGCTGCTCAATTAACCAGGCGATGGATATTTTTCTGCAGTTTAAATCTTCTCTCCACAGTTGGCCATTGGATCATTACTATATCATTGCAAAAATCTTTATTATGCCCACTATATTACTAAATTATTGATATATCTCACAAAAAGCAAGGAATCAAATACTGAACTAGCCTGCAATCCCCAAAACACATGTCAACCATTACCTTTTGTACTCTTTGACATTGAGCCAGTTTTAGATTCACTTCGCTATTCTTTCTTTCAAAGTGACTCAAAGATTAATTATATTATCTGGCCAAATCTGCATAAATTTGTTTGCTAAAACTGGAAGATGTCATGATATTGAATGATAGAGCTGATAAATGAAGGGTAATTCTTTCATGCACAGTTGTTTCTCTCACTTGCAATTCCCCTCTCTTATATTTTTGCCTTTGAGGTTAATGACCCCTCTGGGGAATTCACTGAGGAATTGCTGTGCTCAATGATATTAGGGAGCTGTAAAATATCATCTGGACTGCTTCAATAATTGGTGTGCCACCTTGGCCATGTTAAATCAGCTTACGCACACCGTTAAGCTCAGTAAATCTCTAAAGCCAATTGGTTTCCCCATTTATGTATTTAGCGCTCATTGTTCTAAACTATCGTTCCAATCTAAAATAGATTAAAGTTTTTAAATAAAATAAGTTCATACAAAACACCATGATTAAAATAATAAGTACTTTTTATTGAATAGAACACGTCCCTGTGCATAATAATATAATAATATATAATTAAGTACCTTTATTGTCATCCAAAAACATGTTTTTGGATGAAATTACATTACCCACAGTCAACAATGAGAGGCAATAAAACACAAATCACAAAAACTAACATAAAACAAAAGGCATCCATCACAGTGAGTCTCCTCCAGTCACCTCCTCACTGTGATGGAAGGCCAGAGTGTCTTCTCTCTTCCCTGCCGTCTTCTCCCGTGGTCAGGCAGTCTAAATTGCCACGTCGGAGCTCCCGACATTGAAGCCCCTGCCGGGCGGTAGAAATTCCCGCGGCTTATTTCAGGCTGCGCCGGACGGTAAAAGGTCCGCAGTGGGGCCGACCCAAGCCTCGCGATTCGGGGCGGACGAAGATGCTGCTGCTGCCGAAGCTCCCGAAGTCGCCCCCCACCCAATGACCTGCGAGCTTCAGACTTCCCCAGGGCCCGCCTCCGAAGCCGAGTCGCAGCTGCACTCGCAGCGCCACCACAGCTTCCGAAGACAGCCAGCTCCGCAGGTGGTGAGTACGGTCCGTGGACTTTGCGAACCAAAGCCCCAGGTGATCCCAGCTGGAGGCCGCCAGCTCCAGGTGTTTGGCCGATGATAGGCCGCAGCGTGAAAGGAGACACGACCCAGAAAAAAGGTCGCGTCTCAGTTCGGAAGAGACAATTTTTATAGTCCCCCCCCCCCCACACATAGTACACAACCACAAAAAAGACTACATCACGTCCAACACTTACAATTAAGACAAAAAACAAAAAAAAACAAAAAGACAAACGGACTGCAGGTGAGCCGCAGCTGCTGCGCAACGCCGCCACACGACATCAACTTCATCGACTTTGAGAAAGCGTTTGACAGCTTAGACAGGATAACACTATGGCGCCTAATGGACCACTATGGAATTCTCACCAAGATCATAAACTTAATCAAGAACTCGTATGATGGAACCTCATGCAAAGTTATGCATGCAGGCCAGCTCTCCCAGAGCTTTAGTGTCAAGATGGGCGCCAAGCAGGGATGTCTACTGTCACCATTCCTGTTCCTCCGGCAATTGACTGGATCATGATGGAAATAACTGAAGGGAAAAGAAATGGAATTTAGTGGACAATGTGGGAGCAGCTTGATGACCGTGACTTTGCAGACGACATAGCTCTCCTTTCACATACACAGATACAAATGCAGGAGAAGATGGACAGACTCTTACAAGTTGAAACAAAACTTGGTCTTACACCCAATACAGCAAAGACACAGGTGATGAAGATCCACTCCAAAACCAGCAACCCTATCCTCATGCACAGCACTGCCCGAGAGGAGGAAGAAACATTCACATACCTCGGCAGTGTTTGAACACCACCGGAGGGGCAGATGCGGACATAAAAAGCAGAATCAATAAAGCTAGGGTGCTGTTTAACATGCTCAGGAAGATCTGGAGCTCAAAACACATGTCAATCAATACCAAAATACGTAACTTTAACTCAAATGTGAAGCAGGTAATGCTGTATGGATCAGAGACATGGAAAACAACAAAACACACACCAGGCTGCAAACATTCATTAACACCTGCCACAGGAGAATACTAAACATCTGGTGGAGGGACAAAGTAAGCAATGTGGTCCTGTGGAAAAGATCAAGCCAGGATCCCATTGACTTACAAATTCGAAGGAGAAAATGGAGTAGGATTGGACACACCCTCAGAAAACCTGCCACAAACATCACCTGGCAAGCCCTGAAATGGAACCCCCAAGGAAAAGAGGTTGCCCCAGGAATAGCTGGAGAAGAGGTGTCTGGGAGTGGGCTCAACTGGGGAGATCTCGAAAGAACCGCCAACAACCGAGTGAGGTGGAGGACATTTGCCAATGGCCTATGCTCCCTAGAGGAGCAAAGGGCTGAAGAAGAAGAGGAATCTAAAGGGATTTGCAGAATCAGACTTGACACCCAGAACTGAAAGGTGCATTCCAAACTTAGCTGAAATCCCCTGTCCACCCTTAATGGACAGATGTCACTGCCTGACACTTGAAGCTAATGCCTGGAAAAGTGCGGCACAATCCCTTATAATAATCCCTGCTCACTCACTGGTTGAGTATTGCATGCTGTCACCTGCATTAACTCAAAATGACCGAGGTAAAATGTGAAGCTGGTGAAGCATGGTATGGCACTAGGGCTGGACTAATTCAAATCACAGGTCTGAGGTATAAAGTCAGATCCTGTCAGATTTGACCTGATTAGCCAGACTCGATTGGCTGAATAGGAAATGTCTGCAAACAGTTTGATTGTAGGGTGTCATTTGTGATTCATTCCATATGGCACTGTCAGAAGCATTTGAAGCAAATACCATTTGTCATAGGAATTCGGGTTAACGTCATTTGCCAGGTTTGTATAGCGGCCCTCGTCATGACAATAAGCAGTGAGAATCCAGAATTTAGAGACTTGTCATGTAAAGATGCTAAAATGAAACAAACCCTTTTTAGTTATTGACTAGACCAAGTGGACCCGTTGGGCCCAAACCACTCCTGTATTGGTGCAGCATCCTCTCCTCCCCCACACCCACCTCTCCTCTCTCCCTCCTCCCTCCCCCCTTGCCCTCCCCCCTACCCCTCTCTCCCTCTCCCCCCTCAGCCCTCGGGTTGCCTCTCTTGCATTGGTGCAACACCCTTTCCTTCCCCACTTCCCCTTCCCTCTCCCCCCTCTCCTCCCCCATCCTCCACCCCCCTCCCCCATAATGCATTTTTATGTCTCCTTGTAAAATATTTCACAGACCACATTAACATGTAATCCCATGCTACATGAGATTGCTTCATGCAACAAATGTTGAGAATGTTTATATACAGTGCAACACAACCATCAGTTGGATGCAGATCCTGAATATGGGGTACCTATTATTTTTACTTGTATCCTTGTTTTGCATGTCACTTCAGATTTTGCAATTAGATACCACATTTGTTACTGTTCAGGAGATGTATTCAGACTGAATCCATGGTCATTTGTCAGTACCATTGTGGCCCTCTCTGTAATTCTGATATATGTGACAAAATACTGTTAGAGGAGGATAGATAGCAGATATGCAGTTAGTGATTCAGTAATTAATCTTTGTAGGAAAATAACTGCAGATGCTGGCACAAATCGAAGGTATCACAAAATGCTGGAGTAACTCAGCAGGTCAGGCAGCATCTAGGAGAGAGGGAATGGGTGACGTTTTGAGTCGAGGCCCTTCGTCAGTCTGAAGAAATGCCACCCATTCCCTCTCTCCTAGATGCTGCCTGACCTGCTGAGTTACTCCAGCATTTTGTGATACCAGTAATTAATCTTTCATCAGAATTGGGAAAAAGTTAGAAATGTGACATTTCAAACTATTGTGGAATTGTTCATTTCCAACTTGAGTCATTCAGCTTATAGACAACACTCAGGAGAGGAAGCCTGCCTTGACCTGGGGACTACCTGTATTACCAGAAGAATTTTCATCCTCCCAACTTCTTTCTTTTGCATAAAATGTAAGAAGGAATTGCAGATGCTGGTTTAAGCCAAAGATGGACACAAAAAGCTGGAGTAACTCAGCGGGACAGGCAGCATCTCTGGAGAGAAAGAATGGGTGATGTTTCGGGTCGAATCTGAAGAAAGGTCTCGACCCGAAACGTCACATTCCTTCTTTCCAGAGATGCTGCCTGTCCCGCTGAGTTACTCCAGCTTTTTGTGTCTATCTTCTTTCTTTTGCATTTGGTTGTCCTTTCCAAATGTCAAGTACCCTGAAAGTAACCTGAAATATTAGCTCTGTTTTTCTTCCCAAAGATGTGGCCAGACCTGCTGAGTATTTCCAGCATTTTGTGTTTTATGATTTAAAAAATAGGTCCTTAAATTCAGTTTGTTCAATTGTGCAGCAGATGAATTTGCAATTGGGGTAAGAAATAAAATGAGCAGTGGTTATAATTTGAAACAGGTGATCTTTGAGTTTCCACTGAACTTTGTTGGGGCAGTAAAGGAGTTTGAAGAGTGAGGTTCATGCATGAGTAAGATGTGTGTCCCACCGAACAATTGCCCAATATAAGGAGTAAATGGAGTGTATTAAATGGGGTAAATGTGGTGGGCATATTATTCTCTCACCTGGAATAAGAATTTGGGCTTTGGCTATGGGAAGAGGTGGCGCAGCAGTAGAGTTGCTGCCTTATAGCGAATGCAGCACCGGAGGACCGGGTTCGATCCTGACAATGGCTGCTAACTGTACGGAGTTTGTACGTTCTACCCGTGACCTGCGTGGGTTTTCTCCGATATCTTCGGTTTCCTCCCACATTCCAAACACTTACAGGTATGTCCTTAAGGCAGTTCGTCGTTGTCCACAACTTCGTTCTGGCAGCTCCTGCGACGGCGCTGGTGCCAAACTGTAACGGCTCTGCTGTTCCTTTGGATCAATCAGCGACGTGGAGAGGGTGAACGTGCTGCATGGGCAACAGCCTGTCCTTCATACGACATCGCCCAGGCTTGCATCCGACCACACATCGATGCTGCTCTAGCCGAGGTTTGGAGCAAGCAACCAACAACCAGGATGCATCGCCCATGGTCAGGGACCGAGGAGGTCCTTAACTGTTATGTAGGTTAATTGGCTTGGTAAATGTAAAACTTGTCCCTAGTGTGTATAGAATAGTGTTAATATGTGGGGATCGCTGATCGGTGCGGACCCGATGGGTCGAAGGGCCTGTTTCCACGTTGTATCTCTAAACTAAATAAGAGGCAGAATTTGGTGTATATCCCTTTGCAAAAAAAGAGTGTTTGGGTTCAGCTTGACAATGGGGATAGGTCGTTAGAGATTCAATAATAGACAGACTAGTTATGGAAAAGTCCGTTTGGAATGCTGGATGGGAATGAGATGATGTTTGGTGTGCCATCATGCTGGAGGTGATAAAATTGAAATAATGAACTCTTAATGTGGAGGTTGTTAGCCAGGTTGTAACCTGTGCAGGAAGGAACACAATATCAGTTAATTGTATCTGAACAGGATTGGAGAAATACTTGTAGGAAGGAATTGCAGATGTTGGTTTAAACCGAAGGTAGACAAATAAAGCTGGAGTGAGGTCAGACAGCATCTCTGGAAAAAACTAATAGGTGACGTTTCGGGTTGAGACCCTTCTCACACTGAGAGTCAGGGAATAGGGAAACAAGAGATATAGACGGTGATGTAGAGAGATATATACCCCAATTGCAAAGTAGTAAGTTCCTGTTTCCTTTATCATTGTTACGTTTTTGCATCTTTCATTCATTTGTTCTATATCTCTATGAAGGTCTCGATCCGAAATGTCACCTATTCCTTTTCTCCAGAGATGCTGACTGACCCACTGAGTTACTCCAACTTTTTGTGTTGCAGAGAAATATCTTCTCCAAAACCAGTGGAAAAGTAAAAATATATATTTATATATCTCTGTGTGCATGCGCATGAAGTTCACACTATCCTATAACTTTGAATGCATAGAATACCATCTAAATCTCAATGAACACGAGGTCAGCGTGTAATTTAAAACACTAATTTGACTTAATTAGGTCATGTGCTTGGGTAATGTATCGATTGTTAGCTGCTTCCAATGGAACCTTTGCACAGTTAAAGGATCTTTGGTTTTAAGGGTCAAGTGATTTTTCTTGTTTCTCTGTGTACAACATCTTTTTTTGCAATAAGGGAGAAGATCATAAAATCATTGAACTGTTGGAGCATAGAAGGAAGCCATCTGTGCTGGTTCTGAGGAGACTAGTCATCAATTTCCTTTCCTGTAATCTTAGGGATTATTCTCTTTGTGCCTTCAAAGGGGAATTGGACAGATCTATTCTGTTTTCACTTTTTCACACAAAGGGTGGTGGTTATATGGAATGCTGCCAGAGGAGGTAGCTGAGGCATGAACTACTGCAATGTTAAAGCAACAATTGGACAGGTACATGGATAGGACAGGTTTAGAGGAATATTGGCCAAATGCAAGCAGGTGGGACGAGTGTAAATGGGACATGTTGGTTGGTATAGGCAAGTTGGGCCAAAGGGCCTGTTTTTATACTCTATGACTGTACCCTTGCAACCCTCTTTATTCTTTGCCCCATATTTTAAATGGCACATACAAAGATTCTTGTAGAAAATAATGTCAATCAAATTTGCAGTATTTCTATTCACAATTCTGTATGCATTCCGCATGAAATTGAATTACAGTGGGAATCTTGGAAAGTTAAAAATGTGACTCTTGACAAATATAAAGACATCTCAATCTTTTCCCTCGATTTTTTTCAACAAATTATCAGTGACATCACATCCATTTTTCTTATAGCATGAAGGCTAAAGTTCATTCCATTTATGGAGTTCTGCAGAGAAGGTTGTTTTTGCTGTTGCAACAACATTATGGGATACTAGACCAAGTGGACCCATTGGGCCCAAACCTCTCCTGCATTGGTGCAGCACCCCCTCCCCCTCCCCTACCCCTCCCCTCCCCCTCCCCCTACCCCCCCCCAACTCCCCCTCCCCCTGCCCCTCTCCCTCTTCCCCCCCTGCCCCTCTCCCTCTTCCTCTCCCTCTTCCGCCTCCTCTTCCTCCTCCTCCCCATGTCCCTCCCCCTCCTCTCCCCAACTCCACCCCCCTCAACTCCCCCCTCCCTCCCTCCCTCCCTCCCTCCCTCCCTCCCTCCCTCCCTCCCTCCCTATTAAAAATATCACACCGATTTCAATGAAACTTCGTCCATTAGCACCAAAGGGACGATGGTGAGCAAGGTACCGTTTTGGCTGTAGTTCAGGAACAAACAAACAAACAAACGAGAGTTTTAGTATATAGATGGTAGTTATTAGTGTGACTGGGCCAATTTATAACATATAAAATAATTAAACTAGGAAGCAATTTTGTAACCTAAAATCAACATTAATGGTTTAAGGCCCACAATGAAATTCTTGACTAAGCTAACAGATTCATTGAGTTCAGCTGTTGAACTCTAATGACAGTGTACAATTAGCGGTACAAGCATTTCCTTCTGAAGGGTGCATTACATATGGCAGGCCGCAGCTGTGACCATTTGTAATAGTCTGACTAGAGTATACAGCATGCACTATATGCTTATTATAAAGTTAATGGATAATACTTAGAATCTGAAATTCATAGATGACCTCGGGGAAGCGAGGTAATGCTTGATGAGGGAGGATGAAGGAGTGGAAATTTTCATTCCCTTCAACCTATTTGTGATTTTGTTGGAAGTGCAAATAGTACCAGTGCTGTGAAGATTGGCTTTTTTAAAAAAAGGGGTAGCATTTGTCTGTGCCATGAGTTCCAGAAACTACTTTCCCATGAGCAAATGCATGCATCTTATTACTTGTCATCTATATAAGCAATGTATGATGTCTGAAGTGCTGTATTGTCTATCATATGGCATTGCACATATTGAGTGCTTCATCGTACAACCCCCATAATTATTAACATTGCCTCCAACAAGTGTTATCCAATTTAGACTTAAAATTGTTCTGCCAACAGTCAGTACTTTGGTTTATTGCTCCAGAAATTTACAAGGACGACTTTAAATAAAGTTAACATTGTGCAGGTGATCTAGGTGTACGGTGCATTTAACTGAAACCAAGGGGAAAAGATTGGTTCCTGAAGATACCTTAAAGTATGAAAAGTATATTTTCCTCTCTTCACTGTCATTGAATTCCTGATTAATTGACTACTCGCTTGTCAAACTTTTCACTATTATTCTCCCGAGAGGCTGCATTGTTGGTTGTTTTCTCATGATTGTTTGCAGCATTTTTCTGTGATATTTGGATAATGACCTTCATTGGCAAACCAACACAGTATAGTTTATACAAACAATTGTTTTTTTCACTTTCAAGCTTCCAAGAAGTAAATAATAACTAGTCCAGCCCCCACCATGTTTAGTCCAATTTGTTGTAAAACCAGTTTCCTGAAATGGCTATATAAAAAAACATTTGCTGTTGCAAACTTCCAGGCAATCTTCTGTGAAAAGCTAGATACTATCAATTTTCCACTTGGATGTGCAGAGCAATAATATTCCGTTCAGACAGTAATCACTTCAGATGTGTTTGCGTTTCTTCCAAGGTACCTTATTTCAAATTAATGTTGTCATAGATTTGGACTGTTTATAGCCTAACATCAATCTTGATAAAATTGCTCTTCTTTAAACAGATATTATTTTTAAAAAATAAAACACTTCTACTCTTCTTCGACCAGTCATTTGATTATTTTGATATTCAATAATTTTATTTCACGTATGATTATTGCTTGTGCTTTAATTTCAAAGTGAGACACTGTTGCTATCTGCATTAGTCCTTGACACAATTTTTCAATTCTCCATCTAAGAATTGAGGTCATATGATTCACGCTGATAAAATCCTACAAGGGAAAGGGCAAAGCTTGATCTATTCTTAGGAAGTTGGGAAGGACAAGTAACTGAAGTGTCTGTGGGCGAGCCTTCTTTGACCAGCACCCACTATTCTATTAGCTTTAAAATAGTTGTGGATCTAGAGAGTAGACCCACAAGATAATATTCTGAATTGGACCATCTTTGATGGTATTCTAAAATTGATTGGAGAAGCTTGTTTGTGGGCAAATGGACGCCCAGAAAATGGGACGCTTATAAAAGTTCAATGACAAGAGTTCAGGGCATGTATTTTATTGTTGGAGTGAAGGGCAAGACAGGCGGGAGTAAGGAAGCTTGGGTGATGAGAGAAATTGAGGCTTGGGTCAGGAAAAAGGAGGATGCATCGTCAATCATAATAATCATAATCATAATCATACTTTATTAGCCAAGTATGTTTTGCAACATACGAGGAATTTCATTTGCCATACAGTCATACCAATAAAAAGCAACAGAACACACAAAATAGATTTTAACATGAACATCCAGACTCCTCTGCATTCCTCACTGTGATGGAAGGTGAAAAAAGTTCAATCTCTCCCTTCTTTGCCCTCCAACGGTCGGGGGCCTCTAACCTTCCATTGATGGGACGATCTTACTCCCATAGCCGGCGGCAGGCCTTCTTCATCGGGGTGATCAAGCTCCTGCATCGGAGGGGATCTCAGCTCCACCGCGCCAGGTGATCTACCCCGGGTCGGGGCTAGTTGAACGTCGTATGGCTTTTGGAGCTTCCCGACGTCAGTCTCAACCCGAGACTGCAAGCTCCTTGATGTTAAAGTCCGCAGGCTGCAGTTGGAGCGTCGATCCCAGGCAAGGAATCGGCTCCGATGGTAAGCACGCTGCGGTGAGGCTCAAAGTCAGTCCTGAGCAAGGCCTCCAGCTCCACGATGTTAGGCCGCAGAGCGACCGGAGATACGATCAGGAAAACAATCGCATCTCCGGCAAAGTAAGAGATTGAAAGAAAATTTCCCCCGCCCACCCCCCACATAAAACAAACCAGAGAACATTAACACATACTTTTTAAACACACCAAAAATAACAAAAAAAGATGGAAAGGACAGACTGTAGGCGAGGCTGCCATCGAAGTGCCACCCGGTGGAATGGGACAGATATAGGGAGCTGGGATCCCTGGAGGAGTATCGGGAACTGAGGAGCAAATTTATGAAGGAAATCAGGAGGGCAAAAAGGGGATAGGAGATGGCACTGGCAGATAATAGTAAGGAAAATCCAAATAAATGTTATGTTCATTAAGGGAATGAGGATAACCAGGGGGAGAATAGGGCCTCTCTGAAACCAAATCAGCCATCTCTGTGTTAAGCCACGGGAGATGGGCAAGGTCCTCAATGAGTATATTTCTCCTCTGTTTTTACTGTGGAGAAAGACATGAAGACTGGTGAACTTGGGACAGTTTCTGAAAATGTTTTGAGGATAGTCCCTATACTAGTTGAGGTGATGCTGAATGTCCTAATACATATGAAGGACACTGTGGGAAGCTAGAGAAGAACTTGCAGGCATATAGAGTCATAGAGTGTGGGCAAGTTCGGCCACAATACCCCATCTACACTGGTCCCACCTGCCCACGCTTGGCCCATAACCCTCTAAACCTATCCTATCCATGTACCTTCTCCAATTGTCTCTTAAATGTTAGTACCTGCCATAACTACCTCCTGGCAGCTCGTTCCTTATACCCACCACCCTTTGTGCTTTTACAAAAAAGCTACCTCTCGGGTTCCTATTAAATCTTACCCCCCTCGCCTTAAACCTATGCCCTCTGGTTCTCAATTTCCCCTACTCTGGGCAAAAGACAGTGTATTTACCCGATCTATTGCTCTCATGATTTTGTACATCTCTATACATCTCCCCTCGTCCTTCTGTGCTCCAAGGAATAAAGTGCTAGCCTGCTTAACCTTTCCCTATAGCTCAAACTCATGATTCCTGGGAACATCTTTATAAATTCTCCTGCATTCCTTCCAGCTTGACAACATCTTTCCTATAGCATGGCGGCAAAAACTGAACGCAATACTCTAAATGTGGCCTCACTGATGTCTTATACAACTGTAACATTTCTTCCCAAATTCTGTACTCAATATTCTGCAAGTTACTGGAAAGTAAACTGAGGGAAAATATAGATATGCATTTGCATTGATTAGAGATTGTTAGCATGGTTATGTACGTGGGAGATAGTGTCTTATGAATCTGTTTTTTTGAAGAAGTAACCGTAAAGGTTGATGAGGGCAAAGCCATAGATGTTGCTTATATGGACTAAAGCAAAACATTTAATAAGGTTCTTCATGGCAGACTGTGCTGAAAGGTTAGATCACATGGGATCCAGGGAGAGCAAGCTGACTAGATAAAGAATTGGCTTCATGGAAGGAAGCAGAGGATGATGGTGGAAGGTTATTTATTTTTGTTAGGGGTGCCTGTGACGAGTGGTGTGCTGTGGGGATCGGTGCTGAGCCCTTTGCAGTTTGTGATTTGGATGAGAATGTAGAAGGCATGATTGGTAAATTTGCAGATGACACTGAAGTGGGTTCTATTGTAGATAGCGAATATGTCATCAAAGCTTACAACAGGATCTTGATCAGTTGAGCAAGTGGGCTGAGGAATGGGTAATGAAGGTGTTGCATTTTGTGAGGTCAAACCAGGGCAGGACCTACACAGTGAATGGCAGGGCTCTGAAGTGTGTTATGGAGCAGAGGGATCTCGGAGTGCAGGTACATAGTTCCTTGAAAGTGGCATCACAGGTAGATAGGGTGGTTAAGAAGGCTTTCAGTATTTGGCCTTCATCTGTCCGGGTATTGAGTATTGAAGTTGGGATGTTGTGTTGCAGTTGTACAAGAGTTGGTGAGACTGCATTTGGAGAAATTGTGGTGAGGTTTGGTCACCCTGCTATCGGAAGAATGTTGTTAAGCTGGAAAGTGTGCAAAGAAGATTTATGAGGATGTTGCCAGGACTTCAGGATCTGAGCTATAAGAAGAGGTTGGGCAGGCTAGGACTATATTCCTAGGAGTGCTAGATGAAGACGGGTGATTTTATGAGGGGAAGAGACAAGGTGAATGCACAGTCTTTTGCCCAGGGTAAGAGAATTAAGAACTAGAGGACATAGGTTTAAGGTGAAGGGAAAAGATTAATAGCAACCTGAGGTGTAACTTTTACACACAGAGGGTAGTGTATATGGAACAAGCTGCCAGAAGTAGTTGAGACAGATACTTCAACAACATTTTAAAAGACATTTGGACATGTACATTGATAAGAAATGTTTAGAGGGATATGGGACAATGCAGGCAGGTGGGAATATAGGGCATCTTGTTCAACATGGGCTAGTTGCGTTGAATGCCCTGTTTTCATGCTCGATGACTCTGCTGTTTTCTCCTTAAGTGCATTTTAACTCTCCTTATTGTTACTGACAGATTTTTGGTAATATCTGTTTACATCGTTTCATTACTCAGTTGCAGTAAGAACTTACTTCTACACTACCACATTGATTAAAGTGCAATATTATTTCTTAGCTTTGTAATTTATGGGTGATGGGGACACCAACTCTATGAGGAGCCCCTTTTTGCTTGTAATTAATGTTTCAAAAAATACATGCCCAGGACACATCTAAAATCAGTGGCACACCACAGGGAGTAGTGTTTGAACTAAATTGAGTTTTCTGTTGGGAAAAATCAGCCTGCTACTGTGCAAAAGCAGAAAATACGTCATTGATTATGTTGAATAGAATAAAAATGACCTATTTTGAATTAAGATTTCTGTACAGAGGATAAGAAGGAGAACTTCAGACAATCAGGTTCAGTTTTTTTCTTCTATTGAGCTATTTATGTAGAATTGATATCTCCGTGATACGCTGAGCTGCATGTATTTGTCCTTTTTAAAAGCATTTGAAGATAATAGAGTGCAAATATGTTATTGTTGTATATTTTAACTGCCTTGAAGGATTCTTAATTTCCAATTTCCAGATAGTAATGAGCACAAAGTATACAAAGCTTTTATTCTAAGATGGTATGCTGTGGTGAAATATGACTATTAAAGAAAAGGTAATAGGTGCAGTATTGCAGTGGAATATTTTACATAGAAGGAAGGTTAGAATTTTGAATATTTTCTGAATAAAATATCTTGCTTATCAAAGAAACCGAATGACATTTTTATCAGCACTAGAGTTAACAGTAATGCAGAAACATCACTTGACTCATTGTTTTTGATAGATTTTTGGTAATATTCGTGAATACCTTTTGCAGTAAGAAACATCGCTGAGTTTAAACCTTATCGTGAATACACATACGGTAATGGACAGTTTTGATGCATTCGATTTTTTTTACAGCTTTGGTATTTGATTGTAGAACTGATAATGGTAATTGCCAGACATGGAAGTCTCAACATTTTATTGAAATATCATTTAACTGACTTATACTGTCTTCCATTTCTCTGAAGCTGGGCATAGTGTAGGAATAGCCCAGGTTTTCAAAGAATAAAAAGCACCAAAAGCACATAATTTTTCCCATAAACTTTCAGTGGAGTTTTTCTTTGCGATTTTCTATTTTTATGTTCCATTTCTACACTGTCTTCAGGGATTCTGGGACCTGTGAGAACAGTACTTTACACTGCATATTTCTTTAACCATTGCGACTGAATGATTCTTAATGTGAGTGACAGTTCAAACCAGGAAGTGAAAATCAAACTTTGCAGATGCTGGAAGTCTGAAATAACAACCAAAACTGGAGCAAACACTCAGTAAGTCAGATAGGTTTAGTGGAAAGACAAACATGGACACCATTTCAGGTCAAAGGCCCTTTCTCAAAACTGCAAGAAACTGTTACAAGGCTGCAAGAAGATATAAATAGTTAAGAAAGGACAAAAATTACATATTAAATTTGATCTAGAGTAGCGTGAGGTTGTGTCTAGGGTTGGCAAGGAAAGTGTAGTATGCAAAATAGGATACTGGGAAGTGCAGAACAGAGTATTTGTCCGATGAAGGGTCTTCAACCTAAAATGTTAACCCTGCTTCTCTTTTTATAGATGCTGGCTGACATAGTGTTTTCAACATTATTTGCCTTCCAAGTCAGGAAGTGGTGGTTAGAATAATTAAAATTGAGTGACTGGAGGATAGGTCACTTGCTTTTTCTATTGATGATTTTTTATGATTACGGATTTAGCAAATGTTACCAAAGTTGGCCGTCTAGTTAATTGTGAAATATCAAGAAGATATCATTAACTAGGCAAAAGGACCATATTGGTGAAATAAATTTGAACTAGAGAATTGTGAAATCATGAGTTTAGTAAAGACCAAGAAGGAAAGTTAACCATCAGGCAGTGGGGTATAAGGAGGTGCCGAGGAACATGGGGATCTTGGAATAAGTGTCCACAGTTCCTTGAAGGCAACAGGGCAGTGGAGAAGGGGGCTCAGATGACATACAGGATACTTGATAATTTAGCCAGACTACTATAATTCTGGTCGTAACACTTAAAGGAAAGGTGCAATAATGCACTAGAGAGTACAGTGCACGTCAATGTGGAGATTTCCAGGGCTGGAGAATTACAATAATGAAGCAAGATTTGAGTAGATTGTTGTTTTCTTTGAAACAAAGAATGCCATGGAAAGATTTCATTCTGATGTGCAAAATTATCAGAACACAAAAGGTAAACAAGGAAGACTTATACTACTCAGAAAATATAATAGCAGAGAAACATAGATTTAGTAACTGGTGGAAGAATTAAAAAGGTATTAAGGAAATTTTTTTACCTTCCAAATAGAAGGGGTTGCACTCTGCTCCCAAGGAAATGGAAGGAAGCCATCCATATTTTAAAAAGTTGCCTGGATGAGTATTGAAGAAGTAATAGATAAAGATGTATACTAGCTCAATTTCTGATCAGCATGGACACCGTGGGCACATCCACATTGCGAGAGTAAGGCAAATTTTCATTTCTCTTCATTCAACTAAATTATAAAATCAATGCTCACATCTAATTTTGTTAAAAAATCAAGAAAGTCTCTCCTGGGATTGCTTGAATTAGGATGTCATTTAACAAGCTCAAACCTGAACCAAGCTTCAATTAGAGTTTTCAATTTCCCCTGTTCTGATTACAGCAAATTGAATGACTGAATAAACTAAAGCTATATTTGGTTTTTTTGCAGTTAACCAAGCTGATGCCAGAACGTATCTTTGGAAATTCCAAAGGCTGCCCTGCTCTCTATGGTACCAGCAGCCCCTGTGCTCCCCTGATGGACTCCTCATGGCATCCAACTGGAGCAGCACAGTTCTGTGGGTGTGTTTTTTATAGATGTTGATCTAACATAAAAATAATCATGACATTTTTTCATCAATTTTTAAAAATGGGTTCTAAGCGATTTGGAGTGTTTGTAAATACCACGCTGATGTCCAGGGCCTCTCAGCAGAACACACTGGGCCACAATGGGGAAAAAATAGGTGTAGTGTAGATTTTGCCACCTTGTCTTTTGACATGTTTTCCTCTTAAAGTAACTAAAGATAGTGCTGTCTGGGGCACTGTTCAAAGTTCAAGCCACAGCAAAGGCACAGGCTTCTTTCTCTGTGTATCGTGGTCTGTTGAAACAATTCCAAAAGTTGTTTACAAAAAGGCAGCTTTCATTTTCTCCCTAGAAGTTTGGTGAACCCATCATGGACAGCAACATATTTGTAAAGATAGTCCAATTGTAAAGATCAAGGCCATTATAATTGCATATGAAAAGTATGCAATTGTCAAGAAATTAACAATTCTTTAAGGTGACCAGACTAATGACTTTGTTGGGAACTATAGATAATTCTTCTTCAGAGAGAAGCTAAATCGGAAAAGTGGGGGAACCTGTTACTATTGCAAAATAATAACTCTGTAAACTAATATCAGGGTAAAATTGGTTTATGTGGATGAAATTTATGGTGTTAGATGTGCAGCTCCCCTAACCAGCTGAAATGAAAGGATGTTAGGTGCGAAGTGGATCCAGATGTGAATCTTCCCCAATGA